>NC_083358.1:71715145-72042645 GCF_030254825.1 Meriones unguiculatus | reverse complement strand
AAAGTATATGAACACATATAAAAGAAATATTTCTCTCTTTTTGCTAGATGGCTGGTAAAACTGATTAACGTATCTATTTGATCAGTATTCCTGCAATTATCGGCTAAACAAATTGACTTTGTTTCATGCATATAAATGCAAGAGCATTGCACGTTTAGATTCAAATTGATTTGTGTATAGTAAATCTACCACATAAAGAGGTGGCTAGACATGTAAAGTGTCTTTTAAATTGATCTCATTTTCAGTGGATGCTAAGATGTTATTCTAGCCATGTAACCCTACTAATGTGGCTTTCTTAAAACATTTTTGGGAAACATCACCCTATATTTTATTTGCTTTTCAGGGAGAAAATTCTTAGAAGAGCAGTGTAGATGTCTGCAAATATTCTAAGCTGAAACTGTTTTTGAAAATTTATAAAAATGACTTTGAGACCTTTTTTTTTATTAATCACATAACCTAACAGTGCCTCTGTTCAGTCCATTGTCATCTCAATGTTGGATTTTATTATTTCATAATTTGCTAATTTTATGAGAAAAACAAATACTTTTTAAGACATTTTAATCAACAGATGTCTATTAGCATGATTAAAGTCCTTCCAAGTTCTCAGTATCTCTTGTTTAGTTTGCTGGCTAATTAGATGTTTGGTTCTGTTCTCTATTTTTGTTTTCACGGTCAGAGCTACAGCTAGCTACAACTTTGAATGAATTTAAAAAATGTACCCTCTGTGGGCAGATGCAGCCCTGTGGGCACCAGCCATCAATAAGCTCAAGGAAACTGCAAAGATAAAGGCCCTGCTCCTCTTGATATGGGGAGCCCAACACCAGTGCTCAAAATCTACCTGGGGAAGAACAGACCCCTTTGACCTATACACCTGCTGTCCTGTTTGTCTTTATATAGCACACAATCCACCTTGCTGTTCTTGGTTGCCCTGCTCAAGTAATGATGAAGGTTGAGGGTTTTGGTTGTTTATAAGTTGAACTGAAAAAGTTAAGCTCTTGGCTAAGGTCAAAGAGATAGTAATTTAACTGAGAGAGATGAATGTACACAGATTAATTAGATCATCTCTACATGAAGGCTGGAAGTGTCTCCACAAAGTCTGTCCCTTTCCAGGGTGGTTCAGCAGACTGGGCTGAATCTGTCAGCCACATTGCAGGATTTAACGACCTGCATTTGCAGAGCATTCATAGTTCGGCAATGCTCCTTCACATTTTAATAATTTCATGACCTGCAATATTTTTATGTAACTGCTAAATATAAAACTTTCTAGAGAAATGGAATATATTTAGCAGTCAGTAGCTAATGTTCTCTCTCTCTCTCTTCCACTCTCCTTCTCTCTCTCATTAAAATAATGGGCAAAATTGTGCACATTTCCCGTGTGTGGTAAGATGCTGTGAAGTAGATGATATTGTGAAATGAAAAAGTCTAGCCTATGTGTGTATCGCCCTGCATAATTAACATTTTTTTTATAGTGAAACCACTTCAGAGTCCTTTTCGTACAGGTTTTGGGCAGGTGAGCTGGCTCAGGAGATAAAGGCTCTTGATCAAGGTTCTGATGATTCCAAAAGGTTCCTTCAGAGAACCTACCCCCAAGAGTTGGCCTCTGACTTCCAAACACCCACCATGGTGTGTATACCTATGTAATACTCATATGCATACACAATAATAACAATGAATAGTGACTAAATCCTTGCAATAATACATAGTTGATGAATAATAAAACATTAAAACTACGTTTTAGTTGTTATGCTACATTCACCAGTTTGTATATAGAGCTCCTAAGTAAATTCATTCCTTCTAACTGAAATTTTGAATCCTTTCACCAACTCCTTGTCAATCTCATGGTTCCATTCAAAAACCTCAACCCTGCTTGTTAATCATCTATTCTTCCACTTCTATAAAGCCAAATGATCCTACATATAAGTGGCACTATACTTTATCACTATGGCGGTGTTTTTGTTTGTTTGTTTGCTTTTGTTTTCTTCCCTTAAAATGATTTCCTCTAGATTCATTCATCTTATATAACATACAGACATTCTTCTGTTTATGACTGATAGTACTCAGTTGTGCTCATGAATCACATTTTCTTTACCAGTTCATTCACCAGTGAAGACTTTGGGTGATGCCATATGTTTGCTAATGTTTATAGTGCTGTAGGATACAGGGGATACATATAAATTTTGCATATACAGTTTTATTTCTTTTGATTATAGACTCAGTAGGAAGATTGATTAAGCATATGACAGTTCTAGTATTTTAAAAATACCCCTTGACTACTTGTATGCTTATTTTGAGAAATGCCTAATTTTTAATTTAGTTTTAGTATATTATCTACTTTCTTGGTATAAAATTGAGTTTCTTATGTATTTTTATATTAACTGTATCAAATTTGTGTGCTACAATGGTATAGTTTTTGAGCATTCAATTTGTTTTTCAAATGCTGGTGAAATTTTATATACAACATATATATTTTGGGTTTTAAAATATTTATCCAATTGATTATCTTGAATTTGATTATCTGAACATTGAGACATAATTCTAAAGTATATCTAATTATTCAAAATCAAAATAATTGACCATGTAAACATTTTTTTACAACTTTATATAAGAAAATAGCAATTCAGCTATGCTTAATAATCTCTTTCAGGATTCTCAAATCAACAATCTTAATGCAAGTCGTCTTAATAAACCTCATTTCCCATGTGACAGTATTTAGAGATGAGGTTTGGGAGCAGAGTGAATAAGAGCCGTATTCACAAAGTTACTCTGAGTGCTGAAGACAGTAGGTCTAGAACAAAGGCCAGTGATGAGTTGACAATTATCCGACGATTTCCTCCATGGCTGGCTGCTGATATAGTGGCATCAACCAGCACGACAAAGAAGCCAGGCACAGAGCTTTGTCACCCTAAGATGATAAGTGAGCTGTCGTCCCTGCGTTTTATGTTTGTTACTGACACTACACACAGTTTAGAAACCTGGCACAGAAAACTTCAAGTTGAGTGGTGAGGTTGGGTTCAGTTAGACAAGGAGTTTTTAACCGATTTTCTGTGCACTGATGGAACCATATGACATGAGACGTATTTTGTGTTAAAAACTAAAAATAAAAAAACAAAACTGCAGGATACCTATTAAGATACAGAAGAAACTCCATGGAAAGAGTGTTCTGAAAGAAAGATGATGATAATGCACACCAATATCTTCTGCTATAATGCAGATCCCTGGGTTGACCCCCCATTCCATAAAATGCACAGAATATCAGGGGATATAAATGGGTAGATCTAAGACATACCACTTAAAAGTTTTATTGCTTCATGTGACTCTAGTGTTCTGAAAGCTTATAACCAACCATGCACAAAAATTAAGAACAATGCTAGCAAAATACAAACATAGTTTCAAAGAGGTAAGTTTCTAATTCACAAATGGTTATAATGATGCATACAGGACATTTACCAATTTAAAATTAAGTGAAGGTAGGTTCATGGCAGAATCCCAGCAATGGGCTGAAATACTCAGTGTGAACTAGTTCCTGTTAAGCTGCTGAACATACAACCTTGATTAGGTGATAAGAGTGCTCAGTGATAGGCTTGCTAGTTGTGGTATGGAAATTACAAAAGTGCCTGTGTGTGAGTGTGTATGTGTGTATGAAAGAGACAGAGAGAGACAGACAGATGCGCGCACACACACACACACACACACACACACACACACACACACACACAGGAAAGGAGGAAGGGAGCCAGGAGAGAAGTGCATGATGTTTTTGATGTTTTGTTACCTATGGAAGGAACATAGATAAGGGCTTGGGAAAGGTTAAGGAGTCCATTAAGGCTTTCAGAAGAAGTGAAGTTCCTATGAGCCTGGAATTTTATACATAAGTGTATACAAGAGAAAAGAAAGAAGCAAAGGTTGGCAGGTTGAACTAGACAGTTAACAGCACTTGCTATACCTAGAGTGTAGTGGACACTAACATTTCAGGAAAACTAGGTAACTAGGGTAAAGATTGTGAGTGACCTAAAGGCAAAGTACTTGCTAGGAAAAATAAGGTACAGATACAATGTACAGCCAATATCTATTTCTGGTACAGCTCCATTTAATGTAATGATGCAGAGATCCAGCTTGCCTTTGTCTTGTATCTCTATACTCACTTTGCCTATCCTGGGGCTTCATCTTAGGGCCTGGGAGACTAGGCAAGTGTGTTACTACAGAGCCCCTTACTCATCCTTTTCTTGATGCTCAAAGTCTTCTCTTATGTGGTAGGTAGATAGAAAAGACATCAAGGAAAAGACATGCCCCTTTCTTAGCTTCTCTAACACTGAAACGGCACATCCCTGTTGCTCCACGTGGACCGGTTTAAGAAAAGTTAGGCCATTGAGAAAAATGGCCATTTTGGAGGAGGTGTATTATTGGAAGTAGGCGTTGAGGTTTCCAAAGCCCATGCTAGGCCAGGGTCTTTCTGTCTCTCTCTTTGTATGCTGCCTACAGACCAGATGGAAGCTCCCAGCTTCTCTCCAGCACCGTGCCCATCTGCCTGCTGCCACACTGCCCACCATGATGCCCACTGATTCACCCTCTGAAACTGTAAGCAAGCCCCCAATTAATCCCTTTTTGAAATAAATTGTCTTGGTTGTGGTATCTCTTCACAGTAATTGAACACAACTCAGACAACTGGTCACCATTTTATTATATCCATATTCTTACGGTAAATGATGCTAGGAACGGTAGTGTAATAATGTGAGCAATTGCAAATTAAAGATGCTTTGAAAAACCCATAGCTTCTTCAGCTGTACTAGCAGAGCTAAGTGGAATTAAAAATGATGAAGTTGGTAGTCAAAGCCATACTAGCTTATAAAGGACATTTTCTTCCAAGCTTAGACTTTACCTAGAAGAAAAAAATCATGTTGATTTGTGAATATCCTATTTAGAGTGTTCTAAGCCACTTGCCTGTCCTAATTAAGAATGAATAGGATAGAGGTTGGCAGGATAGCTCAGTGGGTAAAGGTGCTTGCTGCACAAGCCTGTTGATTTGAGTTCATTCCTCAGAACCCACATAAAATTGGAGGGAAAGAACCGATGCCACAAATTTGTCCTCTGACATCCACATGCATGCCATGGCACATGTGTGTTCACAAAAATGTATGAAACACACAATAAATAAATAAATAAATAAATAAATAAACAAATAAATAAACAAACAATTTTGTTTTTAATAGCCAGAAAAGATTGACTGAGTTCTGAACTCAGAAAAGTTCTGAGTAGGCATGTTGGTTCATGCTTGTAACCTCAGCCCTGGGGAAGTAGAAGCAGTGGGATAAGGTCATCTTTTGTTACGTCGTGAGTTTGAAGCCAGTTTATACTACATGACACCTTGTCTCAAAAAGTAAAACACAAAGGAAAATGGTGGAATTCTGCATGCCCCAATCCTGAAGGTTATTTGTATGAAATATTTGTTGGGTGTTTATATTGAATAGAGGCTATCTTAGAAATAAGGACTGATTCAGATTCTAGGCCACATTATAGTGTCCTAGACATGGAAAGCAGCTACACAATTGAGACCAGAACTGATAAAGGTACTTTCTAACTAGAACTTTCCCTGCTGTGTAAGGGAAAATGAGGAAGAAGTGGGTTCATGATGGTTAGGACATTTCTTTAGCTAGGGAGAAAACAGAGATAGATGAGGGGCTGAGATAGTCAATAGGTTCAGAGAGAATCAGATTTCAGGTCTTTGTTGGCTTTGCATTCCTCCACTTCTAGTCCTTACATCGACTGAGAGTTCAACTCTTGGGTACTTGCAATTGACCCAAATAGAGTCATTCGCTTGTTCAGAATATGATTAGTTTTTTGGAATTAAGCTTTTCAGTATTGGAAATAAAAGAAGTGTATTTGAGAATATTGTAAATAGGTTTGCCACAAATGTTAATCTAAGTCTTGAAAGTCTTAGGTTGGGTTGGACCTACTTTTCATTGTGAAATATCGCCATGCTCCATGTCCTAATAATATAGCTGTAACCTTAGAAATGAATCTCAGAAATATGTTACATCTTTTTGGAGGACAGCTTAAGGTTCTTCTTTCCAGGAAGCTTTGTATTTGTGTGAAACAACTAGAAACACAGTTTATTTGTAGGTGGTTCTTTGTAACACTATTCTCAAAGTTCTGTTATTAAGTTATTCCTTAAATTTTTTAATGATTTCGTATCATTTTGCTTGTGGGTATGACGTTTGTGGTAGGTACTTCAGACATATCACAGAACAACATAGGGGTTCAGAAGACAACTTTATGGGGTCCATTCTCTTCCACCTTTAAATGGGATCTACGGTTATAACTTGGATTGCCAAGATTACACGGCAAGCACTTTATTTTCTGAGCCCAGACTATAAGTCATTTCTTAATATTAAGATTATCTGAAGAGGCAAAAAGGCTTTCAAATGTAAAGTTTCATTACAAATAGGTATGCGTATTCTAAGTTTATGCTTATCCCAATGAAGCCAGCAGTAATCTCGTAAACCGTGCCCATATGTAGCCAGTTTGCATTACCGCCACTTCTTTTATGATTTTTTGGTACAGAGCTAGTCCACAGTAGTTCATGTAGATTACATTTCACTTGATTATCCTGATTTGTCACCTACACGCTAAATAGCATTCTTAGAACATTGATCACTGGCTGCTTGCTTTCAGCGCGATGATGTGAGGACACAGAAAGAAGCCACGCTGTGGGCTTGTTAGCTTAGGAGGTATGTGTCAGGTGTGCCTGAGCATCTGGTGTGCTGCCCGCTGCTTGGCGACTAGCTCTCAGGCCTTGCACTGGGTCCTCTTCCTTCAGCTTACACAGCATTTGTGGAGTTAATGAGGTGGTGTGTATAAAGGTCTCTGAACCAAAATGGAAAAGGGATTATCTAGCTACACTATGATGTGACAGAGGGACCAAGCATGATGAATGAGAAGGCTCCTGGCTGGATTCATCTTGCTACTGAAACCGCCATCAAATTCATTATTTTTATGGAAGAAAATCTGGAGGAGAAACGGTTCATGCGTCGACAGGCTTTCTCCAGGTATTGTAGGGGCAGACAGGTAAAAGGATTAAATTAAAATTTTTCTCTTCTGATTTTGAAGTGAATTGTGTCATTTTCAGTACATGGGGAAGATGGCATTTTATATTGTCACAGATCTTTTGTGGCTCCACCAAAATGTTGACTTTCCTATTGCAAAACTTACAGCAACTTTTGGTTTGGTGATAGTGGTAATTTGGACCACTCACAGCCAGCCCCATATTCTGTTTCTGTGAGCACAGGCACTAACTAAGCTTTCTACAATCCTGTCTTGCCTTGTTAATCATAGTATTGAGGTGTAGGCTCATTTAACGGGGGCTTATCTTGCAATGACATTAAAAAGTACTGGTTACGTCATTTTGCAATAGTATATAACATGCCTGTGACTTGGAGACAAAGAGGAATGGTTTGACTGTGTCTGCTACATCTCAGGCATGTTGAATTAGAGCTCAAAAATCTGGATTAAACTGGAGGAAGTGAGAGGGGCAGCACAAATGCTGGTAACCATTTCAGGAACGTTTTCTTTTTCTTCTTTTTAAAAATATATTTTTTTATCTATTTATCTGTCTGTCTGTCTATGTATCTATCTAATCACTTTACAGCCTGATCCAGACCCCTCCCTCCTCTTCTCCCAGTTCCACCCTCACACCCTCTCACCCCCATTCCTTCCTCTCTTTCTCAGAGAAGGGGAACCCCCCCCAAAGGATACTAACCCACCCTGGCACCTCAAGTCAGAGCAAGACTAAGCATATCCACTTCCACTGAGGTCAGACAAGGCAGCCGAGCTAGGGGAAAGGGATCCTGTAGGCTTAGATTTTTCACAATACCTACTTTACTTAGGGTTCTTAAACTCCTTTACCTTTCTTCCAAGCCCCCTACTTTAGATAGATTAGTAGGGAAAAGGGCTGTAGACTTATTTTATCTACTTCCTGCTGATTTGGGTCAATGGGTCTTTGGGGGATTCCCAAACTCAGTACTCAGGATGCCAGCAGTCCAGTCCAAAGTCCAACACCAAGGAGCACCATGAAGTCAGATAAAGCCACAAGACTCAGTTGGATTGCCCTGAGAAGTTCTCTGGTTCTCTCTGCAAAGTCAAATGTTGAAGCCTCCTCACTATGGGTGGGCCTCTATATATCTCCTCTCCTCAAATTCCACCCATGGATGTTCTCAACTGGCTAAAATCACACCCCTTGCATGAGAGAGTTCACAGCAAAACATCACATGCCCAGCTTGCAGAAAAACATCACATGACAAAACTGAGTCTTCAAAGAAACCTGAAACTTCCACTTCAGGATCCAAAGGCAGGCAATAAAGTCAGAGATAGCCTCTACTCCCATTGTTTGGAGACCTATGATGACTAAGCTGCTATCTGTTAAATGTGTGTAAGGGTTCTAGATTGTCTAGATCCAGCCCATTCATGCTATTTGGTTGTGGTTCAGTCTCTGTGAGTGAGCCCCCATGGGCCCAGATTAGTTCACTCCATTGGTTCTTGTGGTGTTTTTGACCTCTCTGGTTCCTTCCATCCCTTTCTCACTCTTTGACAAAACTCCTGGAGCTCCACCTATTGTTTGGCTGTGGGCCTTTTCATCTCTTTCCATCAGCTGCTGGATGAAGCTTCTCAGAAGACAGTTATGGGTGTCTGTTGTCTGCAAGCATAGCAGATTTTCATTAATAGTGTCAGCTGTTGGCTCTCTCCCAAGAGGTGGGTCTCAAGTTAGGCCAGTGATTGGTTTTTCATTCCCTCACTCTCTGCTCCATCGTTATCCCTATCCTTCTTATGACAAGTTTGGGGCTGAAGGTTTTATGAGTGGATTTGTGTCTCCCTCCCTCCACTGGAAGTTCTACTTGGCTACATGAAGTGGCCACTTCAGGCTTCATATACCCCGCTGCTAGGAGTCTTAACTATGGTCACTGCCATAGACCCCTGGGAGTCTCCCCTGTCCCAGAGATGTACCACTACTGATTTCTGTTCTGTCTCCTGGTCTCCCCATCCACACATCTGGTTCTCACCCCCATCACTCTCCCCACCCCTTCTCCCAACAAGTTCCATCCTTCCATTCACTTCAGATGTGTATTTTAATTCCCTTCTGAGTGAGATTCAAGCATCCTACCTTGGGCCCTTCTTGGCTTCTTTGGGTCTGTGGATTGTAGCATGGTCATCCTGTAGCTTATGGCTAATATCATCCACTTATATGTGAGTATGTACCATGTATGTCTTTCTGGGTCTGGTTTACCTCACTCAGCATGATCTGTATTTAGTTGTATCCATTGCTTGCAAATTTCATGATATCCTTGTTTTTAATAGCTTAGTAATATCCCATTGGGTAAATGTACCACTTTTTCTCTATCCATTCTTCAGATGAGGGACATCTAGGTTTTTGCCTGTTTTGTTTGCTTTTTTTTTTTTTAAGCTGTGATCCTTGGGAGGTTGGTTTAGAAATTTTGACTTATCATGCTCTGTAGAAACTAAGCATCCAACTAAGCATTCTCTAACACCTGAATGTGCTTTACCCCAACTGTTACTAGGTTCTCCTGAGTATACTGATTGGTGAGTGCACTGTAGAAATAAATAAGGATATCCCAAAACTCTCTCTGATTCAATGCATATTTCATCAAATTAGGTAAAAATTTACTAGCCATGATGTGGTAAAATGTGTGTAGACTAATGATCTACATTCCCTTCCTGTCATCACATGGATTATAGTATAGCTGATAGGACAAAATGCTGGAAAAAAAAGATAATTGAAGACACCAATTACCATATCTGAAAGACTCAGTGAATGGTACATGACCATCTCTGATTCTGTTCTAACTGACATATAACAGCGCTCAGGGCACTCTGCTGGTCAGGGTAATCACAGAGAACTAGAGTTTAGTAAGTGAATGCTTTGAAGAACTTTTCATACTTGCCTCTGGATAGAAGAAAGCTAGATGGAAGCTTGTCAGTGTGTGTTACAATATTTTCAAACATCTGTAACATTTTTTTTTCATTTCATTAATTCAATAAACGCTGAATACATTTTACAGTTTGTTGTAATTACTTCTATGGGTTTGTGGCATTTTAAGGGTATTATTTCTATTGTTTTTAAAGTTGACTTGAAATTGAATTTTGATGAAGTGCTCTCAAATTCAGTCTACCTTTTTAAGTACAAACATACAAGCACACACATGCACACAGTACGAACACACATACATGCTTAGGCTGTAGACTACCATAAAGGCAACTGAAGTATATGAAAGTACAGATACTTTAATGGGCTTCTGGGGTAGAATAAGGGAAACAATTTAACAAATAGGATAAGTTGACTAAAGATGAAAGTAGGGAAAAATGTGAATAACACATAGAGAACAATAAATTGAAGTAAAAGTATTAGGGACATAAATCTTGAAGGATCTGATTGGAATATGAGTTACATTTCAATTAGAAAGCATTGAATTGTAGGCTGGCTGGGCATTGCTTGCTCTATCTTATAGATAAATATTGAAATTATTTTGTCAGAGGATTACTGTTGTAAAGCCAGACTGTCTTGTCCAGTTCCATAATGCAAGATGAAACATTCTAAATGTTGTTGATAAATACAGTTTGTGGGTGATATATTATGGCACTTTGCATTCCAAGATATTTACTATATATTTTGATAAACCAAATATTGTCTGGGTATATGTAAGTCTCTGTTAGAATGAATTGTATTAAAAATAAGATTTACTTTATTAAAACAGTTATTGCTATGGGTCTTCTGATTTGTGCCATAATTTGGGAGTAATTCTAAAATGCATCATTTTTATTAGAACAGTTTAAATGCTCTTTGAAACTCCATGATGTACAAAGATGCTTCATCAGGAAAAGTCCTAATATTCAACCAGAATTTTATGGAACCCAAATGCAAGTGTCAGCAGAATCCATAAAGCCAAATATTTCTGTTGTCAGGACAGCTTTATTTATTTTCAATAACTCCAGAATAATTTGTAGCACATATTATAATACATTTTCACTCATAATTTAAGTGGCTGGGTTTGTCCCATGATCCACATTAATATTTCTTGTTCAGATTTTATTTGAAGAACAATTTGTTTTGCTGCCAACTAGGAAGTGACTAAAGTTGAGCACGTAGTTCTAGGTAGAGCCACTGATCCTTTCTTGGTGAAGTTGATGTCTTTTGTAGTTCATTCAACACATGACATTTGGAAAGCTATCATGCTGTGTGTTTGCCTCTTGTCTCCCAGCTCCATTTCTACCTGCCTCGTTCTCCTGTGTAACCAGTAGACTGACAGCCCACAAGCTCCTTTTCTTGACTCAGTTTCAGTGCTTTCTGGTGGGTTTTTCATGGAGATCTGGGAGACAAAAGGAAGAAAAGAGGCTCCTTCCTACCTCTCTCAGATGGGATCTTGGCTCCCTCCCAGATGCACTTCCAATGGAATCAGGGCTCTGCAGCTCAGTTACCCTCTGCTTCCCAGCGTTTCATCAACAAAGCCTCCACCAGACCTACCCAGGCTCCACATTTCAGCTCAGGGCAGGGCAACTTGCTGGGCTGTTGGTCATTCTGTTTTCTGTGCCATCTCACCGAGCACTCTGCTCTTCTTCAAGCTCTATGGCTTCTCAGAGACCTCTGTGATTAGGTTCTGTTCTTCTAAAAATATCTTGAGTGGCTTTTTCCCATTTGGACTTTGAACTCAGAAACTATTGTGTCAGCATGGCCTCACATTTCAGTGACCATCATAGGCAACAGACTAAAAACCTGGTCTCACAGTGCTACAAGATACCAGTAAATACTTTATTGAGTACCAATCACTGTTTCAATATAAATTCTATGTGATCATTAAGCTGCAGTCTTTGATTTGTTATTCTACTGAAGAAAACTTTAGGATAATCAATAAAATATTCCCATGTATCCATGAAAACATAGGGATGTAGGTGGGCTTAAAAGTTTCAACAGAAACATCGTTCTCAGTGGAAGCAACCTTTTGACCCCATACTCTCTCTTTTTTTTCCTGTACTTTCCTTTAGTTTTGATCTATTTAGTCAAAGACTCTATTCTTGCTTGCAGAAATGTTGACTGAAGAGATGAGAGGCACAAACAGAAAGACAGAAAGAAAATTTCTTCTGACTGAAATTAATAAGTGCATTTTAAATGTCCTTGGAGGAAATTCTTATCTCACCAGAAAAGCACAGGACCTGTAGAAAAAAGCCATTTTATCTAGATTTGCACAAAATGTCAAGATATGAATTTCCTTTCTAATGTGAGTTGAGACTGTCTCATTTGGTAGCTGATGCTCTATTTGTATATCTCCAATCCTAGGTACGCAGAAATAATTGAATACGCATTATTTGATTTGGTTAAGTAGTGAGATTTATTTTGGTGATAGTGACTACAAAATCAAGATTTGAATATTTTGAAGTAATATGTTGGAAACATCTGTTAAAGCAAACATAGAGATTCTTGGGACATAACATGTTTTAAAGACTGTGGTAGGACAGTACAATTTCTTAATTGTTCTATGACAGATCTTGTAACCCAGCCCAATATTTTTATTAAAACAGGAAGAAAATAGAAAAGAAAAAGAGCAAGCTTACTAATAAACTTTCCAATGGTAGAAGTAAAGACATTAAACTGGAATGATATTTTTCCTTTCTTAAGCATACCGTGCCTATTACCATGTTAACTGCATATTTTGTTATTTTTAACATGTTCTACTTGCTTAGGCTTAGACACCAATAGACTAAAATAAGTTACCTTAAAATTTATTTTGGGGTCTAAAGAGAGGGATTATCTTTTAAGTGTACTCACTGCTTTTGCAGAGGACCCAAACGGGGTGTCTCACGACTGTCTCTATCTCCAGTTCCCTGAGGATCCAATGTATACACACACACACACACACACACACACACACACACACACACACACTTAACATCACACTTAGCTGGAAAACACAGAAAGCATATAGAACTGTTTGCTTTTCAGAACTCTCTAACTGAAAGGTCTAGAGAGGGAGCAACTCAGAAAGGAGGGAGTATGAAGAAATCAAACTTGTACCCAGTCAAAATGGATCCCTCCCCCATGTTTTGTGCCCCTGCATGATAGTGAACAGGGAGCACATAATGGTATATAGTTCTTACACGTTTACAGTTCTTATTCATGGGGCTTGTTGACAGTCTCCATAAAGTCAGACAATGGCATTCCTTTCACAAAGGACCCACAGAGCAATTGGTTTTCTGATGCTTTTAGCATCCTTTTTTCTTCTAATAGTTCTGCAGTGCAGTTTTTACTCACACAGAAGCACATCCCTAAAATAAAACAAATGTACAAGAGAAGCTCAGAGACAAGGTTTCTTAGGTGTTGCCTAGACTTGTGCTGAGTGGCAGTTGTCACATCTTCGTCACATTAATTTCATATATATATGTAGAAAAATTACTCTATAAAATATGTATTTCTAAACAATTAATATTATAAAGCCCAAGTAGATTGAGGTAGTTTACAGAGACAGTTTCTTAATGGCCTTATGGAGTCTTCTGACTTCTTTGGATATTTCCAACTTAGAATTTTAGCTCAGAGAGTGGGTGCTAAAACCTCACATATAATACAGAGAAGATAAGACAAGAAGCCAGGGTTTGTAGTTGAAAACTGTGGGGTGAATTGTGTTGTACTAACGGAAATGTGCAGAAAAGGAATGGGAAGGGGGGGAGGGCAATACTCTATTTCTTCATTTGTTCATGGGGTGACAAATGCACAAGAAAACAGATCCCAAACCTTCTTGGGAGATCTCTGTGCCAATGCCCTGTGCTGAGTTGAACCCAGCCTCAGCATATGAAAAGTTGCATGTGTGAATCGCAGACTACCTCCAGCATCTTCAGTCATACTATTATTGATACCACTACTGCCAGCAATGACAAACCATGTTCACCAGCCAGTTTTGGGGTGTTACTTGGGTATGTATTACCTTGGATCCGTAGTGTCTTTAAAACAAAGAAGGAAATAATGAGAAGCAAGAGACTGGTTCCACACCCCTGGAACACAGCTCAGACCCATAGGGCATTGCACAGGGCTTTGACAATTAGCTGCTGAAGGGAAGATGCTCATTGGTGAGGCTAGGTGGCATGGAACTGTAATGAACTGGAACTGTAATGAACTACGTTCTCATTCATTCTTCTCTCCAAATAGCTATTCATAGGTAAGTACACAGGATGACATGGCACAATTGCTTTGTATGATGAAATTAGTTTATACAACTATCTAACAAATTCACCTGTGCAATAATTTCAGTGTGAACAAATTATATAAAAAAGAACTATATAGCTGTATTCTCATCTAATATGGTAGAAATGCTTTGCTAGCCCCGATATGGCTTTTTTGTTTGTCTGTTTGTTTGTTTTGTTTTGTTTTTCCATACGATGACCAAACAAGTATTTTTAGGTGGGAGAACTCTGAGTCTTCTAAATTTCATTTCTGATCTGACACCCCTTCCCCCAAACACATCATTAGCCTTAAAATGCAAAATCTTTCTCTGAACTCTAAATAGAAGTTAAAAATAGCATTCCATTCCCCAAAGCTTTAAATCCCACCTTGTTTTTAATCAGCTTTCCAGAGTGACTACGCAAGGTTACACAGACCCGACGGACTGATTTATGAATATAATTTTTGTTTTAATTGAAACAGCAACATTTAGGTTCCACCTTAACAGTGCACCTTAAAAGATTATCTCGGTTATTTCACAGGCACCGAGCCGGCACTAATAGTCCAAGGCAGATATTGAAAAGCAGCACAGGGCCAGGCAGATCTATTAGAAATTCCCATCCACGCGCCTCATACATATTGATTTCTGACACCAAGCAGCAGTGAAAGCCCCCGTGGGAATAATATATTTAGCAGGGTTCGCTGCGAGGAGGTCACAGAGTGCATACAGATTAGCTTCAGAGGACCAAGGCGCTAGTATTGGAGCCAAATGCTAGATTTTATATCATTTTAATCTGAACTTTTATAATCCTTTTAGTTCTTCTTTCTCTGCATGGCAGAGAGAGGGCCGCTTCACACATATCATGCATCTTTCCCTTTATTCTTCCTATCAATGTGCAAATGCTGCTGTAATGGGGAGGAATGTTCCTTCCGCACAAACAGCCCAGCCCCAGCCAGATTTGCTTTTATAAACGGTGGTCAATTCAGATGGAGACATCTTTATTTAAAGATTCCTTTCCGTGGGGGAGGGAAAATCACAGACCGAGATCCCCGGGGCTGAGGCAGAAGCACAGAACTAGCTCTCTCCTTAAAAGGACCCACCGCTCCCCTCCCCCTCTCGCTGACAGGGGTGCTTAATTGAGCAGAAGTTTCATTTATACTGTTACAGCTACGAAAACAAAAATCTAAACATTTTTTTAATTACCTTTCTACCGGGGAGGGAACGCCTGCTTATTATGCAAAGAAGTGTTGTGACTGTACCAGCTAAAGGTGTCAGAAGAGAGTCAAACACATAGTTTCGGAGGCTGGAGAGGAGCCAGCAGGCCAGCAGTGCCAGAGGAGAGGTTAGAGTGGACACACTTTGACAGAAGGGTGAAATACATTCACACAACAAAGAGGAGTGGGAGGTTTCACTCAACGCACACAAAGGCCTATTGTCTCCCGTAGGCTGCATTTGAATTTTAGGTGTTGTATGAAAAGTTCCCATGATTACTAATAATCAGAAAAAGAAGTAGCTTCATCTGTGAAGTGCCTTTTGAATCATCTTATTTTCTCTGGTAACCTAAGCAAGCATAAAAGCTGAGGGCAGAAATGGAGAGAGAGAGAGAGAGAGAGGGGAAGGACAAGCCATCATGACTTAGCCTTGGCAACACAGGACCAGGAAACAGCAAGCAAAGGATACACTGGGTTGTGTCTTGCCAATGAAGGTTTATCTTAGTAAAAAGAAATGATTACAGCATCCAGTAAAGACCGGCACTTTCCTTGTCAAATTATCTAACTAAAATATGCCAAAAAACATCACTTTTGTAGGCCCATCCCCTCTGATATGTGTTTATTTACGTTTGTTTTCTAATATGCTTAAACTGAGCACAAGCCCATAAAAGAAAGCCATTACTTTCGGAGAAGAAGAGCAAAGAGCAATAAAAACCTCAAAGTCAATTTTAAACAAACGTGGGAAACTATGAAAATCTGCTTTTGGCAAATGCCTTTGTCAGATGTGCTTGGGTGTTTGTTTCCTGAAAGCCAGATGACAATCACAGTGAGCTTCTAAAACTACAGTTACAAGGAGCACCATTCTTAGATACTGGACAGATCATACAGTAGAGAAGTACCTGGATAACCCTGGATAACCTGTAAAAGTTCCGCTCAGCCTAGTCAAACATTCAGAGTCAAGAAAGTAGAGGCAGGGAATGGAGACAAAAATGAGGGACTCTGCAGAAGCCAGGCGTTCCTACCCCTAGAAAAGAGGTGTGTGTGTGTGTGTGTGTGTGTGTGAGAGAGAGAGAGAGAGAGAGAGAGAGAGAGTCAGAGACAGAGACACAGACTGAGGTAACGGAAGAGTTTCACCATTAAAGGTATCCCTGTTAAATCTCACATCTCATTTGCTCCGAGGCCCTCCCTTGTTTTCCCAGGTAGAAGTAGCCACTTCTGTATTTGCCAACTTTCTGCAGACAGTACCAACTTTCATAATAAACGACTACAAGAACACATTTCTCCTTATGCTCTTGGGCTCATCAAATTTTCTTCTGGATTGTAAAAGAGAGATAGCCTCCACTCTGGGAGGCTGGAGTAACCAAGGACACACTGAGGACTGAGTGAACACATGGGAAGAGGGCCAGCCCCACTATGCTGGACTAATCTCCCACATCCAGGGGGTGGGGAGGTGCTCAACCCAAGGCAAGAGGACTCCACTGTATTATTACCCACCTTTCCCAGTTCCTTGTTTTCCTTGGACATGGATGTTATTCAATAATATCAGTAGGTTTGAATAAATTATATGAGATAGAAGTTAGTTATACCTATGGAATGGCGATCAAGAAATAATTGGCAAAAATGAAAATGAAACAAAGCAAACAAACAAAACCACAGCAAGTCATTCATTCAGCAGATCTGTCTTTGAGGCAGTGTACCCCCTGTTTGATTGCTTCTCACCAGACCGGACCCATCAGTGTCAGGGAGACAGTCTGAGACTGATGGAGCTGTTCATTTATTGCCTGAAGGGGGAGGGGCACATTTTCCCTCTCAAAAACAAGCCTAGGGAAGTGCAAGGCAAGGAAAGTACAAGTATTGATGGTTGCTCTCCTGATTCTGATTGGAGTTCCTCTGTCCAGGTGGCAGTTAACAATTCACTTTCCTTTTTTATTTTTTTTTTTCACCCTAAGCCAACTACATGTCTATCATATGATCCCAGCCTGCAAGGACCGTGCCAACCATCAGTCAGTTGAAAGCTTAACAATAGAATGCTACCTTTCTTCCAGAGCGCAGCTCTGAGCTGGTTTTAGTGGATGCATTGTTTGTAGGAGTAGGGGTTCCTCTTAAATTTCTAACAGCCGGAGAGGTTATAGCTAGCTGTAAGCCTCCACACACATCCTTCCTGGACCAGGTCAAGCAAACTTCCTCCAGGCTTACAGTCACAATTAGGTGCATTCATTTTTATCAAGGTGCTGTTCCATAGACTCTGTTGAAACTGCCAGCAAGGCAGTGGTCTAGGGCCTTAGCAGGGGGTCTTAGGGTCGGCCTGATTTTCCAGCAGCATTTAAGCTGCTTCCTGTTATGCCTGGTGCTGCTTGGTGTCTTTGAAGCTCTTAGGGCTGAGCAGCAGAAAAAAAGTGAGACTTTGGAAAACATTTTCCCATGAACCAAAAATTCAGGGATTCGGGACTCTGAACAAAGTAATCTTAAAAATCCCCAGGAACAGGCCCTTTCTTGTTAATTCCTTGCACAATGTCTCTACTGAAGCTCCAAGAAGTGGGATAGTGGAATTTATAAAACAGTTTTTGAAAACAGAGTATCTGATTTCTGCAGTTAAGAGAATACGAAAGTAAAGCTGAAATTAAACGACAGAATTATTTCTGAAATTAATTTTGTACTCCCAGCCTTCCCGGCTGTGCTAAATATTTTATCTTCACAAAGAGCTTCGCAATAATTGGCGAAGCGTCTGAGGAAAGAGAATGTGAAGGTATTGTAAACCAGTACATAAACTATGTGTGTGTGGTCTACAATCCCAAATTCTGACAATGTCCACAGTGCATGAGTGAGATTCAGGGAGAATATACAGATGTCTTTGTGCGGGGGGAAAAAAAAAAGCCGGGGGAGAAAGTCCCTTTTAGTTGGGGGCAAAAGCATGCATTTACTTTCAGTGGAAGTAGACACTCTTAAATCCCTGCTGAGAGCTGGGGAGGGCTGGATGAGCTGTCTAGAAAGCATTTTCTCTCGCTTTATAATGTTGGAAATTCTTGGACGGCAGCGTGCAATGCAATGCAAGGATTCTGCGGCTGGCGTAAGAGCACATCAGGGCATTGAGAAAGGTTTAATGTGTTCTCATTAGAGGAGCAGGGACGGCGGGAGGGGGAGGCGCCTTGGGGGACGGAGCCGAGCTCCACTACTCTGGGAAGCATTACAGTTTTGTGCCTCCTCACTTCAACTCCCTCAATCCCCGAGCTTTACATAGCTGTTTCCCAGACAGTTCAGGAAAATGCCTCCCAAGCCTCGAGTAAAGAGAGCCGTGTTGTAACTCGTTGCTTGGAGTTTAACAGTTTGTTTGCTTGGACCTTTTAAATATTTTCTTCTTTCCTGGAAACATTATAAGACAAAATTAAATTACATTAAAAAACAAACCTTTCTCACATTCACTTCTAATCAATGAGAAAACCAGAGGGGGCGGGGGAAGACAATTTGATTAATGCAAGAAAATCTAGAAGACTTCAGAGTTATAGACTCTACACAACTTGCCAGAGTGGGAAGTCTGGCAGAGACAGCAAAGAGGGATTTATATTTGAGAAAATTTTCATGGCTAGCTCGATAACTGTAACCCACAAGCCATCAGCGTTTTTTTTTGTTTGTTTGTTTTTTGTTTTTTTTCCTAGCTTTTTGTTTCTTTTCTGAAACAAGCATTCAAACAAACAAATTCCTCCTTAAGAGCTTTTTTCCAGGGAAGAAGAGCTCCCTTTTTTTGGGGGGGGGGGAGGAGAGAGGGAGAGGAAAAAGAGAAAGGAGGTGAAAGGGAGAAGAGGAGGGGACACCCATGGGATCTAAAGTAAATAAAAAAGAAAATAAAAATAAAAATAATTAAAGAACATTTTTTTTTGAGTTAAGAGATTTCATTTGGAGAGGAAACGATCTATGTAGGAAGGCTTTTCCTTAGCCAGGGTTCTACTTGTGATGAGCGTGACCATGCACCCTGAGGCTGGCAAACAAGCCAAGGACAAGTGTCTTTTTAGGTATGAAATGTTGAAAATAGCTGGTAACCCTTTGTATGCATGCTCTCCTACTGAAATTCTGCAGGAACGTGGCTGGCAAGATCGAATGACACAGCTTTCCCCAAACAGGCTAATACGCAAAGAAATGGAAAATACTCCCCAAGCCATTTTGTCCTTAGGGTTTGACATTTTCTCTAAAATCTTTCTGCTTGGGTATCCTAAGACTTCAGATAATGGGTATTGTGTAAAGATAGCCACAGTGCTAGGTCACTCCTCACAAAATAGAGAAGTTGGGTGTGTGCGCCGTTATCCTGAATATCTGGCTTTGGAGACTTTTCTAGGTATGTGCACTTAAGCGTTATGCTTACCACTGTTACCCAGATATTTACTGTAGATGGTTGTCAAATATTTTGAAGGAAAAACTGGGGCTCCTTCTTTTGAATGACTGCTGTCAGCAGTGAAAATGTAGAAACAGACTCAGAAGAAACTTGAGGACATATTTAGTAAAGTTTGAGAAGAAAACACCAAGGCAGATAGGATGTCTTAGCAGCAGCCAGGCGGAAAGACGTGAGGAAGAGGAAAAAGAGCTTTCGCTTTTCAGCCTGGTTGAAGACAGCAGGCTAGTTTAGCAATGGCGGTCAGCAAGCAGTCTCATGGCAAAGAGCAGGGAGAGTGTCAGCAAAAAAATGAGAAAGCCCAGAGTGTTATAGAAAGCACAACCAGGTTCTGGACAGAATTCAAAAGAGAGAAAAGAAGGGAAGAAACCGCAATGCTTCATAGTGGAAGCTTTGCAAGCAGTTAGATGGGTATGGGGTTCTGGAAAAGACTAGCGTACTACCTCATTTAGGGAATCATTTTTCCTCCTATCTCTTTAAGCAGGTCTCCAGGTGAATCAGATTTCTTATGGGGATTGAAGTAGGGTGGGGATGGACTCCTGGCCACATGATTGACAGGCCTAGCTGGATTAGCTCTTGAAGGAAGAGAATAGTATGTGATGTACTCATTTTCTGGATGATTAGAATGTCTAATGTCTAGATTAGAATGTCTTTGCCCAGGGTCAAAAGCAGATACAACTGTTTTGACCAAGAAGCCTAAGAAGTGACAAAGTAATGTCTACCTTTCTAATGTCACTGAGGAAACAGGAAATACAGCCCCAAGCTGACGTAGAGGAAAGTGTGACTCCTCAATGACCTACCACATAACATTTCCCCTCAAGAGCTGAGACCCTAAAATTGTTTAGAAGGTTGGCTAAAATTGAATAATTCATATAACACATTTTCACCATGAAGATATAGAGATCCAATTTAAAGCTGTTCTCCATAAGGCTTAGTGTCTGGACAGGGGTTTCTTGCTTTCTTTTCCAATTCTTCTTTTAGTTTTGTATGTGGGTATTTTGTCTGCATGTATGTCTGTATACTATATTTGTACCTGGTGTCCAAGAAGGCCAGAGAGCATCAGATACATTATAACCGAAGTTACAAACAGATGGTTGTGACCTGCCAAGTGGGTGCTGGGAATTGAACCCTGGTCCTCTGGAAGAACAAGCCTTGTACTTAACAGCTAAGCCATCTCTCTAGGTCCCGGACTAAGTTTTGGTCACACCCTCAAGTCTTCAGTATCTGCTAGGTGGAGGAAGAGAAATGATAGGAATCCAGAGCAGGAACCAGAATTTATTCCAGCATCTCTGGCCTATGGCCAGGATGGAACCAACGATACTTCCAGTTTTAGAAGGCCTTATCCCGAACATCATAACCTGTGTCTATCTTCTGCTTTTCTTGATTACACTAGCCTAGCGGTCAATTTTATCAGGTTCAGGAATATGAGATTATCTTTTTAACTTGTAGTCTCTACACAATTTTACTTTGGAAAGAAATTAAGAGATATTTTATTTTTATTCTGGGGGAGATGGCAAATGGACAGAAAATTGTGAGACAAGTTTTCTGTGCTTATTGTACATGAAGAACTGACCAGCAAGGTGCTTATAGGCTTTCGAAATAATGCAAGCACCATTATCATAATAATTAGAGAGGAATCCTCTGACTTATGAGATATTGTTCATATAAGCATAAATTATAAGCTTTCTGAATGATAACTACTTTTGGGTATGTTATAATTAAAACACTTAAATGATATAATGTGTCAATTAAGTGGGGGGTAAACAATTCTTTTAAAAAGTTTATATTTCTTTTCACTTCTTTTACATAACCATGATGTCACCAAAATAATGGCATCCATATAGGTGTCACTGAGCTGACAAGTAGATATAGTTGCATGACATTATTGTTATGTATTATGTAGCCTTATGAATTTCTATAGCTGAATATTGATATGGGTTGAGCATATTAAATAGGAATGATTTAAATATGTTTATAGGATGATTCATACTCTTGAGAATGTTGGCTGATGTTTAGATGCTTGCATTTAGCTGAAGAAAAGCATTATGATTTAATTTTTGTTTTCATTCTAAGATCATCCATAAAGTATATCTGATTGGATTCAAATTTCTATCATTTAAATTGAGTAACTATTTCTTTACACTTGCTGTTTCAGAAAAAAGTGCTGACCTGTATTCAGGCAACACCTTTGCCCTTCCTGAATTGCCTTAATAAAAACTGCCATAAAATATTCAGACAACTAAAAGAGTGATTTCACTTTGAAACTGATAATTCTGGTTGTATGTTTATCATTGATAGATTCAATGCAAAAGAAGGGTGATTTGATTTTAATTTCCTTATAGTGTTAATAACTACAGCTAGCTTTTTTGAATACCAAGTTCTATGATAAGTTTGCTATAAACTATTTTATTTAATCCATACATTGTGCACTTTATAATTATCCTAATTTAAGATTTGAAGATTGTGTGGCATAAATAGATCGGATAATTCGCTCTCATTTATAAAGCCTCTAATTAATGATTTTAGGATTCTAAGCAGGTCTGTTTCACTTCAAAGTTTTGTGCATTTCATTATATTGATTCTCTAACGCTTGGGGAATTTCATAAATCACTCATTTTATGCTCACCATTAGAGTGAAAAATTTTCAGAAGGTAAACAGAATTTTATCATTGACTGAACGGGAGCTTTCAGCTAATTTATTTCTTTGTATGATCCATTCATTTTATTTAAAGGCCAAGTATTGAGCACTGATGTCCTAGAAAACGCCCCTGTGTTCTGGGTTTTTCTCACACTCACACTTAAAAGAGCAGTGCGTGAACTCTTTCCCTTTATTGTGTCAAGTCCCTCCTGTAGGCACAGGGGATGAATAGTTATAAAATGTGAAGAAATAACATAGTTTTAAAGACAAATATTATAGTGGACATTAAAAAAGATGTGGAAAGAATCTATTCAGCAAACAAGGAAGAATTCTGACATGTAATGCTAGAGACTGCCCTGCATGATGAGGAGGAAGCCATCAAAGACCCTGTTGCAGGAAGAAAACAGGCACGAGAGTAGTTTTTTTGCAACAGAAGACCCAGGGAGGCTGGGTAGATACTGGGATGGACAGATTATTTCACACACCGTAATTGCAACTGCATATTTAATTTTATGAGCTATGAGAACCCCCTGGAAGATTTCCTGTAGGCTAATGCAGGTTATGTATAATTATAAATATTTTAGGTAGTCTGCTCTATTGCTGTCTGGATCAGATTGCCAAGAGTGAACATCGAGGAGAGGGGCAACACTAGTAATTGAAAGATACATGTATCTAAACATGTGTCTCAGGTTACATTAATTATGATGTTATTACATTCCCTGCTATGTCTGAATCACATCGTGCAGGCATTGGCATTCTATGAGACAATACATAGTTACAGATTCTGGAGCCAAAGAAACAGGCAGGATCTCCACGGTGTCCATACCTGTGTAATCTTGTGTAATCGCTAACCACCCTGTATCTGCCTTTCTAAAGCTCGAAGAAGTGTAGATTTTATCAACCCAACTTCCTTGGGCTGCTGTGAGGTGTAAAAATGTGTTAATGACTCAGAACAAGACTGGGATGATGGTTCAGTTGGTGAAATGCTTTCTGGACAAGCCCGAGGATATGAATTCGAATCCCTAGAATTCATGAAGAGTGCGAGTCTGCAACCCCAGCCCCCATCTGCTATGTAGGGGGTAGAGCTATGAGAAGCCCTGGGTATTTATGGACTGGCTTGGCTTACCCAGCTTCAACTCTGTCTCGAACAAGGTGGAAGTGAGGACTGACAACGAAGGTTGCCCTCTAAGCTCTACACACCTGCTGTGGCACCTGGGTGCCATAGTTCACCCACCCCCCACTCTCACACTCACCCCCGCCACACATACAAGCACACATTTTTTTTTTTCGTCAAGATAGAGTAGTTCCTGAACTGTTGTAACTACTATAAAATAACCTTAGTTAAATGTGTTACAAATACGGGTTTCTCACGAACAGGACTGCAAAAACTTGGAGAACTGAAAGACAGATTTCTGTTCTGGCTCGCTCATCTCTTGAGTTTTCAGAATTAGACGCTTCCTCTGGGTAGCCCAGATGCCCAGTATTAGGAACGTTGGGAGACTTTTTTTTTTCTTTGCAGACACTCTCACTAGTTGCCCACTTTTTTTAAATGAGAGGTAGTGTAATGGAGGCTTCAGCATGTTCAGTCTCTGCTGCAGCCTCAGACCTTGCCCAGAAATCGCTGAGCTGAGCAAAGGGAAACCTGTGCTTCCCTCTGTGCTCTGCAACCTTCCTTTTCTCTCTGACAAAGACTTGACTAGTCCTTTTTGGGAGAACCATACCATGAGCAAGCAGGTCATGAATCCTACTAACACAAACCTTTGGCAGGTGAAAGTTAACACTTACTGTGGGAAAGACAAGATTTCTGACTCTTATGTCCTAACATTGCAGAAAATTATTGTATATCCAGAACACAGTAAGAAAAAGCATCCATTGTCTGAGGCAGCTTATTGTAGGGTTCTGACTAACCAGGGTCCCCCTCATCACACAAAACTGCAAGGATCATAGCTGTGACACACACACACACACACACACACACACACACACATACACTCACACACACACTGTCACCCACACTTACTCACATACACTGTCACCCACACACACTCACACACACACACACACACACTCACACACACACTCACACACTCACACACACACACTCACACATACACACTCACACACACACACACACACACACACACTCACACATACTCATTGTAACACACACAAACAATCATGCTCTCACACACTCTCTTTTACACACATAAACACACATGTGTCTGCGTATCCAGCACACTGGAAGGTGAATTTTGACCCCCAGGGTAAATCTGACCTGCCCTTCCAGGTTAGGTCCTGAGAGCTGACCCTTAGGCTTAAAAGACCTGGCATTTTTGACTACCACCAGCTCCTCGCTCCTTTAATTTCCTAACATTCCTCTCAACCACTTTCTCTAAGTTGGTCTTCATCATCCTTTTGTACCTGTATTCCCACCTTTTCCAAAAACTGTCACAGAAAGCTTTTGCTCTGAGGTGACCCAGCTACTTCTATCGCTGTTTTTCCATACTTTGCAGAACGTTAGGCATTCGTTTGTCATAGCTCCAACCCAATGTTTAAAAATACCGGACCCTCTTAGTGGGGTAGTGAGTCTGAGTTGGCATGTGGTGGCGTCATACTCGTTCCTCAGTCCTTGAAAATCAGGGCACTGGCTGGCACACTGGAAGCACTCAAGTCGGTTGGGTGAGTGTGGGCCTGGATTGTTTGCCTTTAATTTTGCCAATTATCTTTCTTAATGAAGAGCAATAGATTTTTCACCTGGCCACTTCTGGTCCAGACGGGCTACCATTTGCCTTTTGTGTTAATTTACGAAGGCAAAAGTAGCAGCAGAGGGACTGCTGATGTGTCCCGGGCATGAAGAATGGAAATATTGGAGATTGTATCCCAGAAATTTTATATTCAAATTCAGCAAAATGGGAAATTTTCAGAATCTTATTAACAGTTTTTTTTATCAACACACATTATAAAGCTATACTTTCAAATTATAATAGAACACACATTTATATTAGGCAACAAAAGGAAACAAACAATTATTTTATACAATCATCCCTTTTCTCATTTCTCTTTGAGTATACTATTTAATACAACTTTAAGAAAAATAATGACTGTATTTTGGGATAGTCTATCATGGAAATTTAATATTTTTTTGTGTAAAAATCAAGAAAGACTTTTATAATTCCACCACTAATCATTTGTGCTTTCATAACTCACAATTAGAGTTATTTTGAGACCTTTATCTTAAGAATTTGTGGAGTGGCTTACATGAATTCAAATAAACAGTATTTTTACAGACTAACTGAAAAAAGCCCATCAGCTATAATAATGACCTACCTACAAGACATCTTGGTGCAATAGTGGTACAGATGCTATTGAAGCAACTTTTTTTTTTTTTAAATTGAACTTAAAGCCTTCTTCATGAGATGGAACCTACCCACAATATTGTTGATAAAGTCAAGAACCTGAGACTACATGGGTCACAGAACCTACTAATGTTATCTTAATGAACATAGCAATGAAATTACTCCCAATAACTCATTGTTGTGCACATAGATCAGTGCATAGCTTAACTTTCATCAGAAATCTTCTGGCAGTAGGTAGTAATTAACACAGAGACCCACAATGTGTGACAAGTGAGCGACTGTGCGAGCACTCAACCCTGAATTTGTCACATCTCTCCCCTGAAGGTTCAGGCATCTATGCAGATGAGGAGCATAAAGATTGTAGGCGCCAGAGGTGGTGGATGAATTTAAGGAAATAGAATTTTCCAGACACAAGACAATAGATGCACCCATGAACTCAGAGAGACTGTGACACTGTGCTCAAAATCTACAAGTGTTCAAGCCAGTCTATACCAGCACAAGAGAAGAGAAGAGGTAAACAAAAAGTTCTACCTCTAGCCAAGAAGCTATTTGCAAATGATAGCTGCAGGTAGAGGAACAAACAGTTTTCTTCAACAGGATGCTACTGTGAATCTCAACCACGCTCTGGGACAGGGCCATATTCAGGAGCAGTTGGCCAAGACAAACTGTATTAAATTTTTTTAAAGTTTCTTTTCTTTTCATTCTTTTTTTTTTAAAGAAAAAGAGCACAAAATGAAGTTGGGTGGATAGGGAAGCAAGAGAATCAGAGATGAGTTGGGGAACCAAGAAATACTATGATAAAAATGTGTTAAAGAAGATTATTCAAGGATAAATAAAATTTAATTAAAAAATTAAAAAGTACATGAAGTTGAAACAGAAAATTTGTGTGTAGGGGAACAGAAGCCAAAATGGGGAGTAGATTTAAAGGAAATATATTATATGCAAGTATGAAATTCTTAAACAATAAAAAGAATTTTTCTTACATTAAAATGTCAAATTAGATACTGTTATTTGGGTTTACTGTATAGACAATAAAAAGCTATCTGTAGTTTAAAACCTGCATACATATCAAGTGAAAATTTTTTTTCAAAATTTCGAAGAAACATCATCATACTTTAAGGAGAAAAATTAACATAATTCCTGTAAAGGAACTTTTAAATTTATATATGTATCATTGATAGATTGCAAATAATTTATAAAGTTAATAAACTATTGGTATTTGATATGTGTACTGATAAAAGCAAAAATAAGTACATAATTGTCTGAAATGATTTCAACTTATTAGCAAAGCAAAACAATGATAACTATAGACAAAACTATTCTGTACTTGTAGTTCTAAATTAAACATAGTCACACATATGATACACACACATGCATACAGCTGACCTTTTTGGAGACTAAATCTGCTGAGAGGTTAAGACAGTAGAAATTTACTGCACAAAGAGGTGGGAATGATGTGATATGGGTATGCATCAAGAAAACATGTACTGGGTTGACTTGATAATTCTCTCGTTATCAGTCTGTACTTCCTATGTGAAAACCCATGCAGCAATCTCCTTTTACTAATTTTAACAGTAAGAAGTACTTGCTTTAATCTTCTACTTCACTGTCCTTGTGAGTAAGTTGGCCTCTCTTTCACACTGTAGTCAGTCCCTCAGAGAATATTGTCAGCTTAACTTAAAATAATATCCGGACTCTGAGTAGTTTTCACTATCTCCATGGCTACCATCCTTAATTGACCTACTGACACGCCACTCTAGCCCAGACTTGTGCAATAACCCTGCACTCCCTGGACCCACCTCTCTGTATTCGTCTGTAACTGTGCGTCGCACACACAGAGCACTTCTGCAAAGCTGAAGGCAGCTCAGGCCGTTGTTGGTTCCATATTCTCAGTCTCAGGCCTTCCTCCTTGTGTAGAGTAAGCCTCCAGGTATTACAGTTTGTACACGGCTCTGCCTGACCTAGTCTTATTTAACAACGCTTTCCTGAGAACTCTTCTACTGACACCCACGTTCCTCCTCTTCTTGTCTTCTTGATCTCCTCGTTCATGCTAAGCCACACACGGTCCACCTCAACTTTAAGGTCTCCAAACATCCTGTTTCCTTCCATATACTAACAGCCCCTTCTCTCACCTCCTAATTCTGTGTTAACATGTTCTCCTTCTTGGCAAAGCTTGTAATTAAAGAAAAAAAAAATCAGTGTACCTATGCACATATGGGCAGCAGCTACCAGACTTGGGAAGCTTGTATTTGAATAAAACATGAAGTTGGGAGGCGAACATTTTGGAGGAGGAAGGGAGGAGTTGGAGGGGGAAATGGGTGGCTATAAATGATCATATTTCATTATATACATGTATGAGATTCTGAAGAATAATAAAAAAAACTGGAGAAGCATAAATACAATGTAGACTTAAGTTAATAAACAGAAGCATCACACCACCTAGGAGTTTTTAATTCTACTTCTCTGTTTTATGTTGCTGCATATCAGTCTACCCTGTTATTTTCCCTTTTATTCATTCTGCATAGTGATTGTTTACTGCCATAGAATGTAAGTATTGTGAAGCCAGGGCTTTTGGTCTGCTTTAAATATATGTGTGTGTGTATATGAACAAATTCATTACTTAATGCATGTCTGCTAAATACATGAGTATTCAGTGGGTAATTATAGCAGAAAAGAAGCCTTCCTGCATGAAAATGTCTGACAGACAACTCAGGTGATATTTGCTGCAGTGATGAGCTTAATGGATGATTATCTCAAAGCGTTTTCTGCAAAGATTTGTGGTTATTGCAATATTATTCTTAAATAACTCTTTTTTTTCAAAAATTGCTTATTTACAATGAAAATTTACTGTTTCCAACATTTCCATAAATGTGTTTAGTATATCAGGAATCAGGTTATATTCGAAGGACTGAAGTATGATTAACAAAATTTTGTTGTTATTCTTGTTGTTCCAGAGAAAACAGAAGTGTGGGCCTATCATGGCCTGATATGTTTCTTGGATTGTCTTTCTCTTGGATCTAGGGAACAGAGACACTGGCACAGGTCCCTCCCTGCTGCTGCCATGTTAATCTTGTTCACTTCACAAGCCCTGGCAGATGAAAGTGCAATTGTGTGGAAGGTGAATTGATTGCAATTAACCCCCAGACTTCCCCTCAGGCTGGGATATTCTGCCTCCTTTGCTAGGAATGTGTCACCAATGCCATAATACATAGCTGATGAAAACATATATCATACAGCAAAACACATATATTATAGAATAAAGTACATAAATCATGTAGAAAAACATGCATTATACTGAGATGATCAAATTATAAATGAAGCACATAAATCATAAGATTACACTGTTGAATTGTATCAGGAAACATAAATTATATAGTAAAATTACAGGGTCACTGGAGAGTTCACTGAATAATGAAATGAGCATCTATAACTTAAGGAGGAGTGAAGTATCTCAGTGAAAAACCCATTGTGCCTCACACTGAATATTCCAGTTAATCCAGTTTTATCACTTAAACCTCTATATCCAAGGACTACATTGCATAGCATGGGGGAGGGGAAATAAACAAACCACCTACAAATGAAAGATTGAATGATGGTGTACTGAAACTAAATTTGGGAAAATAGCAGCTTTCAAATACAATGAACATCTGTAGTCAGATTTTCAAGTGAAAGGCAAGGCTAGAGTGGTTCAAGAGCCAGCTGTAAACAACAGGGCAACGCCTCCTCCTAAAAATGAAGAGTGTCTTGAACATCAGGGGGACGATCCTGAGGAGAGAAAAGTAAGATTGGTTTCTCCTGCAGCTAAACAATCCAGGCTGATATACTGCATTGAACAATGAACACAATCATTTTCTAATACATGCTTAGCAAAGCTCTGTTTAGTGTAATGAGCCATTTTCTGTATTTGATCTCACTTTCCCCTGCTCCTTCTCTATATTTGCCCAACTCATATATTAACAGAAGTAAAAAGAGGCAAGATACAGAATATAATTCTTACTTCTCTGTTCAGACTCATGGCTGAAGCCGGCGGTGACCACTGTGCATAGCTACCAGAGGAGGCTGGAGTAAGGCAGGTTTCCATATGCAATGCACAGCAACGATACAAATCAGATCAATCTTGCAGAGCTTTTCAGTCCAGTGTTTGTCTGTGTGAATTATGTCCTCAATAAAGCGGTAGCCTGGAATTCACATCTATTCCCAGCTTGCTGAGTTAGGATTACGGTTCAAGCTGGATGTGCTGAGGGATTCCTTAGTCATAAACAAAGTGTTTGGCCCCACAGTATTCCTCAGGGTATCAGAGAGCCCGAACTGACTGAATTTATACACTGGGAATTGATAGCTTACTGCTGACCCTGAGGGGGCAGGGGCATTGGCTCACATCCTATTTCTGGCTTTTGGTGGCATTTGTTACCTCAGATAAAGGTAGATGTGTCAAGATATGCTGCTAGTCCCAGAACAGAGTTGTGTCAAAGTGCAAGTACTAAATTCTGCTTGAAAAGAAGCAATAAATTGGCACCTTCAAATGCCTTTTGCCTTCCTAAACATCATTTTTTAGATTTTCCCTGCTACTCACGTTCAATGCTGGTCAACATCATGGAAAAGATGCTAAATACTGTATCATATCAATCATGCATATGTGATCATAGAAAAAAACTGTAAAGCTAACAATATACAAAATATCCTTATTTAAAATCATACATCAAGTACAAAATAGTATTAGCAAATTAACCCATATGTTTTTGTTTGTTTCTCAATTCAGTTTTGTTCTGCTAGCTAAAACTGGTTTGTCCTCAAAATATCCATAAATAGTTAAATCTGTTCACTCTAAGTATAATTATTTTACTCTATGATCTATGTGTTTCATTAGTCGAGGTACACATTTTGCTGTAATAAATGTGCTTCAGTAAATGATCTATGCATTTCTTACGGAAATGTATGTGTTTCATGAGAAAAGGTATGTGTTCATCAACTATGAATAATGTACCTAATGGCACCTCAGTATATTACTCGGCCGGTATCAGCATGGCACTGCACATCCATTCCCTAGGGCCATGGGCACTACATTCACCCGAGGACACCCAGCAGATGCTGTCATGCACAGGTGTTGATGCTCATGTGTGTGAACTCTGTGGTCTTGAGAAACAGAAATGGAAGGGAGCCAGAGCCATACTGTAGGTCAATATGTTTATTAAATGAATAGGAAACAATGGGCTTCCCCGCTGGTCCTGGTCCTTCATAACTCAGTAGGAAAACATTTACTACAGGAAAACACAGTTGGGATCATTTTGCTCCTCACAGGTAAACTCCCTTCCTTTTACTGTAGGTAAAAATCAATTGGAATAAAGTAAGAAATCATATCATTTCAACTTAAATATTAAGACCACTTTTAAAAGTTTATGTATTAAACTTACATATTAAGATGTTGCCATTTTCAGGATTCCAGTGAATTGGTCTCAAAAATGATGAAATGAATCATCTATATCAAGTAAAATCAATTACTTAAAATATTTAATATGGTGTCTCTTCAATAAAAGGTATTTGTTGTTGATTCTCCAATACTAAGAAGTTCATAGTGGATTACAATGTAGAAGGAAAGAGTTTTTTTTCCAGAATATCAATACACACAGTGATTAACATCCCATTATGGTACACTCTAAACACACCAATTGTTTAACTCAGCCCACATCCAATTTTATTCAAAAGCAATAACTAATAAATCATTAAGTATAGAATATATATTTTTTTTAGAAAAAATGTTTAAAATGATGACTATTTTACGTCCAGCTGTCAGTGTTTGAAAATCTGATTGGTTCTTACATATAACAATTAATCCCAGAACTCTAACTGCATTATACTGTTTTTTTCACATTTATTTAGAGTCTAGAAACTCAATGTGCAGAGTGTTGTCAATACTGTGATGAACAGACATAATGGATTATGATGCTTTCCATGAAGATGTGTTAATTATGTCAGAATCACTTGTTTTCCTCCTATCAAAACAAATGTTTTGTATGTGCACTCTCCATTTAAAGATCATTTTTCAATATATACTGAATGCTCTTTTACACAAGAGATCGGATGACTCGTTACAAGTTTCCACTTAGCGACCTAATTTTCTTTCTACTTAACATCCATCATTGCAGATATTTCTTTGATTTGTTTTTTACGTATTTACATTTTTATTCACTACAATGACAAAAGCCTGGGAACTTTTTACTATTATGTGAACTATAACTTTACAAATATGTTATCAGTGACAACTAATTCATTGAATCTGAAATGTTCTCTAAATAGGAATAGTTTACCTAGAGTGAAAAAAGAATTGGTGATGTTAGAGAATAGTTAAACTTGCCTGAAGTAAAGCATGCTAATGAGATCTCTATTTACACATTTAAAAATGTGTAAACATTTGAAACATTTGTAAACATATGAAATAAAAAGGTATATAACACAGCTGTATTTCTCATGGAATTATTAAGCATTAATTGTGGTTGAATTCAAGTTAGGGGTAAAACTGGATCAGCCACTGATATTTTAGAAAACCTACAACACATTAAGGAAATACAAATGTCAGTTTATACATGGAATTATAAAGAAATCCATTTCTTTAATTCACTTATGTTATTTTGATGATTGTGTAAAATAAGCCTTTGTTAACTATATCACAATACCTTTAGCATAGAGTTTGAATACTACCAATAGGTTAGTATTCTTGATGAGGACCTGCAAATTATTCATGAAAAACAGAAGCATGCCATTTTGTTAATTATAGTTTTAGAAATTTTCACAGAAAAAATGAACTCTAGACTTTGCTTTTAGCAGGTCAGATTAATATTCCCAATTATATGTATCTTCTTTTTAAAGGAACCCCCATTTCTCTCAAACCATGTATGCCTACTTCATAAGCAAGTTCCATGACCCAGAAATGTTCTCAGTGACCAAGAATGAACTGATGTCCTTCTACTCTGCAAGGCATAATATTTTTAAGAAAAGTGTCTTTACTAAGACATTTCTAAATTTATAGTGAGTATCAACTTCAACTGACAATATTCTATTTATGAATAATAACATATATTCACACATTTTCACACTTCAAAAATGTTTATCCATCTATTCCCACCACTATATTTCTTTTAACAGATATCTGAGCTATTTATAATGTCTAAACATTACTTAAGGAATAGAAAATTTAAAAAAAAAGACCATATTCATTCACATTAGACTGTTCTCCTAGCACTGTGTTGACTCATGTAGTATTTACAGAATCCTGGATGTGATCTGAATTGAGGCCCAGTACAGAATCTAGGTCTGGCATTCTCTGTAACCTGTGTGTTCCCAGCTCTGGCTAACACAGCATTTTCCCTGCAGCTTCTAGCTTCTACCTTGTTTTTTTTTTTTTTTTCAATTGCTGTGGGGTGAAAAACAGATCTTGTGTGTTAAGGAGAATTTGAAAGTCCTTTATAAATTTGCGCAGATGCTAATACATTTATAAGTAAGGTTAATATCGGGGTACATTAGGCCAAAAACACCTTAAATTGCCAAAGAGTTTCACAGTGACATTTTGGTCATCAACTTCAGCCATTATCTGGGAATAAATCAATTTGTGGCAACCGTGGACAGCTAACTGAGAGTGGAACAGAATTGCCTAAATGTAGAAGCACTTTAGTAGTTGAAAGTCAAGGGTCCTGCTGACCACACAGAAACATTTTTTTTTTTTTCTAAAGGCACAATTGCACAACAGCCAGCACACCCTCCACCCTTTCTTCCCAGTTCTTCCCACCTAATAGAAGATTGGATTTCTTTTTTTAACACCTTCATTAAGAATGGTACGCAGTACAGAATCATTTTTAATTCCCTCCTTTCCCTTTCGGCAAGTAATTCTCAGCAGAGGTTCAGCCACCGCTCCTGGCAGGGCAGACCGTCACTTTTATGGTCTTTTAATCTGTGGGAAAAAAAAAATTGTCCTTGGCTTCTTTTAAAGGTCAGTATCAGGTAGAGTTTTATACCATTAGCAGGATGGTGCTGAACAAGGTAAGGAGTTTTAAAGTGCATTGCAGCTGCATGTCTGTTTATTTGTAACAGAATTCAACAGCGTTCTTGCTCTTATTTACTTACTTCTGTTCTTGACCCAAAATGGTTTGATTCCAGGTTTAAGTCTGAGATTCAGAAAGGAAAGCCTTGTGCTGATTTGGGTTTTAAGTCCAGGCTTTAGCTAATGTGGAAAAATAGCTTTATGAATTAAGTTGGTAATTATATATACAACCTCAAGTAGGCATTAACTGTGGATTATTTAAGGTGCTTATTTTTCACAATATAGTTCAGGCAACATAATCTCAAATGCCCACAACAACGTATATACAAAGAAATATGTCATACATTCTGTTGAGTGATATAATATCATAGACCCTACTTATTGCTGTTGCTACTGTGGAAATGAGAATAATGAATTCTCTTGGAGCAAAAAATATTCATAACAAGTGAATTACTGTCCTCAAACATGGAACATTGTTGTGGTTTAAAGGTTGTATTGGAATAACTTCAACAGTCATCACTCAAATAAAAAATGAACATAAAATATCTTGTACAAATGTTAAATGTGAAATAAAATTAATAGTAATAAAATACAGTTATCACTTCCTAGAAGAACAAAACCTCGTTAATATGGGTTGAACATATTTATCAAAATTTTACTTTAACATGTTAATGCAAATGTTAAATAAAATTAAAATCTGTTTATATGTGCATTTCATAAGAAATTCAGTTTTATAACACATTGGTTATATATTAAAGTCTTAACCATGTGTAGTTAAATTAGTGTACAGTATTGTATAATGACAAACTTGTGGTTTTGTACAAATAGTTTTGTGGCAACAGAGTCTGAGAGAAAAGCTAAAAGTAAGATAAATTATTCTTGCATAATAGATAAAATATAACAACACATAGATTCATGTTTTAAAATGAGGTCAACAGATATACCTTGGCTAATAGAAACCAGCATAAATAAAAAATTATAAAACTCTGACCAAGAAGCAAAAGTTCTAATAAGTGGTCAGATATTCTGTGTTCAAGGAAAGTAAGACACTTTTGAAAATGTTAGTTCTCCCCAGTTTTATCCTTGTGTTCAGTGAAATCCCAATCAAACACCAACAAGTTACTTTATGGACATTGCCAAATCAAGTTTAAAGTTTGTCTTCTTAGGCAAAAAGTACAGAATACTCTGATACAATAGTAAAGGGGAACAAAATCTGAGAACCAAGCTTATTCAACTTCCAGATAAAACCACAGGTGTCAAGAGAGTGCACTACTGTTCATCCTATCCATGGGAGATGGAGGCAATGGGGTCTGAAGTTCGAGACCAGCCTGGACTACATAGGAGTTCAGGGCAAGCCTGTCACAGAAACTCTGTCTCAGAAAGCCAAATCAGACCAAATTAAGCAACAAACAATCCTTCCCTACTGATGAAAAATAAAATCAATAGAATCAAAGTAGAGGACTCAGAAACTGACCCTGACATCAGATTATCTGTGATGTAGGAGAGAGAATTCCAAAAAGGGAAGACACGTTTATTAATAAAAGTATCAGAATTTGACATAAGCTTGCAAAATGTAAACCTAGATCTCACAACTTGAATGAAACCCATCTCAAAGTGAGTGGCAGCACCATAAGCAAAATGAAAATTATTGAACATCTAAGGAAAAACCCTGGAGCACATCTTAACAATGTTGTTATTCTTAAAATAATAAAAAGAGAAGTCAAAAACTTGGAGAACATGTTTGAAAAATACAGGTCTGATAAAACATGAGGCTAGAAATAGACAAAGCATTCTCCCAGCTCAATGAAAACAAACAAGCCAATGGAAAATTAGGACAAAGTTATGAATGGACATCTTGTCATAAAAGATACACATGCTTAAAACTCCTGCTTACATGTAGCCCATAGACTCATTCCCTAAGTGGGTCCCTAGTAAGGGGAGCAGGGGCTGTCTCTGACATGAACTCAGTGGCAGGCTCTCTGATAACCTCCCCAAGGGGGGTGGGGTGCAGCCTTGCCAGGCCATAGAGGAAGACAATGTAGCCAGTCCTGATGAGACCTGATAGGTTAGGGTCAGATAGAAGGGGAGGAGGTCCTCCACTATTAGTGGACTAGGGGATGGGTATAGGGAGAAAAGAGGGAGGAAGGGTGGAATTGGGTAGAGATGAGGAAGGGGCCCACAGCTGGGATACAAAGTGAATAAATTGTAATAAATAATAATTATTAACATAAAATGCCTCCAGAAAGAAGTTAGAATCTTCTCATACAAGCAACTTAACAGCACATCTAAAAGACCTAGAAAAAAAAAGCAGACATATCCAAGAGGAGTAGATGATTGGAAATAATAAAAAGTTGAAATCAATGAATTAGAAACAAAGAAATCAATTAAAAGAATGAATGAAACCATGAGTTGGTTCTTTGAGAAAATCAACAAGATAGGCAAACCCTAAACTAACAAAAAGGCAGAGAGAAACTATCCAAATCAGCAAAATTAGAAACGAAAAAGGGGACATAACAACAGATTTGAGGAAATCCAAACAATCGTGAGGTCTTACTACAAAAGCCCACATGCCACAAAATTTGAAAATCTAAATTCCTGCACAGATGTAGCCCATGGCAACTCAGTCTCCAAGTGGGTTCCCTAGTAAGGGGAATAGAGGCTGTCTCAAACATGAACTCAGTGGCTGGCACTTTGTTTACCTCCCCCTGTGGGTGGAGCATCCTTACCAGGCCACAGAGGAGGACAATGCATCCAGTCCTGATGAGACCTGATAGGCTAAGTTCAGAGGGAAAAGGAGGAGGACCTCCCCTATCAATGGATTAGGGATGAACATGGGAGGAGATGAGGGAGGGAGAGTGGGATTGGGTGATTGAGGGAGGAGGTTACATCTAGGATACATGGTGAATAAACTGTAATTAATAAAGAAAGAAAGAAAATCTAAATGAAATGGACAGTTTTCTTGATAGACTCCATTTAACAAAATTAAATTAAAATCAGGCAAATAGATTAAACAGTACTATATCCCCCAAGGAAATAGAAGCAGTTATCATCAGTCTCCCTTCCAAAAAGAAGTCCAGGGCCATATGGTTTCAGCGCAGAATTCTACCTGACCTTCAAAGGAGAGCTAACTCCAATGCTCTTCAAACTATTCCACAAATAGAAACAGAAGGAACACTACCAAACTCATTCTGTGAAGCCACAGTCACCTTAGTACCTAAACCTCACAAAGACCCAACAAAGAAAGAGAACTTCAGGCCAATTTCCCTTATGAACATTGATGCAAAAATACTCAACAAAATACTCGCAAACCGAATAAAAGAACACATCAAAGATATCATCCACTATGACCAAGTAGGCTTCATCTCAGGTATGCAGAGGTGGTACAATATACAGAAATCCATCAATGTGATCCACCATATTAACAAACTGAAAGAAAAAAAACACATGATAATCTCCCTAGATGCTGAAAAAGCATTTGACAAAATCCAACATCCATTCATGTTTAAAGTCTTGGAGAGATCAGGAATACAAGACACATTCCTAAACATAATAAAGGCAATATACAGCAAGCCTATAGCCAATATCAAACTAAACAGAGAGAAACTTAAATCAATATCACTGAATTCAGGGAAAGAAAGGCAATGCTGCCCAATCTCTCCATATCTCTTCAACATAGTACTTGAAGTCCTAGCTAGAGTAGTATGACAACTGAAGGAGATCAAGGGATATAAATTGGAAAGGAAGAGGTCAAAGTATCACTATTTGCAGATGATATGATAGTATACATGACTGACCCCCAAAATTCATCCAGAGAACTCCTTCAACTGGTAAACACCTTCAGCAAAGTGGCTGGATACAAAATTAACTCCAAAACAAAAAATCAGTAACCCTCATCTATACGAAAGACAAAAGGGCTGAGAAAGAAATTAGGGAAACTACATCCTTCACAATAACCACTAATAAGATAAAGTACCTTAGTGTGAATCTAACCAAGCAAGTGAAAGACTGTTTGAAAAAACTTCCAGTCTCTGAAGAAAGAATTAGAAGATATCAGAAAATGGAAAGATCTCCCGTGCTCATGACTCTGCAGGATTAACATAGTGAAAATGGACAACACATGCTGGAGAAGATGTGGAGAAAGGGGAGCCCTCTTCCACTGATGGTGGGAATGTATATTTGTATAACCCCTTTGGAAATCAATCTGGTGTTTACTCTGAAAATTAGGAATAGTGATACCTGAAGATCCAGCTATACCACTCCTAGGCATATATCCAAAGTATGCTCAACTATACAACAGGGACATTTGCTCAAACATGTTTGTAACAGCTTTATTCATAACAGCCAAAATATGGAAACAACCCATGTGTTCCTCAATTGAGGAATGGATACAGAAATTGTGGTACATTTACACAATGGAATACTACTCAGCAATTAAAAACAAGCAAATCATGAAATTTGTAGGCAAATGGTGGGAAGTAGAAAAGATCATCCTGAGTGAGGTATCTCAGAAGCAGAAAGGCACACAGGATATATACTCACTCATAAGTGGATATTAGACATATAATATAGGAAAAACATACTAAAATCTGTACACCTAAAGAAACTAAGCAAAAAGGAGGAACCTGGGTAAGATGATCAATCCTCATTTAGAAAGGCAAATAGGACAGACATGGGATGGAGAGAAAACAGGGAACAGGACAGGATCCTACCACAGAGGGCCTCTGAAAGACTCTACCCAGCAGGGTATCAAAGCAGATGCTGAGACTCATAGCCAAACTTTGGGAAGAGTGCAGGGAATCTTATGAAAGAAGGGAGAGATGAAAGACCTGGAGGGGACAAAAGCTCCACAAGGAGAGCAAAAGAACCAAAAAATCTGGACACAGGGGTCTTTTCTGATACTGATACTCCAACCAAGGACCATGCATGGAGATAACCTAGAACCCCTGCACAAATATAGCCCATCGTAGCTCATGTCTAAGTGTTCCCTATAGTAAGGGGAACAGGGACTATCTCTGACATGACCTCCATTGGCTACCTTTTTGATCATCCCCATCCCCCCATTGTGGGAACAGCCTTATCTAGCCACTGAGGAAGACATTGCAGCCAGTCCTGATGTGGCCTGATAGGCCAGGGTCAGATGGAAGGGTAGGAGGACTTCCCCTATCACTGGACTGGTGGAGGGGCATGGGAGGAGAAGAGGGAGGGAAGGTGGAATTGGGAGGGGACTAGGGAATGCTACATCTGGAATACAAAGTGAATAAATTGTAATTAATAAAATAAATAAATAAAATTAAGAAACAATAATTAATAAAAATGCAAAAAAGATACACAGAAAACAAATAGGTACACACATGCTTTATTTAATTCTCATTACATAAATATATACTAAAACATCCATGTGAGGGAGTTACATACCCGTAGAGAGAGACTGAAACTCAAAACACTGATACCAACTTCTGAAAAAAAAAAAAAAAAAAAGTGCCACAACAGAAACACAGTGCAAAGAGTACAGCAACTTTGGAAGACAGGGAGAACCTTGAAAAGCTAAAAATCACCTTAATACCCAAAGAACTGAAAGCTTATATCTGTTTACAAAAAGTTAAATATATATATTTTCAGAATGTTTTGATGATTGTGAAAACAACTAAAAGAAACCCCAAACCAAGCAAAACGCCTTTCCATGATTAAAAGGATATATATGTATAAAATTGAATATTATTCAGCGAGTATAGAAATGAACCATCTTCTCAGGGGGAGATGTGAGAGAGCTGGAGCCTGAAAGACAATCTTTTAAAAGCAAAATCACAGACAGTATAATGATGACTGGTTTCTAGCAATTGGAGGGTTGGGGTAAACAGACGGGAATAATTGTTGAAGCAGCGGGTAGTGAATCTGTTAAAGAGGATATTTGATGAGGAATACATGGCATTTATCATTTGTCATCGTTTAGTGAAATTTACCGCACGAAAAGCTAATCCAACCCCTGACGCTATTAAGGATATTCTGCTCTGCTTGCAGATAGCAGTCAGAATTGTTCCCTGAGAGACTCCACCCAGAGTCGCCTAGAAACAGATGCTGAGACTCACAACCAAACATTGTGCCAGGAGAAGGGGGAGCCTTGTAGAAAATTTGGGGTAAGGAGGAAAGGACCTAGAGGTGATAGGGGTGTCACAAGAAGACTAACAGGGCCAACTAACCAGGGCCAAGAGGGGGTCTCTCAGACTGAAGCACCAACCAAGGACCCTTGCACGGACTGGACTTAGGCCCAATGCAAAAGTAGCTGATGGGCACTTCAGGTCTCATGTGCATTCCCTAATAAGGTGAGCAGGGAGAGGATTCATTCATCAGCTGATGGAAATGAATTCAGAGACCCACAGCCGAACATTAAGCAGAGCTTGGGGAGTTCTGTGGAAGAGTGGAAGGAAGGATTGAGAGAGCCAGTGGGGTCAAGGACACCACATGAAGACCTACAGAGTAAATTAACCTGTGTACATGAGGGCTCACAGAGATTGAACCACCAACCAAAGAGCATGCATGGGCTGGGCCTAGACCTCCTACACATATGTAGTAGATATGCAGGGTGGTCATCATATGGGTCCCCTAACAATTGGAATAGGGCCTATCTATGACTCTGTTGTCTGCCTTTGGATCGTTTTCCCCTCCTAGCTGGACTGCCCTGTCTGGCCTCAGTAGTAGAGTATGCACTTAGTCCTGCTGTGACTTGAGGGCCAGGGTGTGTTGGTAACTCCTTGGGGGCCTCCTCTTCTCTGAGAAGAAATGGGGGGAGAGGGGAAGGGGTCATAAGGTGGTACTGGGCATTGCAATCAGGCAGTGAAATAAATAAGTATATAAATAAATAAGTAAATAAATGGAAAATTATTTCTTTGATCCTATGCTATTTATTAGCATGTAGTTTAATCTCTGCATGCTGAAAATTAAAAAAAAACATTTAATTACAGTTTAGAATGAAAGCATATTATATAAGTTAGTAGTGCCATTGAAATGCCCAACACTGTTAATAATATTGCTTACATGTGTTATTATTGTAGGAGCAAGTGATTTATTTCACTTTGAAGATTACAGTCTATCACCGTGAGAAATTAGATTGGGAACTCAAGCGGGAACCTGAGGCAGTATCTTAAGCAGAGGTGGTGGAGGGGTGCTGCTTACTGGCTTGCTCCCTATCGCTTGCTCCGGCTGCTTTTAACTTTTTAATTTATATATTCACTTTACATTCTAATCACAGCTCCCTTCCTCCTCTCTTCCCTCTCTTCCTCTCACCCTCTTTCCCTTGTCCCCCTTCCTCTTGTCCTCAGAAAAGGGGAGGACAACTCGCCCCAGCACACTAATTTGCATCAAGACTGAGTTCATCCTCATCCACTGAGGTCAGGCAAGGAAGCCCTATTAGCGCAAAGGGATCAAAAGCAGGCATCAGAGTCCATGTCATACATAGCACCCACTCAACTTACTAGGGCACCCACATGAAGATCAAATTGCCTATATATTGGTAGGAAGCCTAGGTCCAGTTCATGCATATTCTTTGGTTGATGCTTCTTCTCTGTAAGTCTCTATGGGTCTAGGTTAGTTGGCTTTGGCTCTGTTGATCTTCTTGCGTCATTCTTGTACCCTCTGGGTTTTCTTTCTTTATTTTATTTTTGCAAGTATTTTTTATTTATTATTATTATTATTATCATTTATTACAGTTCATTCAATTTGTATCCCAGCTGTGGCTCCCTCCCTCATCTCCTCTCAATCCCAACTCCCTCTCTCTTCTCCCCCTGTGCCCCTCCCCTACTCCACTGATAAGGAGGTCCTCCTCCCCTTCTATTTGTCCCTAGACAATCAGGTCTCATCAGGACTGGCTGCAATGTCTTCCTCTGTGGCCTGGCATGGCTACATCCCCCAAAGGGGAGGTGATCAGAGAGCCTGCCACAGAGTTCATGTCCTCTGGGGTTTTCTATTCTCCCCTGACTCCCACTTTTCCACAGGACTCCCTGAGCTCTGCATAATGTTTGGCTGTGAGTCTCAGCATGTAGTGCAATCAGCTGCTAGGTAGAGCCTCTCAGAGGATGGTTATGCTAGGCTCCTGTCTTTAAACATTGCAGAATATCCTTAATGGTGCCAGGGGTGGCTCTTTCCCATGGGGTGGGACTCAGGTTGGTCCGGGCATTGGTTGGACATTCCGGCAGTCTCTATTTTTATCTCTGCACATCTTGTAGACAGGGAAATTTGGGGATCAAAGGTTTTGAAGGGGATTGGTGTTCCCCTCTCACCACTGTAAGCCCTGCTTGGCTAAAAGGTGGCGTTCTCAGTCTCTATGTCTCTCCACTCTAGGAGGCTAAGCTAGAAACATCCCCATATCTTTGCTGTAGCATACCCTGTTGCAGGTCTCTAGCTTGTCGTGGTTACTCCCCACCCCCAGTTTCCCTTTTCTCTCCAAGCTCTCCTACCTCCAGTTTCAACTCTTCCCACAACTGATATCCTCTTTGTTTACCTCCCCACACCCTTTCCTATCCATTTCCCTCTCTACATCCACAACCATTAATCTATTCTAGTTCCCTATCCGAGTGACATTCAAGGAGGGCTTCCCTAAACAGTGTCCTTTGCTTTACAGAAGCTTTTCAGTTTCATGAGGTCCCACTTATTGATTGTTGATCTTAGAGCCTGAGCTGTTGGTGTGCTGTTCAGGAAGTTGTCTCCTGTGCCAATGAGTTCAAGACTGATTCACACTTTTTCTTCTAATAGATTTAGTGTTTCTGGTTTTATTTTGAGGTTTTTAATCCATTTGGAATTGAACTTTGTGCAGGATGATGAATATGGATCTGTTTGCATTTTTCTACTTGTAGACCTCCAGTTAGACCAGCACCATTTTTTTTTTTGAAGATGCTACCTTTTTCAATTGTATGGTTTTGGGTTCTTTGTCAAAAATCAAGTGTCCATAGGTATGTAGGTTTAGTTCTGGGTCTTTAATTCTATTCCATTGATCAACCAGTCTGTTTCTATGCCAGTACCATAAAGTCTTTATTATTATTGCTCCTATTGCTCTGTAGTATAGTTTGAAGTCAGTGATAGAGAAACCTCTAGCTTTTTGTTTGTTTGTTTTTTTACTTTTTTCATATGAAGTTGAGAATTGTTCTTTCAAGGACTGTAAAGAATTATGTTGGTAGAGCCAACTAACCAGGATCCAGAGGGGCCTGTGGAGTCTGAAGCACCAACCACGGACCTAGGTTCTTGCATGCATGGCCTGGACCTAGGTTCCTGTCTATATATGTAGCCAATTTGCACCTCAGGCTTCACGTGGGTCCACTAGTAAGGCTAGCAAGGGCTGTCTCTGACATGGACTCTGTTGCCTGCTTTTTGATCACTCCTCCCAACAGGATTACATTACCAGGCCACAGGGAAAGAGGAAGAACTCAGTCTTTATTCAACTTGATGAGCTAGAGTAGCTAAAAGATGCCCCCCTTTTCAGAGGAATAAAGGAAAGGGTTGGGAGAGGAAGGGTGGGACTGGAAGGAGAGGAGAGAGGGAGCTGTGACTGGGATGTAAAATGAATACATAATTAAATTAATTTCAAATTAAAAAATAAGCAAACAGAAAGAATTGTGTTGGTATTTTGGTGGGAAGTGAATTAAATCTGCAGATTGTTTTTTCTAGGATGTCATTTTTACTGTGTTAATCCTTCTGATTCATGAGGATGGGAGATCTTTCCACCTGTGGTAGCTTCTTTAATTTCTTTTTTCGTAGACTTGAAGTTTTTGTCATACAGGTCTTTCACTTGCTTGGTTAAATTTACACCAAGGTACTTTATATTATTTGTGGCTATTGTGAAGGGTGTGGTTTTCCTAATTTCTTTCTGGGCCCATTTGTCGTTTGTGTACAGAAGAGCTACTGAATTTTTTAAAAATTATTTTTGTATCCAGCCACTTGGCTGAAGGTGTTTATCAGCAGTAGGAGTTCTCTAGTAGAATTCTGAGGGCATATATATATATATATATATATATATATGACATCTTATATACACATGACATCATATATATATATATATATATATATATATATATATATATATATAAAGTTTTCTCCAGTGGGGTGACCCTGAGTATATAAAACAAACTCTAAAGCTGTCCTCATTTTCATTAGTGGTTGGCCAACATGAATCAGACTCCATGGTGTGTGTGTGTGTGTGTATGCGCGTGTGCACTGTTTTTTGTTTTTGTTTTTTTGTTTTTTTGTTGTTGTTTGCTTGTTGGTTTTTAAGAGAGAAAAAACTTGAAATCCTGTGAGTAGAGAAGGGAGGGGGATCTTGGCAAAGTTTGGAGAGAGGAAAGAATATGATCAAAATATATTGTATAAAGTTCTAATAAAAAACATTTAAAAAAGAAAGGAAACATCCTACACACTTGCCTACAGACAATATAATAGAGGCATTTTCTCACTTAAGGTTTCTCTTCTCAGATGACTCCAGTATGTGTCAATTTGACAAGCTCCAACCAGGAGAGTCCATTTCTGAAAAAAATTCCACCTGAGGCTTTGGAGAGAAAGAGACATAGAAGGCTTCTGTGACACGCCCTCAAATCCCCACCCTCACACTAAGAACTTAGAAAGGAACCCATCAAGTAGTGCTCTTAAACGTTGTGACAAAGATGCTGAAGTGCAGCTCTCCACAAAGATGGCTACTGGTGGAAGAGGGGGGAGGACATGCTTTTCCCTAGGGGGCTGGACCCTGGAAGTTTGATCATCTTCCAGTGAGTATATGGGCAATACAAGCGGACTTGGTTTGTGTTTGTGTGTGTGTGTGTGTGTGTGTGTGTGTGTGTTATTTTTTGCAGGGGGGTTTCAGGGAGAGGGAGGTACTGGAGAAGGGGAGTTCTAAATTTTGGTTCACAGGTAGCAGGAAGAGAACAGGCTTGACCTTCTGAGACCTCAAAGCCCACCTCAGTCATGCTCCTCCTCCAGGAATGCCGAACTTCCTAATAGTGCCACTCCTTATGGATTTATGGGGTCCGGTTTCTTTCAAACCACAACAACACATATGCATGTTATATGTTGTTTTATGTTGCCTGACTCCCCCTTAACTTTGTCCAAATATTTCTCCATCTGCTTTCTCCTTTCTGCCTTTTTAAAAACAATGCTGGTTATAATGTCGCGTTTAAGATCAGGAATTCTCTGAGCCTTCTACTAAATGGATATTAGACATACTTTTTGTTTTGAGAATTTTCAACTCATTTTAATGGTTTCCATTTATCTCTCGAGATTCATAATGAAAGTCGTAGCCTGCAAGTTTTTACACATATCTGCAATAACTGATTTACAATTTTTTAACATCTAATTCTATCTCTGGGTCATATCCAGCTCCTTCTCTGTTGATTGTTGTTTTAGGGTTAGACACACTGAACATTGATGGGCCTAGTGACTTCATTTTATATGCTAGATATAGTAGATTCAGTCTCATTTGTAATTGTGTCCTACAATCATTTCCTTCCTTCCCTCTGTCCCTCTGCCCCTCCCTTCCTCCCTCCCTCTTTTCTTCCTCTTTTCTTCTTCCCTGTCTTCCTTCAGTCCTTTGTTTTTCTTTCCTTTTTCTTCCCTACCCACTCTTTCTCTCTATCTTAAGTAAAAAAAAAAAAAAATTAACATGGATTTAAGCACAGTGTTAATAAAAGCTTCTCAGCGAAAGGCTAAAACACACCTACAGTGGACATGGGCATTTCAAGAGAGTCAAGTGCAACTGTTTCTCAAAATGCCAGGTGGATTTTTTTTTTAACTCTTAAAATTAATTTATTTATTTAATCACTTAACAGCCAGATCATAGCTCCTTCCCTGAGCCACCCTCCCTCTTCTCTTCCCCCTCCCCTATTTCTCAGAAAAGGGGAGACCCTCCTACCCACCCACCCCAGCTCCTCAAGTTACATCAGAACAGAGCTTCCTGTCTTCTTCCACCAGGAAGTATTTTATATTGTAGATTAGACCTTGTCTTTCATAACCAGCACCTCCTAATATTACAGTGAAAAAAAAGCAGCACAAAATACTAAAGTGAATTTATGTCCCAAAATAAACTTACTTATAAAGCAAGCTGGTGAGGCTGTAGAGTACATTTTGCTTAACTCCTCTTTTGATTATACTTAGTTGTTCTTTTATTGGAAATAGATTTTTGTTTCATGTAATATATCTCCCTTTTACTCCTCCTAGATCCTTCCCATTTTCCTTCCCATCCTGATTCACTTCTTTTCTGTCTCATTAGAAAACAAACAGGCTTCTATGGAATACTAATAAAATATAATAAGATACCATAAAAAACTGGAATAGGACAAAACTAACAGAAGAAAATGAGCCCAAGAAAAGGCCTAAATAACAAATACAGACACAGAGACCTACTCATTCACACACTCAGAATTACCATAAAAACACAAAACTGGGGAGGAAGACATCCAGAGACCTACCTACTGCCATGCCGCTCCGTGGAGTGAAGATGCCCAGAGACCTGCCCGCCACTGCAGCAGACACACAGAGACCTGCTTGCCACCACCATGCGACAGCGGAAGGCGGACACTAAGAGGTCCACTTGCCACTACCCTATGCCAGGCAGCACAGGCAGTGGAGGTCACCCAGAGGCCTACCAGCTGCTACAGTGTGCAAGTATATGTTGGACATATGGGGGAGAAAGAGAAGCAGAACAGTTTGAGCATTATGAAGAGACGTGGAACTGGAGATGCGTGCTAGGGTGGAGAGCAGTAGCCTGTTGGGAGCAGCCAGCCTCCACCACCTGAGGTGATGGTGAAGTCTCTGCCCCTGTTTCTGCTGAGGCCATTGTCTGGGTCTATGGCCATGCAGTAGCAGGGGTCAGTGATGATGTCCGTGATTCATATAACCACTAGAGACCACGGGGTCATTCTTGGTCTGGGCAGCTGCCTGGGACCTAGCAAATGTCCAAAGATTGTGTAGAGCTGGCCCTGACCCTCACTGGCTGCAGCCTTCTGGAGAGTTGGCCCTCACCTCTCACTGGCCACAGTACTCAGGAGAGTAAACTCTTGAACTCACCCAGACAGCACAGGGGGTAGGTCCTGGTGGCAAGGGCATGGGTGAGCCAGCCCAGGGGGTGAGAGTGTGGAAGATCTGGTTCTGCCATTCGCCTGCCATGAGGTGGCCTGTGCACGGGGTGTGCCCTCCCGACCCTTGCCACCAGTAGTAATTGAGAGAGCTAGCCCGCCTGGGGTCATAGATTCCAGTGAGCTGGCTCTTGCCCTCAGCAGCGGTAGCCCTCAGGGAAATGGGGCCCGCACCGTGCCTGAGCAGCACGATAGAGCTGGCCCAGGTGGATGGAGGGTGTGTGGGTGAGCTGTCCTGAGGGCATGAGTACTGGAGAGCTGGCCCTGCCACTCACCGCTCATCTGCTGTGAAGGGCAGAGATGATGCCTCGCACCCCCCTCCCCCCTTTCCACCTGCAGAAGTCTGGAGGGCTGGCTCAGAGGTCAAGGGAACAGGAGAACTATTCCTGTCACCTCTCTGGATGCAGCTCTCAGGAGACCTGCATCTTGCCAGGGTAACACAGTGGAGCTAGCCCTCCTGGCAAAGGCACGCATGAGCCCTCAACCCCAGCCCGAGGGGGTGCAAGCAGGGAGAGCTACCCAAGCACCTTACTGGCACTTACTCTTGGGGAAATGGGTCCCAAGCTTCAACTGGGCAGCACAGTGGAGTTGGCTCTGGGGGAAGGGTGCAGGTGAGCTGTCGTTTAGAGGAGGAGAGCAGGAGAGGTGACCCTGCCCGATGGCAGCATTGGGCGTCCTAGCTGGAACAGGGCTGGAGAGCTTGCCCTGGTGGTGCAGATGTGGGAGCAGCCACCCAGTCCCAGATCCAGGGTTTTGAGTTGATTCAACCCAAAATCCACATCATCTGTGAACTCTTGCAGTGCCTGAAAGGGCTGGTCCTGCTGACCCAAAGCTGCCGGGTTTCTGGGCAACAACAGGATAACCCTGATGAGAGTACAATATTGATGGTGAGACAGAAACCAGAGACTTTGAACCAGACCAAAAAGATGAAAAAGAAAGTTTGCAAGTAGAGATGTGTGGACAGAGGGATGTACCGCGGGATACGCTACGACACACGCCTTCCACAGTGAGATGCTTTCTGTGTTATCTATTTATTTATTTATTGGTTGTCTGTGTGTTTTTTAATTTTCTTTTGTGGGGGAGGGTACAAAGGCAGGAGGTGGATATGAGGGAGATGAGTGGGACTAGAGCGTATCATGTGAAACTCACAAAAAATCAATAAGAAGTAAAAAAAAAAAAATACCCACAAAACTGGAAAGCCATAATGTAGATGCAAAGGGACCTGTAGGGTAAAAAAGAAAAAAAAATAAAAGTAATGAAAAGATAAAATTACAAAAAATAAAAAAATAAGAAAAAAAAAGACAGAAAAGAAAAGCCCTGATACATCATGTGGCCAGGCACTTCCAAAGATGTGGTTGAGTTTGTTTGCAGCCTGCCCTGCAGTTTCTTTCCCCGTGAGACTGCCTTGGAGGACACTAAACTTTCATTTCCAAGTGGTTATCAACTGGAGATGGCTTCTGGGTTAGGGATGAGGGGTGCATCCACTTCTCCTTTCTTGTCTAGGACCCCAGCTGGTGCAGACCCATCTAGGCCCTGTGCATGCTCTGACTCTGTGAGTGCTTAGGTGGGATAGTCATGCTGGGGTTCTTGTTTAGGAGTTCTTGTTTCCTTCTTTCCTCCATACCCTCTGGATGATTCTCTTTCTTTCTTTCTTTCTCTTTCTTTCTTTCTTTCTTTCTTTCTTTTTCTCCTTTTTTTTTTTTGATTATTGATTGTCTATTTTGAAATAAAGTCTCTTGTGGTCCAGGCTGGCCTTGAACTCCCTATAAAGCAAAGGGTGACCTTTACCTACAAGAGCAGGGATTACAGACATGTGGCAACACACCCAGCCCTTTACTAGCTATTCTGATGGATCTGTATCAATTTTGATCTTATGTGTCTTTTAGCATCAAAATGTATGGACTTTTCAGCTATCAGTTCAACGGGTTGTTCAGACAACAGTCTTCAGGCTGACTCTTCTGTTGTCACTCTTCAGCAGTTGGGTGAACAGAGCTGATTACTCCTGCCATTGTAGTCTTACCTCGGCTTGCCAAGGCTAGTCCTGATGACGGCTCATGTCTTAAATCCTCATACAGGTTCTCCTCTAACTCTGGGCTGCTCCCTCTTACTCAGGACTCCACTAAGTCCCAGCTGCCTTGTCTGACTTGAACAGCAATTCGATAATATTTTACTAAAATCTGAACATTGACAGCATTGTACTTGCAACTTCTATTGCATAAACTGTGTTTTCATTGTTAGGTTTTAGGTAATAAAATTTATTTTTTTATCAAATCATAGTTTACTAATATTCTACCCCAACTTAAGTAAATATCTCATAGTTCTTCCAGTGAAGGGAGGGAGGACACAAACCCACCCATAAAACCTTCAATCCAAAATTTGTCTTGCCTACAAGAAGTGTAGAGATAAAGATGGAGCAGAGATTAAGGAAATGGCCCAGACTTGAGACCCACCCCATGGGAGAGAGCAAACCCCTGACACTATTAATGATACTTTGCTATGCTTGCAGACAGGAGCCTAGCATAACTGTCTTCTGAGAAGCTTCATCCAGCAGCTGATGGAAACAGATGCAGAGAGGCCAGGCACTTCCAAAGATGTGGAACAGCCAAACAATAGGACAACCTTGGGGAGTCTTGTGGAAGAGTGGAAGGAAGGATTGAGGGAGCCCAACAGGTCAAGGACACCACAAGAAGACGTACAGAGTCAATTAACCTGGGCCCAAGGGAATGTCACAGAGACTGAACCACCAACCAAAGAGTGTGCATGGGCCGGAACTAGACCTCCTGCCTATTTATATAGTAGATTGGCAGCATGGTCATCATGTGGGTCCCCTAACAATGAAGTAGGCACTATTTCTGACTCTGTTTCCTGCCTTTGAATTCCTTTCCTCTAGCTGGGCTGCCTTGTCTGACCTCCGTGGGAAACTTCAGGTGATAGCCTCAAGTAGACTGATAGCCCTTGGAGGCCCCCCTTCTCTAAGAAGAGGAGGGGTAAGGGAAGATTGGTGCATGAGGGCATGACTGGGAAGAGAGGAGGGAGGGGGCTGGGATCAGGCTGTAAAGTGATTAAATAAATAAATAATTTAAAAATAACTCCCACTTTTTTCAGGCCACATGCCTGTATTCCGGTTTCTGTAATAGAAATTCTATTATGAGTAAGCCATATTACTGCAGCAAATCTCCTCCCCTACCTTGACCCGCTCACCCTCGAGCCCCAAGAAATGAAACTCAGTTCTCATCTTTCCATCCTTAGAGCCATCTAAACCCCTGGCATTCGGCCTCAGAGGCTTCTGACCCCAAACAGTAAGGATATAAGGAATGGGCACAGGAGGCTCTGCTACTCCTGAAACAGATGCAGGTGCCTGTGAATGAGTCGCTTTTAAAATAACCCTGGACGCATCCCATTGGCTTGCAGAGGAGCAACCCTAATCTAATTGGAGGAGGGAGAGTCTGGTGGTTCTGTGTTGGGTGGGTTTTCTAAAAGGAATCCTGCTGTAATTAACATGACTGTTCCTTCAGCCTTTAACAGGCTGGGGTCTTTGGCTACAGTATTAGGTTATAGCTGCTGGAAATCGTTTCAGCCCAGAAAAATTTCAGAGCGTCTGACATCCCTTTTAGAGGCGTTTATTTTGCTTTTTTAGATAGCTGCTTCTTTTGCCCTGCAGCCAGGGCGTGAACAGGAATAATGTAAATTTATGCATACACTCTGAGAGAAACTTTTGTGTAATTCAGTCTCCTTTTAAACAGGATCTCATTGCACCCTCACTATTCTGTGAGTGAAGGACTGTCTCTCTGTACTGTTCTTTCCATTTGACAACTAATATGATGCACAGAAAATTTAGAACACTGCCTTATCCATATTCAAACAACTGGGGGGTGTTTATAGATTAGCAAATTTTATTTATGATCAAGCCTTTCTATAAATTATCACTATTAACCTTATAGTTCTCATTGAATTGCTGAAATCAATGCTTTCATGGTCACTAAATAACAAGTGGAAGATGACCAACCAATTCAATTTTATCTTTTTCTAGATGAACTAAATAAGATTGTCACCTTGGGCACAGGGCATAGTCCTTTCCAATGGTATTTGAAAGGAAAGTCCTATTTACTTTCTTTCCTCTCCCTCTGCCTCTGTCTCTCTTTCCCTCTCTTCCCCTTCTCCCTCTCTCTTTTTTAATGGAGTTTTCAAGGGTTGTGTAAGTCAGAGGCATGTCTCCTTTCCTAAAGAATTCAAGGCCAGAATGCTTTGTGTTGACTCTGCTATAGAAATCCTCTCTTCTCGAGGCGCCTCTGTTTACACGTGAGATTCCTTCCTCATCAGGTGTGGGCACACAAGGTCCCTTGGGTCAGAACACCCTCTCTGGAACTGCCTCTGCCAGCCTTACGCTTTTACTTCTGTCGTTCCCCTGCCGTGGTCTTAGAGCGTGTAACAAAAACCACAGGTGTTACAAACTCTAAATTGGAATTGGATATTGGATGCAGAAACGTGCGCTAATTACACAGCTGTTTTAAATTGTGGTTAAGTGGCCGAAAACTGCCAAGAAGCCCCACCCACCTTCATTACCGCCTAAGCGAAAGGGACGAGCGTACAGTGATTACCCAGCTTCTCTGAATCCCTCAAGCCATAGAGCAGACTTTCCTAATTGTCAGCTGGACTGTGCGGGCTTGTTTAAAATAATTAGATTGTCGCAGCAGCCTCAGCAGCTAGCCTCCATGCAGGTTTTTATTCCAGATACTATCAGCTTCCTGTTCATTTTTGACACTATCATTCTGCCAGTCTGGAAAAACGGGGAAGAGGAAAGAGAAGAATTACCCTTAATGTACACAAATAATGCAGCTCAAAAGTCAGGAAGACTCAGCCCGGCGTGTGAGATGGATGGAAACAATTCTGCAAACAAATCTAAACTGGGGGGGCGAAATACGGTGCGCTCTCTCTCTCTCTTTTTTTCCAAGAGGGATAGCTGAAATCTTTCTTAATTACCGCTTATTCCGATGACAGAATTGTAATTTATCATTTAGTTGTAATTTGACATATGTTCACACCTTTGCCATTTCCAATTTCCTCCTTCATTCTAATTGTCTGCTTCCCTCGGCTGTCATGCGCTTCTCTTGGGATTAATTCGAGCTGTCTGTCTGCGCCAGGCTACCAGCACACTTGGGGCTGCTGAGAGCGTGACGGTGGTGTCAGTGTGCACACAGTTTATCTGAGGCATTACCCAGCCATCACGTTCGCGGGTCTCCTCTCCCCTCGCTGTTTACTGTTTACTCCACTTTGCATTTGTGACTTTCCTGTGTTTTATTAGACTCTAATTATGCTCTTGGCTGTCAGCTGTAAGAGAGAAAATGTTACATTAATTGCGGGGAAGGGGGAGGTGCTTGAGACCGGTAGTAGATGGACCAGTAGATGTCTCTCTGTCTCTACAATCCAGGCATTATTTAAATACTTGCCCTGTCACACTCTGAATCCCTGATAGAAGCCTATACTCAAACACAAACATGGGAACATCGACTTAATGAAGCCTTTTTATGCACAAGCAGTTTTCTGCTCGTTTCATCTAAGACTAGGTAAATTGGCACAGTAAGACAGGAACCTTAGTTTTCAGCTCACCATGTTTTCTCTTTTAAAGGTCAATTGTTTAATTCACAGATACTTTCAACACACACATGGTGTGGGGCTGTGATGGTACAGAGTCTACTCAGTGAACACTGAGAGAGACCAGGTTTTGGAAAAGGTATGTGATTCATTAGCAACATTCTAGTCCCTCCTTCCCCTTCCTTCCTTCCTTCCTTCCTTCCTTCCTTCCTTCCTTCCTTCCTTCTTTCCTTTCTTCCTTTCTTCCTCCCTCCCTCCCTCTCTTCTTTCTTTCTTTCTTTTCTTCCTTTCTCCCTTATTTCTTTCCTCCCATCTTTCCTTCCCTTCTCCTTTTTTGAGATAGGATTTGAACTCAAGACCTATGCATACTAGTAAATTTTGTACTACTGAGCTACATTCTCAACCTTAGAAATGAATAACCATTTTTTAAAAGAAATATTGGGCTAGGGAGATGGTTCAGTTCATAAAACACTTGCCATATAAGCACGAGGCGCCGAGTTTATGTGTTTAGGTCCCTGGACCTAGAACACAGGCAAAGCTGGACACAGCAGTGAATGTCTCCAATCTCAGCTAATGTGCAATTTCAGAACACTGAATATTCTGGGCCATAACCAGGAAAACGCATCAGGAAGATGAGACTCAAAGCAAAGCGGAGGCTGAGAACCAACACCTGGGTTATGTTCTGACTTCCACTAGAACCCATGTCATGCATAAATGCACACACATGTACACATGCATGCACACATACACAAATCATGTATGCACATACATAGAAACATACACACAGATTAAATACATTTAAAAATCAGTTTTCCAAAGCCATCTTAGCCCAGCAGTAGTTTCTGCATGTGTCACCTTTTCCAAAATTTCTTCAGAAATGAAAGACTTCTTGGTAGAGCTGACCTAAACTATGAAATGCCAGCTTCTTAGCCTCCTCCTGAGATTTTCATTGCAAGTAAAACTTCCTGATAATTTGAAGCAGAGAACAGAGATTCTCTTATTCTTTCCCACCCATTTAGGCCATTAAGAAGGGCAGGATACATTTGAATTAGTATTTGTTGCATCGTTACTACTGGCACAAAAGAGTAAAGGCAGTTTCTTGTACTAGCTCATTATCTACGGCAGTGAGCTTATCTCTTGTTTTCTTCTCATAATTTTCTCAGTCTTGCTTCACATAATTGTGGGACTGGTGATATTCTGTAACTTAGATTCTTCTTCTTCTTCTTCTTCTTTTTCTTTTTTTAATCCTAGCAATTAAAGTTCTGCTAATTATGGCTTTTTGGCTTCAGAACCATAGCTTTAATTCTATGTAATAGAAACCATGATGTCACTGCATGGTCATTATATCATGAATTCTCAGTGTGTGCAATAACTGTGTTTCTGTAAACATATACATTAAGCTGCATTGCTAAGAGTCAGGATTTTATGGAAACACGTATGGCTCCAGTGAAGCAAATCACAGTTTGTAAATTATAATATCTGTTTATAAAGGTTGTAAAATATTGTGTAGACTTTTAAAAAAATCCTTCAAATAACAAACTATAAGTTTCTGATATTCATCTAGACTACCTTAGTTATATACCTTACATACTAAAGTGCCTAAAAAGTGCTGACATCTTGCTGATAAAGTACAACTTACTGATAGACTTGATTTTTATTTTTCCATTATTGTTCCAGGATAATTCTGCTCTGAAGTATAAGTGATGTATAAATGGAGCTTTGCAAATGCAGTGCAAGTAGAATGGAGTTAGCTATAATCACCAAAATCCTAGCAGCCAGAATTTTCTATTGTCTACTCTTCAGATAAAAATATTGTAAATGGAAGAAAGGAACACTCAGAGAGCAAGGGGAGAGGTTCAAAAACATGAAGAATGACAGTAGGAAGGGACAGACAGCAGGCCAAGTACAACGTAAGGGTTACAGGTCACCAACTGACAGGAAATACAGTATAAAGCTGAACGGTCAAATAAAATCATGTGATAAGTAAGATTTGTGTTTCAGAAGATTTTTTTTATCATTTATACTTTATTTCTTATATATTTTCAATTGCTGAAAATAATGCAAGACCTTGACTATCAAATATCCTTGGTATGTTCTTTTCTCAACCATGAAATTTCTCTAGAATATACGCTATTGCTTTTGGTTTGGGGTTCCTGACTGACCTCTTTGCTGCCTTTTGTGATGATCAGTTATTCGATTTTTTTCTGAGTGTGCAGGGTCATAGCATCCTGACAACATGCCAGGTTCATGCCTGCAAGGTTGATTGGTTCATTCATTTCTTCATGTGTCCCCTCAACAGAGGATAACAGCAGAGAACAAGAAACTATTTCTATATTCATGGAGCTTGTTTTTAGGTAATTATTCATTCTTTGCACCAGTTCCCTCGTAGCTATCATTTCTGCCTGTGTGAACTTATTCATAGCTTTCTTCCTTTCCATGTATTCCTAAAAGCTCTGTAAGCCCAACCTATTCTTGAAGGTACAGTAAATTTTAATCTCCCTAATAAAACCATTGTAACTCACAGAGAGATGGCAAATTCAACTTTTGTTTACATATTGCATATGTTTTTTTTTTCTTTTTACAAAAAGCTTTATTGAATCTTGACCTATTTTATCTTCCCACCACACAGCAATGTTTTAAAGAAACTCTTGTCTATCACAATTATTTATGAAGATCTTTAGTGGTCTGCTTGTTCTAACTTCTGTACACCATGTGTCTGAGACACATTTGTTTAAAAACTGGCACAACAGAATTGAACATCGCTGCAGCTAACACGGGCCACAGCGTTCACTCATTGACCACTGAACTGCGTGATCTCTGCATCAACCATGTTACATTGCCTGACTCCCATAGCCCCAGCATGAAAGCATTCTATTTTTTATTTTATTATGTTTTAGAAAGATCTGATAACCAATGACTTTAAACTTCTGTTAAATGATGAGAGGGAAGTGTATCATTTTCTGACAGAGTTTCTAATTAGAGAGTACCATGAAAGGTAGAAATAAGAATAGAAAAATTAGAATCTTGGTTATACAGGTGTCTTTATTGACTCAAAATATTAGGATAATTCATAGAAAATGAGAAAAGTTATTTATTAACATTTTAAAGTTGAAATGCTGCCCAGCAGAATTATGGACCTTGGGTTAAAAAACATGATAATACTGCCTCTGTTGTGCCAGGATCACGGGACCCTCAGAGACCACCAGAAGATGACTCGATGCAAGAGCAAGAGAGCTTTATTACGAGAGTGATCAAACTCAGGACCTAAGTCTCACTGTCACATCAGCAGAAAAGTGGGACCCCGAGGCCTGGGTGAGCAGGGGGTTTCCATGACAGCAGGCGTGGGGGGGTGTCATGCCTTGACATTACAGGATTGGGTAAAATCCATAGGGTAGGTGACCTTCTACATAATCATAATTGCCATTTTTCTAAACTACATCTGAAACATTGGGGAGAATTTTCTGAACACATTCTCATTGATTATTGCCAGGGAGATTGTCTCTATTTTCTATCAAGTATTTATTCTGTGATATTTCCTGGAGGCTGTTGCTAGGACAGTTAACTTTGTTTTCTGCCAAGTACACATTCTGTGATATTTCCTGGTACCTGAGTTCAGCTCCTGGTCAAGATGGCTCCTCATTTCAAAATGGAGTCACCTAGGCTATCTTTACTCTTTACCTCCTCCTAAAAGTAGTGATAAAATGACTCAGTGATACTTCTCTATATTCATAGACTAGTGTCTTATTCAGCCATCATCTGAGAAAAATTTCTCCTGAACAAATGGGAACAAATATGGAACAAATGGGAGCAAATGTGGAAACCTTAGCCAGACCCTACTTGGAACATCCAGTACTAAATGGGATACCTCCATCAATTCCTTCCCCTCAGAGCTTAGGGAACCCCACGAAAGAGAAGGCAGAAAGAATGTAAGAGCCAGAGGTGTTAAAGGGCATCAAGAAAACAAAGCCCTATAAATTAGCATGAACAAAGCTCATGGGAACTCAGAGACTGAAGCCTCAAGGGGAACCACAGGGGTCTGCACCAGGTCCCTGTGTTTATGTTATGGCTTCCAGTTTAGTGTTCTGATAGAATTCCTGAGGGTGGAAATAAGTGAGTCTCTGATTATTATGCCTTCTCTTGGGTTCTTTTCTTTCTGCTGATTTGTCTTTTCCAACTTTGATGTGATAGTTTTTGCTGTCATATTATAGTCTACTTTGTTATATTAAACGATGAATGAATAAAAATCTAGCCGCTTGGGTAGAAGTTAAAAAATGAGCTGTCATTTATATCTGCTGGGAGAAGGAAAAATCAGTCTTCTCCAAATGGAGTGACACTGGGTGTATTAACCACACCAAGGCAGGGCTTATGTTCAGGAGTAATTGACCAATGTATCATGGACTTGACAATTTGTTTGTTTGTTTTTGTTTTCAGTTTGGTGTTTTTTTTGGGGGGGTGTGTTTGTTTTGTTTTCTTGCATTTTGGGGGTGGGTGTTGTATAGGGTTTTTGTTTCTTAAGAAATAACTTAAATTTGGCTGGGGAAGGGTAGGACTTTGGAAAGGGGAAGAATTTGATCAAAATATATTTAAATTTAAAGGATTTCTTATGTGATAAAAAAATGTAATAAAAAATGAGAAAGACCTGAGGAAGATGAGGGGAAAGTGGTATGACAGACACTGAGGGTTGGGGGCTCATAGAGCCATAGAGCCAAATACATGAATACATTTTAATTGTAAGGGACAAATTCTCTTTAAAACTTTTTTTTTCCTCTTAAGTTTGGGCTCGGCAATGGAGTAACTTGCCTAGAATTTATAAGATTCATTCCCAGGGAAGGAAATAAAGGGGAGAGGAAGGGTGAAGAGAAGAAAAGAAAAATACTTAATTTAATAAAGTATTTAATATAATGTGATACATATTTTTAAAAAAATTGAAAGGCTACCCAGCAGAATTATGGACTTGGTCTAATAAGTCTAACCATGATTGAATTAATTTGGTCTTCTTTGCACTAGTAGAGTCCAAGGCATTTGAAATTTTGCCTAAGTGGGCAAATTAACTATTCAGTTTCTCATTAAGAAGGCAAATCAAGGTGTCTGTTGATCACAGTGGGTATGACCATGGGATAGTAACTTTAAGGCATGACAATCTAAATGATTGTGGTTGATTGGAGAAAAACCAAGAGTTGTTGTGTAAAAACTACATGACCTAAATATAGATTGGATGCAGGGTCCCACTGACATGAACATAAACTCCAAATAATCAGCATTGTGTGCTACTTCACTGATTTTAATGTTTTTAGCAATCAAAGAAATAATATGAGAATACATAGAAAAAGAAAAATTCATTTAGTTGTGGCCTGTTAGATTCCTGTGAAACAACTCTACCAAAACCCAAAGTGGAACATTTTTTAAAAGTATCTGCTTAAAGACATGAAAAGGAAACTAGTTGAGGTTTTCGCTGTGGTTTCATCAATATTATTTACTATTTGTAATGGTTTGAATGAGAAATGCCAAGTCCACTACAGGTTAGTTACTTGCACACTTCTTCAGCTGATTGTGTGAATTGGGAAGGCTGTGGGATGTTTAGGGAATGAAACCTTGCTGAAGGAAGTACATCAATAGGGGTAGGCTTTGAGGTTTTCTTGTACAGACCCACTTCCTGCTTCCTGTTTCCTCTATGAAGACGAAAAGTGAGCAGTCAGTCAGCTTCCTGCCCTGGCCACCATACTTTTACTGCCTGTTGCCATGTCTTCTCTGCCATGACAGACTCAGTCCCTCCAGAACTATAAACTAAAGCAAACCTTTCCTTTCCCCTAAGATTCTTTTTGTCAGAGTATTCTATCATACCAAAAACAAACAAACAAAACCAAAAGAAAACAAAAACCCCCAAAACAGAAAAACCACAAACCTATAACTAGTATGCTATTCATCCTTCCTCTTCTAATTTCTAACAATAAACATATAAAATAAAGTTAGGTAAGCAAAAAATTTTCTAATGTGAAGATATGGAATTTTACAAAGAAATGTAAGGAAAAAGACAGCATAGAGTTAAATCAGAATTATCTGTGTAGAGAAATAATAATTCTTTATGGAGAAGAATATCAGAATAATGGATAGAATAAATAGTATAAGAGTTACTGGACTAAGAAAGAGCTTTAAGATTATCCAGAAACAAATGTCAAAATAAGATATAGAATATTTTCTTTCTATAGTATGGGAGAATATTTATTTTCCCAAACAATTTTTGTGCAAGAAATTCTGATTATTTAGGAACATTAGAAATGAAGCATTCTGTTTATTAAATGATACTACTGGACAAATGAAAACTAAGCCACAGGATAGAAGAATAAATTTTGGTTACATATAACTGACAATGTATTTGTATGCACAATATATTTTAAAATGCCCAAGAATTAATAGAGAAAAATAAAACACAAAAGAGTATCAATAAATCCTAGTAAAATTGTTCAACTTCATTATCCTTTAGGGAAATAAACGCTAAAACCGCAAAAGGAGTGATACAACACAGGAATTAGAATGTGAAGATAAACTACAGTAACAGTTTAATATAAAAGTAGGATAATCAGAGTCATCTCCCTACAGTGGTGTCTACAGGTATGCACACTCACGGGAACACTGTGATTTCTAAATTCTATTCCAGGCGTTTCCATCATACAAGAATGTTCCTAAGTTGCCTTGTGCACAGTGGTCAAAATGTGTAAGCAAATCACCACCAGTAAGTGATGCCACCATTACACAATAGTCTATTTTGTAGATATGAAAAGATAGAAAATATTAGTAAAAAGGATTTCAAAGTATTTCCTGAATGAAGAAAACGTACACCCAGCGTAATATCTGTTATGTAATTTCATCAGGAAGATGTCAAAAAAATAAATTAATAAAATATAAGTAATAAAAAATAACTTAATGGTGTCAGACTGTTAGAAGCGGTGACATTAAGTGCACTATCTGGCTGTGAGTGCAAAAGGCACCTCTTGCACTTTGGCAACATTTTGTTTATTGACCTAGCTGATTGACTCAAGTTTGTTGATTTTATGAAGATTCTTCCACCTGGGCAGCCATGATTTCTCTCTTTGGCTCCTTCTGTAGACTGTGGTTCTCACCCCCATTGGCCACTGTATAAACTGAAGCCCTACGTCTGTTGTGTTGTTCTTTGGAAACGATATCTATGAGACATAGGATTTGAGGAGTTCTGAAGGGTGATTCTCTGAGCTGGTATGTGTAATTCTTTGTTGTGAGAAACGTCACAGAGCTGCTGATGCAGGGACGTTCACAAAAGGGCTCCGAAAGAAGGTGGCTGCTGCATGCCTCTGTGAACCCCATGAATCAGCATGCTGGTCTTGAGATTTTTCTGGCCTTCAGAACTGTGACAAAGAAATGTCTGTTATTCTACCTCTTTGTCTACTGTATTTGGGATTGAATAAGGCAGCCCAGCAGCTCTCATGAGCATAAAAATGATGTAAATCTTAAATCTTGAAGCTTTGCAAGTTGCACTGCATTTATTGGAAAGCACACTTTCAGGAACATTTAAGTCCCCACGTCCTTCTTTTAAATATATTTTGCCCCAAGATAATATTTTCATTTCATTTCATTATTTGCAAATTTCATATCATGTGCTTCAGTCACATTAACTTCCCATTCCTCATAGGTCTACCCTCCCACTCTTGCCCCTCCTCCCAAAATACCATCTAGTTCAATTTGTGTTGTTACAATTCATTAAAGCATTGTAAATGATGTTTTGTTTTTGTTTTTGTTTTTCTTAGATAAGGGCATGAGATAAGAGCTATTCCCAAGCTTTTCTAACTCTTTCTGAACTGGCTGGTTCAACTCAGCTGTTCTGGCCCAAACTCCTCCTCTCCAACCTGACTGATTTCAAACTGGCTTCTCTTAGCTTCTGACTGAATTGCTCTGCCTGCTCTCAAACTAATTCTGGTGATGTGTTTTAATCTTCTGTCTCCTTCTCATTCTCTGAATCTTTCTGTCTTCACCTGTGTCTAGCTTATTCATTCTGTAACCTGTCTCTGAAAAATTGTGCTAGAAAAAATACTGCCTGTAAAGACCTCCTCTCTTTCCTTGCACTGCTCTTAATTGGCTTCTCTTTCTTGTCCTCATGAAAGTTGGGTGTATCCTGTGACTCATTCTGTCAAATCTTTCTCTGATTCTTCACTTTGTCTGCCCCTCAATTAGATGTAACTTTCAAACATGGCTGCTTCCTACTATAAACTGAACTAATCTTCATGGTGAGGGATTAAAGGTGTGAACTAAAGGCCATGTCTATATTCCAGACAGATCATACTGTAATTCACAGTGTGTCTGCATTCTAGCCAGATCATATAGACCTAGAAGGACTTTGGATGTTATCACTTGCTAGAGCAGCCATATTGCTGGATTAAAATTCCTCTAGAGAATAGTCAAACTATGAATGGCTAGCCTCCTGAAGAAAACTGAATACCCACCCCCCCACACACACAATGCCAGAAGCCATCAACTATGAATAACTATACCTCAGCATTTATTTGACTTATTTTAAAAATTTTGTTCTCCTATTATTTCACTGGGCAAAAGTGCCCCAGCTCTCTGTACAGACAATATGCTGTTGAAAATGGACAAGACTTTGACTCTGTCTGAGTTGACTGCCAAGCTCTGCCATGACAGGGTAAGCAAGTCCTTCATATTTCTGAAGATGATGCTCCAATATTATAAAGAGAGAGAGTGAGTGACTGAGCAGGCAGCAAACTGTCTTTGTCATCTTAGTTTTGGAAGCTGCTTGCCTGCAACTTCCTACTTATATAATAATTTTATTCCTTCTCAAGTCTCTGATGGGGTGGAAGATTAGATAGTTATAGTTTCATACATAGGCTTAAGTTGTTTAGGATGTAAGAAAATATTTTAAGGACTAGAAAGATCTTTTTTAAGTTGATAAATGCAACATATGATACAGAATGATTTAGGTATGAACTTTTAGATTCATCTAGATATGATAGATAGTACTTTTTTTTAAGTTTGCCAAATACAAATGAGCTGAACATTTTGAATGTAACTTTTACATATGGCTTTTCTGATTGTTTCATTACTGTTCTTACTGTATGTAATTTATTATAAATAAATAAAGTCCATATTTATTTGGAAAAAAAGAATAATAAAAAAATTGTTTTCAATAGGTCTCTGTCTGGACTGCCCCCCCCAGGGGGGATGGCGAGGAGAGGTTATCACAGAAGCCTTCAATGTCTCTCACTCTCCGTAATGAGTGTGTAGTCATAAAAGTTCCTTTCAGTACTTGTTTCTTTGCCATTCAATATTTCTCTATTGAGAATTCTCTGTTTAGCTCTGTACCCCATTTTTAATTGGATTATTTGATTTGTTGCTGTTTAACTTCTTGAGTTCTTTATATATTCTGGATATTAGCTCTCTGTTAGATATAAAGTTGGTAAAGATCCTTTCCCAATCTGTAGGCTGTTGTTTTGTTCTGATGACAGTGTCCTTTGCTTTACAGAAGCTTTTATGTTTCATGAGGCCCCATTTATTGATTGTTGCTCTTAGAGCCTGTATATTGAATGGCAGAGAAACACTTAAAGAACTGCTCAATGTCCTTAGTCATCAGGGAAATGCAAATCAAAACAACCCTGAGATTTCACCTTACACCCAGCACAATGGCTAAGATCAAAAACTCAAGTGACAACATATGCTGGAAAGGACGTGGAGAAAGGGGAACCCTCCTCCACTGCTAGTGGGAATGTAAACTTGTACAACTTTGGAAATCAATCTGTCGCTTTCTTAGACAAGTAGGAATAGTGCTACCTCAAGATCCAGATATACCACTTCTAAGCATATATCCTAAAGATGCTCAAGTATACAATAAGGACATTTGCTCAACCATGTTTGTAGCAACTGTATTTGTAATAACCAGAATCTGGAAACAACCCAGGTGCCCCTCAGTTGAGAAATGGATACAGAAATTGTGGTACATCTACACAATGGAATATTACTCAGCAATAAAAAAACAAGGAAATCATGAAATTTGCAGGCAAATGGTGAGAACTGAAAAAGATCATCCTGAGTGAGGTATCCCAGAAGCAGAAAGACACACAAGGTATATACTCACTCATATGTGGATATTAGACTTATAATATAGAATAAAAATACTAACATCTGTACATCTAAAGAAACTAATCAAGAAGGAGGACTCTGGCTAAGATGTTCAATCCCCATTCAGAAAGGCAAAGAGGATGGACATCAGAAGAGGGAGAAAACAGGGAACAGGACAGGAGCTTATCACAGAGGGCCTCTGAAAGGCTCTGCTCTGCAGGGTATCAAAGCAGATGCTGAGTCTTATAGCCAAACTTTGGGCAGAAAGCAGGGAATCTTATGAAAGAAGGGGGAGATAGAAAGACCTGGAGAGAGCAGGAGCTCCACAAGGAGAGCAACAGAACCAAAAAATCTGGGCCCAGGGGTCTTTTCTGTGACTGATACTCCGAGGAAGGACCATGCATGGAGATAACCTAGAACACCTGCACAGATGTAGCCCATGGCAGTTCAGTGTCCAAGTGGGTACTCTAGTAATGGGAACAAGGACTGTCTCTGACATGAACTGATTGGCCTGCTCTTTGATCACCCCTCCCTGAGGAGGTTAGCACCCTTACCAGGCCACAGAGAAAGACAATGCAGCCACTCCTGATGAGACCTGATAGACTAGGATCAGCTGGAAGGGGAGGAAGACTTCACCTATCAGTGGACTGGCGGAGGGCATGGATGGAGAAGAGGGAGGATGGGTGGTATTGGGAGGGGAGAAGGGAGCTACAGGGGGGATACAAAATGAATAAACTATTTAAAATAAAGTTTCTTTGAGGAAAAGCAAATGCCTTACATCCTTTCCTTTTCGTCACAAAAGTGAAGCATCCTTTCACCTAGCTCCTATCAGCACTGGAATAAATGATGTGACTCCATATGCAGGCGTTCTTTAGCACAACCTCCACGGCTCCACAGCATTCGCTTGACCTGATCCCACGTTGCTGGTAGCATTGCTTTACAGTTCCATCTGCCTTCCAGAAAAATATTACAACGTTCTTAGACTTATTTGATCAAACTATAATTGAAAATAGTATTTTCCCCTAGTGAGTAAGTGAAAACACAATTTTCTGAGAAATTATATATTACAAAATCTAATAATCAGAGTGTTTATGGTTTGAACTCAATAATACATATAAAATATTGAAAATCTGCCTAATATACATCTTTTAAACACTAATTTTTTTTAAGGAAGGGGGCTGGCTTTCTTCTACATTGTTGTTAATTTCAACTGCTTTAAACAGTATGACTTAGAAATGTATACTCGGATATGTTCTGGATTTCGTATTTCTCATTTAAAATCTTCAAAAATCACCCTGTTGCTCCTTCATTTCACCCATAAAGAACAAAATGGAAAATATTCAATCAAAGCTGAACATTGGTTCTGTATGTGTCAACATATTGTTTATAACAGTAGAGTGCTTTGCATTTCTGCAGCATTTTGCTTCTTAATAGATTTGTAATGTCTCTTTGTATCACATATATTTCGTTAGAATATTTGTTGATTCAGCATGCAGAGACATAACGTCATCTCTTAAAAGACCTTCGTCTTATCCTATTTTCTCATTGGCCATCCATAGATGTGTGTACATCCCAATCAGTTAGTTATCTGCTATTCTTCCTTTTAATTGTTTCATTTCTACTCCACAGTGTTCAGGATTGATTGTTACTATACTATGTTTTTCTCCTGTATCATTTCATACTTGGTATCTTGATGGTAAACTGTCCTTTCTAGCATCTTTTTTTTTTCTTTTTTGGAGTAATGCTAATGCTGTTTTAAAAATGACCACAGAACTTTTTAATTCTAAAGCTGTTTTTTAATTCTAAGGTCTTAATTGATTGCTACCTTATTGATCACAGCTAATTCTTCATCATCTTTTGCTAATCAGTTTCTAACCGTATTCCTATATTCAACTGCCCTGAATCGTAGATTGCTAATATCTTTTGTTCCTCATCCTCCACACCTCTTCTCTGAGAGTGCCACATCTGCCTCTCCTTTCCCAGATTGTGATCTTTGGCAACATTTTTCCCCGAAACATCATATCTCCTCTACGTAGACAATCCCTGCTACAAGATTGAATCTCCTTCACAGTGATTTCAATTGCTGCTTTTCGATTGTTTAGGCTTACTGTTCCATATAGCAATGAAAAAGGAATCTCTCCACAAATAGCCCATTTCCAGTTGTCAGGTAAAGATAATTAGTGGGTAAGAGACAAAGGATTAAAGTTGCCCAGTGGAGCTGTGTTTCTACGAAAATTCATGTGTGTTTGTGTGTGTGTGTATGTGTGTTTGTGTACTTGCTAAAGTGTCATCAACAGACAGTTTTGAGCATCCTAAGAATGCTGTTTATTGATAAGCATGATAAAATACTTCTTCGTAAATTTAATTTAGAAATAACTCTTAAAATATTTCTACAGGGTTTCATTGTATTTGCATATATATATCCCTAAAATATTTATTTTTGAAGCATATAAAGACAAAACATTTTCTTTAGTATTCCTATCATATTTTCTATCTTACTTACCCTAACAAGCTAATGTTATTGATTAGGAAGACGAAAGTTTGGAGTTTATTTGGTCCTAAAGAAGTCATTATTTCTGATATCATCCCAGTCATTTTGTTCTTGCAGCAGTTAAGAATAGCAGACTTGGTGGTAAAATTCATATAGTAATTTAAAAATTATTTTAACTTTACTTTGGTGTTTTTTACCCTCATTCCCAGTTAAGAAATAATTTTTAACAATGATGGCAAAAAGACAATACTTGTATATATCCACATACTAGAGAGTTTTACAGACTCTCTTTTTCTCTCAATTGTTTCTTGTTCTTATAATCTTTTAAGATAGGATCTCTTTTTCTAGGCCAGCCTGGTACTCTCTACATACCTAAAGGTGATCTTGGACCCCCTGATCCTGTAGCCTCTACCTCACAAATGCTGGCATGGCAGTCTCTATAACATAGTGTGTTCAAATGCAAAGGAAGTACACATTCTCACTGGGTATTGGGTGCCTACTGGTCTTTCAGAAAGAACTAACTGAGGTTTTATGCTGCTAACATGATTCTGTCTCACAAAGGAACACCAATGAGCCAGTGAAATTTGGGTTTTTAACAGTAATGAGGGATCATTTATTCTTTCCATGAATTTGAGGGTCAGCATAATATTTTTGGTACAGAAAGTATGTGTGTTCCTATGTATGTGAAATAAAATTATAACTGAGAGCTGAAACAATTATATGAAAAATGTAAAAAGAAAAAGATGTAGGGCTTAGTTATCCCCCAATATAATAAACAAAGGGTGGTGTAATCATCACCAAGTTTAAAAAAAAGGAAAATTGACTAGGAGAAAATGATTTTGAGCAGTGGAAGAATGATGTCTGGGAAAAGCTCTGACATCATTTATCTGAGGAAATAAGCCAGATCTATGGAAGACATAAAGCAAAATAAGGGCCAGGGATATTAGGTAGTCTTAAGTCTATCAAAATATACAGACAATTAGACTGGATATAGAGAACTAATAGAAGGTTTGAAGTGATGGCAAAAGAATATTCTTTTGACAAACAAGTCTCGTGAATTTGAATCTTGCTTCAAAACAGAGAGCTTGCATTGTGATATCACAAACACATTGTGATAAACTCTTCTTTATACACAATGTTGCTCTGGTTGGAAAATGGGTTTCCTAGGGCCCCATGTATTAAAGGCAGGGTTGTCCCTGTGATGGTGTTACTACAGTTAGTGAATCTGTTAAGAGACAAGGTCTACTAGAAGGAAATTGAGTCACTGGGGCTAGGTCTGTAAGTGGTCATTTGAATTTAGGCCCTTCTCTGGCTTTCTTTATCTTTCAAGCCACCTGTTTTTAACACAACTTCCAGTCACCATTCTGCTTTAGCATTGGCCCAAAAGCCACAGAACCATGGAACCATAAACTGAAATCACTGAATCTTTGAGCCAAAGGGAAATTTTCTTCCGTTTAAGTTGATCTGTGGAATTGAGCCTTAGTCATGGAAAACTGAGTTATGATAAACTCTTTGTTTAAATGGCCAACTCTTCTCAGAAAGGAGATTCTAGCTTAGTTTTGTTTTCACCCCCTAAAAGAAGATTCTGTAGATTTCCATGTCTTCACATGGAACCCTTCCAGAGCGTCAGTCTACACAAACACACCCCAATAAACAACTTGATCTTTTCCTTTCACTGATGCCTGGGACATCTGTGTTTATTTTCCCTTTACTGCAACAAGAAAAATGAGTCTGATCTCTATTTCCCACCTTTGACTGTAGGACACTCCTAGAGACCTTCAGCAGTGTTTAATAACAGAAATAAATCACGTCACTGACCAGAATGCACAGAATTACCATGTTATGTTAGAATCCTAAGGGTTTTCTTTCAATTCTACCAATGAGAAACCTAGGATGTAGTGGTTGAATTGCGGCTAAATCAATGCGGAGTTAAGCAGGCACCTGATTCGGTGACTGATGCTTTTGTCAAGCGTTTTTATCAAGAAGTTTAGTTTGAGGAGGGTAATGAAGACATGGTAAAGAGCCAAAATGGACAACAGGAGCCAGGCAGTTTCACACACTAGGGCGTGTCAGCAAACACAGGGGCTTGCCTAGAGACTGACCTGCTCCATGACTGCATTCGTCACCTCAAAGTCTCTCGGTCATATTCGTCTAAGAATGATCTTACTTCCTATAGCCACTCTTTTTCATTTATTAAATTTATATTTTTATATTAATTTCAGTTTATTTACTTTGTATCCCAGCTATAGCCCCCTCCCTCATTCCCTCCCAATCCTACCCTCCTCCTTCATCTCCTCCCTGCCCCTCTCTAAGTCCACTGATAGGGGAGGTCCTCCTCCCCTTCCAACTGACCCTAGCTTATCCGGTCTCATCAGGACTGGCTGCAATGTCCTCCTCTGTGGCCTAGCAAGGCCACTTTTCCCTTGCGGGAAGGGGGAGGTCAAAGAGCCAGCCACTGAATTCATGTGAGAGACAGTCCCTGTTCCCCTTACTAGGGTACCCACTTGGATACTGAGCTGCCATGAGCCCATGGGGTTCTAGGTTATATCCAGGTATGGTCCTTTGTTGGAGAATCAGTCTCAGAAAAGGCCCCTGAGCCAGGCTTTACAGAGCCACTCTCCTGGGCTATGCAGTACTGAGTCCTCCCTTTTATAAAATGCAAGTAAATGAAGAAGACTGACTACTTAGTGAGAGAATCCTACTACTCCTGAATACTTGGTGTCTTGTGGTTTGGGGTTTTTAGATTAGTTTGCACACTATGGATCTTGCAGAACCCTCTTGGTTTTCACACGCATGTACTCTGCCTTTTTATGACGACAGTCCATCCTTCTGCCGATGCTGTACCAGAGCTGTCAATGATTTATCAACTCCCGTGTGCAAGCCCCACTTCTCAGGGGTTTCAGCTTTCTCAGTAGATTCATCGGCCAATTTTTAAACTCTTCCTCAAAGTGATGCAGCTTCTATCATTTGGAGAACACCACACTCTCAAGCCACCAAGTCTGTCTTCAGCAAATAAATAAAAATCATGCAAAAATGTTTCTTAATTTGTTTAGACCATGACTAAATAACTTTCACCTCACTTTTAAAGAAATTTTTTACTGTCTACTAAGACTGACTTGATTCTCTTTGCTCTCTTTCTTAAGGCATATTGGCTGTCAAAAGCATGTCTTTTTTTTCATAAACTGAACTTTGCTGTTTCTTTCATGGTCTCTCCTAATTCATCTGTGAATTGCCCTTTCTCTACTTTTTGCAACCTGCATGCACATAGGTTCTAGTCAGCTTTAATCCTCTTAGTAACGATGTCTAGTAATTTGCTAAATGAAATACAATACTTTTCATCCCTTGATTTTATGTGGGTTAGTATTGACTTAACTCATTCCATTATAAATAAAATTTATTGAAGGTAAAGACCTTTCTCCCAAGTATTCCTTGCTGATTTAATTGCAATATTAATATTTATATGCAGAAATGGTAAATATTTGTCTCTCTCTCTCTCCCTCTGTCTGCATGTGTGTGTGTGTGTGTATGTGTGTGTGTGTGTGTGTGTGTGTGTGTTTTGTGATATGTGCACAAATGTGCCACAGCATGTGTGTGGAAGTCTCAGGATAACTTTGAGCTGTAACTCTTCTTCCACCTTGACTTGTGTGGTGGTTGTTTTTTTTATTATTATTATTATCATTTATTACAGTTTATTCGATTTGTATCCTGGCTGTGGCCCCTTCACTTGGCTCGGTGGTTTTAATAAAAATGGCCCCCATAGGTCCCCAGAAAGAGGCTCTATTAGGAGGTGTGGCCTTGGAGTATGTGTGGCTTTGTTGGAGGAGGAGCGTGACTGGCCCAAGCCAGTTCTCTTCTTGCTGCCTGCTGGTCTGGATGTAGAACTCTCAGCTCCTTCTTCCAGCACCATGTCTGCCTGCACATCACTGTGTTCCCTGCCATGAGGATAATGAACTAAACCTCTGAAACTGTAAGCCAGCCCCAATTAAATGTTTCCCTTTCTAAGAGTTGCTATAGTCATAGTCTCTTCACAGCAATAGAACCCCTAAGACAACTTGGGTCCAAGAAGTTGAAGTCCTTAGGTTTTACTCTCTGAGAGATCGCAACCTTGCAAAGCAGGTACCTTTACTTTCGGAGCCATAATACTGCTTTTTTAACCCCTTTCCGGAAACTTCACTTGCTTGCTTCCTTTCCACATCCAGTATTTTTTTTTTCAGTTTCATGTCCCTTTTCCCGTTGTCCATACAAAAGAGAATATGTCATACTTGTAGTTTTTCGACTGGCTTGTTTCATATAAGATGCTCTCTGGATCCATATTGTCTCCTACTAACAATTTGTTTTTCTTTTATGACGGAATAAGTCTCCATCATGTATTTACACCACATCTGCTCAATCCATTCATCTACTGATGGCACCAGGGCTGATTGGTTAATTTGCTGTAGTGACTATAGTCTCGTGATGATTAAGGTTGTGCAAGTATCTCCATCGTAAACTGGTTTCTGAGTCCTTTCCGCATGTACTGAGAAGGAATGTGGCTGGACCACATTTTTTTATTTTTTTCGAAGCTTCCACAGTTACAGTAACAGTGCTCATTTACATTTCTGTCGGCATGCATAATCCCCAGTCTCCATGCACAGAGCATCACTGTTTGTTTTCTGGATGACGTTCCTCTGTTTCTTTCTTATTTGTCTCCATTCAGTATTTTACTCATGAGTGCTACAATACCTGATGCTGTGGGATCTAATGTTAGCAAACTGTCCACACTTTATAACCTTGTGCCCTTAGACAAATAAGTGAGCTAAAAATCATCATAATAAAATATGATGCAAAAATGCAGGCTTCAGTGACATTTACATTAGAGATATGGCATTTATTGAGAAGCTGAAAGCCTATTGGAGAATCTCTAGATAGAAGATAAGCTTACATTTAAATACTTAAGTAGCAGGGATATTAGGAAGATTGCATTACTCAGGATGGATTTGGATCTGCTGGAGGAGTGACTTGTAGGGATCAATACAATAAGGTGTGTTTATTTTAGACGAGGCTCCTCCTCAGAATGTATGTTCTTTCAGTCATGGCTTCCTGAAGCTAAGAGCTCATTCCTCCCAGTGTGCACTTATGAAAGAGAATGCTGAGGAGATGGGACAAAGCTAGGAGTAACCAGAGTTAAACAATGTCATGTGATCAATAAACTTCTCTTGTGGCTGGCTGCTCATAATTGGAGATAGATAGAGCATAAAAAGCAAGAATATAGAAACATGTTATTTTAGGTATGGGAACCAAATTGCCCTAGTTTTGGGAATTGTGATGGTTTAGCTAAAATGGGAGATTTTTATGAAACAGATTTACCATTGCTAACACAGAAGAGTTGAATTTAATCTGTAGATTCTTCTTGGTGGCAGGAGAAAACCGACTCCTGAAACTTGTCCTCTGACCTTCACATTTTGAACCTTGGTGGTCTTTGCATGCACACACACACACACACACACACACACTTAATAAAATAAATTTTAAAATGTCAAATGTGTAATGGAATAAATACTTTTTAGATGAGGTTCATTAAGTGAACCTGATTTGCATTCTACAACATGATGCTGAACTCATTTATTCTGTTACTTCACGCTACTTCTCCTGGAAATGATTCCTTTCATGTGGACTTCATCACCTAGAAGACTCTTTAATAATAGACTAAATAATTGTATGTTCCCTTACTACTCTAAACAATTGTGAACCTCACCACAGCACTGGCACATTGTTTCTTTGGCCTTGTACCTATCACTTTTCACAGATCACTGCTCTGCCATCCTTTTCCAAGATGGCTGCCAATGCTGTCATGATCACACCCAGTTTCAAGTAACAGGAAATGAAACAGGATTGAAAGTGGAGATACATCCAGCCTTCCTTGGAGATTCCTGGGAATTTCATATCACACACCCAATGCTACCTCAGTCAACAGACGTATACTGTAGACTTGGTTAGATTATTCTTGGTTAGAATCAGGTCATTCCTTGCTGTTTCAAGAAACACATTTAAGTATTGTCCAAATTATTTTCATTTGTTAGAGAATGAGAAAAGGTGCACTTGACAGGCAGCCTAAAATCTCTGCTACCAGCTCTTAAAATTAATATCAACACAGTTTTAAGTTTTTTTTCAGTTATGGCCCAAACCAAAACATTCCTTTAGGAAGATTACAATCTCATTTGTTAGTTTGCTAGGACACACTAATTTAAGGTCAATTTTAATTAATTTCAGAGACAGTTCTTCTGACCTCCTGTTTCTCTATCCAGAGCTGACTTTGCTCTCTATTCCCTGTCTTCTCAAAACTTACCATTCTTTGGTAAGGGATGAATTACTAATTAGTGATTGACAAATTTATGTCATTTCTTGTCTATATCTCTACATTTGGATAGAACAAATTTAAAATAGTCATTCTGCAAATGGGTTTTTCTCATTTTTGGACTCTACCTGAGACCTGTATAATTCAAAGGTTCTCTGGCAATGTAGTCTTTAAACCTTAAGCTTTTATTACAGATTGTACAAATGACACTAAGCATATCTGCAAACACATCTGGGCAGATTTAAAGCCGTGTTCTTTAATTACTTTTATTAAAATTAAGCTGGTCTTATACTCTTGATTATGAACTTTTATTATTATTATTAATTTTTGTGACTCATGATAATAGAAAAGGAATAGGCAAGTTATTCAATCTTCTCATGTACTCAGAGGTTCTGTCTAGAAATTCCAAAAGCAGAATTTCTTCATGAGACACATGCTTAGAGAGAAACAGAGGCATTTTCAGTTTCAGTTTATAACTTTCAGAAAGAAATTGACTTATTGGTCTGAGATTTTAAATTTGGGGTGAAAAATGAGAAATGTACATTTTCACGTTGAATCATGTTCTTATTTAAGACACTATGTAAACAAAATAAAACCTATATAGTCCTTAGTTATCAACTTATTCTAAAAATCTATCACTATGTTTTAAAAAGTCCTAGAGCATTTCAGAAAATTTTGATTTTTTTTTCCATATTCAACGGTTTCAGTTCAGATGGAGATTAAAACATGACTTTAAAAATAGCTGCCCAACAGGCTCAGATTTCAACAACTGAAAGTCAGGGCTACTCATGCAGACTGATGACACAAAGTCACTGGAAGAGTCATTTGCCTAGGAAGATATTCTTCCCCGCTATGTTTGGAAGGAGTGATCGATTTTATGCAATGATCACTGAGAAAATGTTAATTTTCACAAACACTGTCAAAAGTTTTATTTCCCCCAGAGAGTGGGGAAGTTGAGAAGAAGTAATAAGAATATTCGTATAGAGAAAAGCATCTAGCTAAGTTTCAGATGCATGGTAGGACTTTAAAAATAGAAACTAGCTAAGGTATTGTCATTGAGAACGTTGCTGAGACTCAGCCTTGGCACTGACATCTCACAGAACAAGAACAAAAGGGGGAGGGGCGGATGTCTCTCCCTCTTCCTTTCCCCCTCATTTCTTCTTCCTAACAGAAAGAGTATATTTCCCAAGAGCCATTGCATATTATTCAAATATCCCCACATTCATGCATCAATGTCTTATGTTTCTCAACTTCGGGATACACAACTAAGTTCATTTTTTTCAATAATAAGGGTCAGGAATAAGCTGTAGAGGTTGCGGTCTGACTCTGGGAGGAGAGCTCATGTTTCACTCCCAGGTGATTTCTGTTAGAGAATCAGCAACTCCAAGATTTAACAGAAAATTCACAATAGCAATTTTATCTATCTCTCCATTTTTATCTATTTGTGTTACGAATGCACAATTCTGCAATGGAGAATTTTTAATAGCATTTGAGATTCAGTGTATGGAGTGCACATTTAAAAAGAAGCTTAATCATTTTAGTTTTAATCATGTAAAAAGCTTAACATTGCTCATACTGGAATATAAGTATCATTGATCATTAAATTAAATGCATTATATCATTTCTGATATTTGTTAGCCTTTTGATTTCTTTAACTTTACAACTGATTTCTCACTGGACAAGGTGCCATCAACAAATGTGTACCATTGCCTCTTTTTCCTGCTTAACTAATGAACATTCATCTCTGAATTGTACCTTTCTTACATCTTATGAAAGGAATAGGAACAATGATGTTTTCTGTCATTTGAAGACCACTTTGCAGTCTTGCTCTGCGTGACACATGACAGCTGAAGAATTATAAGACTTTCAGTACTGAAAAAAATATGTTTATGTTGGGGAAAAGTTAAAGATTTTATTCTTATCTTGGGCAGAACATTTCTGTACATGTCTTCTGAAGTGTGTCATATTGAAATTCAGATTCTCTCTGCTTTATTCAGCACAGACAGAAAGGGCAATTTCCCTGTGATGCCTCATCTCGGAGCTGCTGTGCTTTGTGGCCCATTTATTAAGCAGGGAGTCATTCCCACACCTGGCCAGTGCTGACGCCTAACAGGCAGGCCTGCCTCGTTGAGCATTTTGGGAGTGCTGTAGCGAGTGACCTGCTACCTTAACGGGTCTAAGCTATCTCTGCTTCACAGGAAGCAATCTCCAGGTTCGGTAGTGTGCTGTCCTTGAGGACTTACACGCTGTGCCAGCAGTGGGAGCCACCTTTGGGTAGACAATTCATTAAATTCCTTTGTCCACTTCTTCAGAGTGGGCAATTGTCCTCTGGTTGTTTTCTTTACCCCATATCTGAACCTTCTCATTCTATCCTATTCTTTTTTTTTTCCTGAGGCCCTCACCCCCAGTTTCCTCATCTTTCTCTGATTACCACTGCTCCACTTCCCAACAATTATGTGGAATCTCTAACATTGAGGAATCAGTGTATAGTGCACAAACATTACCAGGTAGAGAGTTATGGAAATAAATCGAGCATGGCTTCCTTCATGTGGGGTCCTTCTAATGGCCTCACTTTGCAAGACTTCTTGTGGCTTTTTTGCTTCCTTCTTCTGAATTTCTTTAATGGGATGTTTTTCTCTATAAACCATGAGACAGGCTATAGAGTTTAGCTTATTCCCAGGATTTGTGAGAGCGCCCTCTGGAATGTAGGTTATAATCTGAACTTTTTGATTAGCTACATTAAACAAAAAACAGGCTCAGTGGACACTTGAAAGCCAGAAAAATCCAGGAAAAATGGACTCCAACTTCCAAGAGAAAACAGATACCAATTTAGACTACTGTCCCCATCAAAACTATCTGCTATAATTGAAGATGAAAGAAAATTATTCCATTACTCAAACAGGTTAAGGTAATTCTCATTCAACCTATAAGGCCTAAAGAAATAAATTACTGGAAGCAATATTTTGGGTGTAAAGAGAGGAATGAGCATAGCCATGAAATCAATCATTCTAGTAACTGAGGTAAAAAAAAAAAGTGTGTGTGAGAGAGAGAGAGAATTCTTACTTAATCAGAAAAAAATAATGACACTTTATTCTAAGCAAATGAGCAAGATCATAGAAGAAAATTACCCTATAATTATTTAGATATAAGAAGCACATTAAATATCAAATAGACAAGACTAGAACACAGAATATATCATAGATAAAACATTAACTATCTAGAACAAAGAAATAATATATAATAAATATCTATGCATTCATATATGATGTATAATATATAAATATATATGATCAGAATGTAGCACACTCAATTTTATAAAATGACTACTGTTAAAATTGAAGATAAAGCTTGGGATTCTAATCACAAATAATAATTTCAATACCATAATTTCTTCAATATATAGGTCATCTGAACAAAAAATAAACAGATATTTTATTGTTAAAATAACATGGCATTGTGCATTAAATAAACTTAATATATACATAGAATATTCCCCCAAAACTTCAAAGAATATATATTATATTCAGCAGAAGTTTCTCTAAAATAGATCATATCATGGGAGATTAAACAAATTTTAACAAATTCAGAAATACTGAAACAAGTCTTTGTATCCTATTTGATCATAATGTAATCAAACTTAAATCAACATCAAACAAATCTCTAGTAAGTACAAATTCACGTAGATTAAACAACTCACTATTCAGTAATGGATGGGTCAAAGAAAAACTCAAGAAATGTTTTAAAAAATGAAAAGCTAACTTCTACTTTACCAATAAAGGCTCAGGATGCTGGATTAAAAACCTGTTAGCTCAGAGAGACAGAAAAAGCACTCAGCTGACCTTCCTTCTCAGTTCATGTCCCAGTGGAAAAAGCCCAAAAGGCTCACTACTAGCTCACCTGACAGCCCAGGAAGAAAAGGCCAAAATACCCAAGTCCAAAGGTTTGCTAGCTCAAAGTTCAAAAAGCTTCCAGAGCCAGAGAGCTAAAGCTCAAGAGCTAGAGAGCTAAACCTCCTTCTACTTCTCCATGCTGTCTTAAATACCTCTCAACTCAAAGTCTCTCCTGCTCTTTAATCCCTGTCAGCTGGTTTGTGGCTCCCCCTCTAGAGCTAGCATAACTTTATAAATCCTGGGTACAGAAAGTTCTTGGATTAAAGGTGTGTGCTAGCACTCGACAAACCGCACCATAATCACCTGTTTACAATAAACAGGAAGTTCTTGGATTAAAGGTGTGTGATAGGGTTCAACCACACCAAACAAGAAAGAGTGTTTTACAGTTCACAATTTTGGGATTCACAATCGGATCAAGATAACACAAAATAACAAAACCTTTGGGACACTTATAGCTCTATGTGCCTACACACACACAAAAAGGCAAAGAGCACAAAAAATGATTTAATAATGCAACTCAAAAAATTGAAAAGCAAGAACAAAACCAAACCCAGTAGATGTCAAGAAATGATAAAAATTAGGGAAGAAATGAATGAATGAAATAGGAATAAAGAAAACAATATTAAGAATCAATGAGTCTAAAAGCTGGTTCTCTAAGATGATAAACAAAATTGACAGAACATTGGCCCAACTAACCAAGAAAAAACAAACAAACAAAAAGAGCAGTGACCCAAATGAGCAGAATAAAAAATAAGCAGGGAAACACTAAAACAGAAACCAGAGATTAAAATATTATAAGGCAATGTCTTAAAAACCTGTACTTCATTAAGCTGGAAAATCTAAATGAAATAAATAATCAAAGATCCAAATGTGAAATCTAAAATGACACAACACAGGCATCTACCCTGGATAAACCCTGGATGTAGGTATATCTGAATAGGACTCATTTGCCCAAGAATTAAGGTCAACAACTGACTAGTGAGGCCTCATAACTACAAGGGTTCTGTACAGCCAAGGAAATAATCAATTGAGTAAAGAAGTTCACAGTGTGGGAAAGAATTTTTGCTAGTTATAAATCTGGCAGAGGATTACTATCTAAAGAACTCAAACAACAAAGCATCAAGAAAACAAATGACCCATTGTTGAGATGCAAACTATCTAGCTCCCTGAAAATCAACGTGGAAGATTCTGAAAAACCTAAAAATGAATCTACTTTATTACCCAGCTATATCATTCCTTAGCATATGCCTAAAACTCTTGACATCCTATTACATAGAAACTAGGCTAGCAATGTTCATTGCTGCTCTACTCATAATAGCTAGGAAATAGAAACAACCTAAATATGCTTCCACTAATGACTAGATAATGCAATTGTGTTACATATAAACAATGGAATAACATTCATTTGTAAAGGAAAATAAAAAATTAAATTTACAAGTAAATGGGTGCAACTAGAAAATATTATATTGAGGGAGGTGGTCCAGACCTAGAAACTCAAATGCCTTATATCCTCTCATCTGTAATTTTCAGCTTCAAATCTTGAGATATGAGTATATAACCTGGAGTAGTTTTGAAACAAGGAAGTTAAAAATGAATCACAGAGGTGAAGCATTAGAGAGGGGAATAGCAGGATATAGATGATATGAAGAGAAAAATGGAAAATTAGGGAGTATTTAATTCGGGAGCAGGGAGAGAAATCAAACAGAAGGGGGTCCGTGGCGTAGGGATAAATAACACTGAGAATGTTTGAAAATGCCTTAGGAAATACTAATTACATATGATACAGACACACACTTAATGAAATTATGCCGCTTGGGGGTAATAATGCTCCTTCTAAGAGCTGTTGAGTATCTAACAAAAGCTTCAGTCCCAGGCATTAGAAATCTTCTTTTGAGTCAGGGAAATCTAAGTGACTTGCAAAACAATGTAGCCTATTGCTTTTGCCCCTCGCTGTTCCCTAGACGTAGAGGTCCCTGTGGCTGAGGCAACATGCACTTTAGACACAGGTCTTACAGGGACTGGATTGGATCTGACTCTCTCTGTCTTTCCTATTACCAGAAGGTGATGTTCAATTTACCAAGGAAAAGAAGCAACAGTCCCATCCGGTTGTGACACCCATGAGCCACAGCAAAAACAGCGTGGAAAGCTATCCCCAAAGGTACAATCCCGGCCCTCATTCCAGGACCAACAGCTTTCCCAGTGGATTTAAGGCTCGCTCAACAGGAGGGAAATTATGGCTGATATTGGAAGCCTAGCCATGTACTTGGAGCTACTGAGGTGATGAATATTAGATGGGATCACACTGCCACTCTGCTAAACTCGTATAATTTCTTACTGCATTTGAAATACTTACCTCTGTACACGGAGTTGAGTGTAGTTCTCCCTCAACAAAGAAGCTTCTCTTTGTAACGACGACGTTTACAGAAAGCCACAACTGATGCTCAACCGCAGAGAGCAACTGATGGTGAGGTACTAGACCTGATTGAAACATCTACACCCTGCCTCACGCCTACATCTCCGAGAAAGTGGAAGGAGTCTAAGAGCCAGAGGACTAAATGGACTCAGCAGGCTGTGTTCACAGATTGTGTGTATGCATATAAAAATGATACATAATGTACATATGACAATATAAGCATATCACATAATAACATACATAATTAAATATATATACTACATATTTATAACAATAATAATTAAAGAAAAGGGGACACATTTTGAGGAAGGGGAAAGGTATAGACAGAGTTGGAGGAAAAAGTAGAGGAGAAATAATGTACTTAAATTTCATTAAGCAATTTACAAAAAAGTAATAAAATTAAAAAATAAAACTAGTCTGAAGACTTCCCATGTCGTTTTAGAGGCATGTTATTTTTCAGTGATTAATAGTAGATTGAGTGAGGATTGCTTTATAATTTTTAAAGAACTGGAAAAATTGTTTTTAATACGGTTGGATCATTTTGCATTTCTGCCACAATGTCTGAAAATCCAGTCTTGTGTGATTGTGGAAAATACTTCTTATATTAAGTTTTAATGCAAATTTCTAATTTTAATCATTCTACTAGGTCAAAATTACTTTTTTTAGTAACCAAGCCTGTGTGCCTACTAGGCAAGCACTCTAGTGCACTGCAGACCCAGAAATAATCTTCATTTATTGAAAACCGCTAATGATGTTGACTTTCTTTGCTTATTTGCTTACTTCAGCATTTTCCCCAATACATATGAAACATATGACTATATCTCATATTTTTTCTAAAGTTGGTGCTTAAACATCATGTCCATTTTAAGATCAAATTTTTGTTTCCATGGTTTATGAAAATTTTAGCAATTCATTATATATTCTGAATAGAATACCATAGATGTATTATACACATATGCTATATTTAGTATTTTATTTATTTCAGTGCTGTCATGCAAAGAACAGAAGCTTTTAATTTGGTGGAGATCAATTTATTAACATCTTTTTACAGAAAGATGTTTCTTTGGTATCATGCCTAAAATATATTTGTCCTATCTTAGATTATAATGATTATCTTCTATAGTTTTTATAGTTTTAGATTTTACACTTAAGCTTTTGAATACTCTCATTAGTTTACTTACAAACAGATATTCGCGTATAGATTTTGCAGTGAAATAGATTTTTTTAAATTGAGAATCCCTTGATCACATTCGTGGACAGATTTCCAGATCCCTCTATTGATCTGTTGGCCTGTTTCTCTGCCAATGCCACACTATCTTGATTGTGTTAGCTGTAAAATAAAGACTTGTGATGTCTCACCTTTAAAGTTCACTCTCTTTTCTTTTAAAGTTCTTTATGTGTTTACATAAATTTCAAATGTCCATCAACATATATAGAAACATTCACTAAAATTGTGGTTGTTCTATTGAATCTATAATGCAGAAAAGTCTTAACAAAAATGAAATACTGTAATATGAACATATTATCTGTTTATTTCAGGTGCTTTGTAACTTAACTCACTACTCTGGGTGTTAACATACCCATTTGCACATGTTTCATAGCCGTTTATTTTTAATAAAGTTTTATGTGGCATGCCCGTCCTCCCCAACCCCTAACAGCTCTGCCATGTTCTTAAAGCATCATGATTTTAGTACAAAAAAATGCCAACGTTATAAGGGTTTCTGTCTGTTTCCAAAGAACACTGTGTGTGTGTGTGTGTGTGTGTGTGTGTGTGTGTGTGTTTGCGTGTGTGTGAACTTAGAAGTGCATATTGTCCCCCAGTCAAGAATACCAATGAGGACAATCCTAGTGAACACTTTGATGGCCGCCTGCTGAGTGTCACAGAGGCACAGGCATCCAGCTAAGTCACATAGTCCATGTGGACTGTGAGACTAGGAATAGCTGTGTGAACTCTCTGAGTTTTGGAGGGACTAATTACAGAGAAAGCTGTGCACTATCTGTGAAACATATTCAAAGTGTGATTTTTACATGCGTGTGTACAAACAATTATTTTAATTAAGCCCATAAACTATTTCAACTATCTTAGTACTGATTCAAGTGTGATTTAAAAAAGATCTGGTCATGTGTGAGAGTGGAAATAACATGTACCCAACATATACAAAAATAGAATAGTAATATTTTACTAGATATGGTGTTTGATGTATAACTTAATCTCAAAATAAAGTTGCGTTTAATAACAAAATATAGTACTTTGATTCTTTTAAAATTTAAGGATAAAATGACTAAAAATAATGGAAAGTAATTATTCAGTTAAAAAAGGAACGATTCAGTCTCAAATTATATATTAGAATTGTCCAGTCACTATATGGTGGTATTAGATGGAGTAAACCATCGGATCTCAGGTGGATAGACATGTGGATATGATTTTCTAAACATCACGTAGCAAGACAAAGATTCAGAAACGAGTTCATGTCATGTCTGTTCCTTGATCTGTATTCATATGTATTAATTCAGGCAGCTACAACTCTGTTGTATCATTTTGTGATAAGCCCAAACCTCTGCTTCAAATAGCAAAGAAGAACTTGAAGTTTTTGTCACCTACAACAAGGCAAAATGGCCAAGGTTAAGAAGGCTCAAAGACAATGATAGACAGATGCAATTTTCAAGAACACTCCTCTTTGGAGAGAACACAGGCAGATGTTATAGGGCTCACAAAGGCTAATGTGGCAAGAAGACAATTTGTCTTACTTCTCAAGTTCTTCACAGCTCTTCCCCAGCAAATATTTCTTACATAGGTTACATGTCTCATTGTTCAGGTCAGACTTTAGAGTCCTGTAGCATTAATTTGATATTGAGAGAACATGCTGAAATTCCCTAATGCTGACCACCTCAAGGACAAAGACAGTGCATCTTAATTTTGTGCCTTCATGAAACTTTCCTATTTGTTCAGCTAGACACTGCTTAAAGAATACACTGGAATACACTGACACTTTGGGGGTGAATCTGGGCCATATACACATGGACAGCAGCAAGTTAAAAGTGGCAAAACTCTTCACAAATATTAGATGAATGTTTCATTATCCATTATCAAAATTGCAATCCAAGAATCATTATCAATTCTTTTTCATTTCAAGCACATAGATAGATGTGAGATTCTGTGCATGAGAACAAATCGAGGAATGGCATGCCTCATGTGATATGGGGGTCTAGATGCATTAATTTGTTTTATTAAGTTGAAATCATCTTGAGCTGGAGAGATGGGAGTGGGGAGGAGGGAAATACTGTAGGAATGATTACCACTCATCCTCAAAAGCCTGTAAGAAGGAAAATGTAGTGAGCATTAGGTAGAGCAAACTTTGCATAGGTACATAAAGAAAAATACCTTCTCAGAAAAGGAGGTAAGTGATATTAAGAGTCCCCAACTGTGAAAATAAGACCTTGATCCAACAGCATATTAGACCTCAGTGTTTTCCCCCACCAGATTTTTCTTTTTTCAGAACAATTGAACCATTTTCTTCATTCTGGAATCCGAATCCCTTTTTAAGCTATGACAATATGAAAAGGTTACTGTTAGTGCCAACCATGGGAGCCGATGGAGAAACCAAGGTAGCCAAGGAGGGAAGGGAGAAGGCCACTAGCTCCTGAACACATGTGACCAGCACAGATCAGCAGTGAGGCAGGGGGATGCAGACAGAGGCTCAGTCAACCCTCGGACACAGTGAGGCAGGCCAGCACTTGCAGACTTGGTTAAGTGACAGAAAAATACCATCAAGTAGGAATAATTATTACAGAAAATACTTACAGCAAATTATAAATTGAATATATTTAAATCTATTACTTGTTTGCAATGTTTAATTTCCTTGCATGCTTTTCTAAGAGAAAGACAGTAATTGTATAAGCTAGAATTTTAGCCATTTGCTTTACTCCTTTTTTCTTCCTGTCTGACTCTAGAGAAATATATAAAATTCTGTTTTATTTTTAATTTATTCTAATAAGATTAAATAATTTTTATTGTGTGTGTTCAAGAGAGAGGTGAAAAGAGACAAGATGAGGCCTGTTTACAAAAAAAAATGAACTATTTTTCTTCTGGTGTGTTCATCTACAGATATTCATCTTTATACTAATCCTTCACACATAAGCACACTCACACAGAGACACACATAGATAAACTTCAATATATAATAAGATGACAATATGTCAGACACTGTTCATTACTGAGCTAAATATTCCAAGTTCAACCACGTATTGAATTTAATCTTTTGGCAGAAATTTGGAAAGAAGGAAGAGGAGATTGTTAAGGATTTTAGCTTTAATTTCTGAAATCACTCTCTTCGGTATGCAGCACAGTGGGGCTGGGAAAGGCTCTCTCCAGGAAAACTGGGTTTTGTGTGACTGACACATACTGCATTTTTAATAACAGAATGAAATGCATTATTCAGAACTCAGTGTTGTCCAGCCGATTCAGCTCAGTCGTGGATCTTTCTCCTTCACGCGCATCAGTTGTCTGAAAATGTTCAAGTTCTTTCTGTGGTTAATACTAGTGGCCTTGATACTATTTGCTTGCCTAGGAATTTGTGTTATAACAAACTGGCTTATGGTGTTATGGTATGTTATAGTGTATTTTAGTGGAGGGGATAATTATGACTCAATATTTATTTTTGAACTATCTGACAGAATGTCTAAGCATATCCGCTGGGTTTTATTTTGATTTTTTGCTTTGATTGGTAAGATTAACCTCACCTTTATATAAGTAAAGCACTGTATATTGTGGAATCATGAAAGGTTAAGGCATGTAGGGTCCTTCAGAAATTCTTCACGCTCAGGGATCACCTGAAGATGATCTAAAGATAATATTCTATTGGTATTGCTCTAAAATTGATATTCTTGGCTATCTGAATCATACATGTACTATGACTAAACTATCAGAGTATACTGCTAAGAATTCAAAGGATAGATCCAGTTACATAGTCCTGATCTGTCTCAGAGGTGCTTTTTAACACAGAGACAATTTAAAAAATCAGGCACGAACATGGTGTCAGAAAATTCTACTCCAGGGGCCAGTGATATGGCTCAGCAGGTAAAGGCACTTGATACCAATTCTAGTAACCTGAATTTGATCCCCAGGACTCTATGGTATAAATAACTGGCTCCCTCAAGTCTCCCTGTAACTTCTGCATGTGTGCTAGGTAATGAGTGCACCCCAAAACAGTGATTAAACAAAGTGTAACTTTTACAGTGGTACTTTCTATTCCACAGCTAGCCTCTATCTGATATGTCAGTATCTTCTCTGACTATTATTTTCTTCCTTTGTGAAAAAGAACTTATGTTAACCCCCACCGCAAAGATTCATGGGAGAATCAGATGACCTAACAGGTGTTAGCTTTGTTAGTATATTACAAAGCCCCATGAGATAATAAATTCTATAATTATTGTTATTGCCTATGTGTTTTTATCTCTCTGTGTTGAGGATGTTTTCAAGATCTAAGTTGAAAATAATGAGCTGCTCCTGGTGTATTCTTTCACCTTACTTATATCTGATAACTTTCTAAATCTAAATCATATAGGAATAATGTGTTATAAGCATTTAAACAGTCAAGATAATTTCCAAACATTTGTTTTATATAGGCATGATCCTTCTACTAAAATAATGTGATATGAAAACCTCTCTCACTGTGTACATGTAGCATTTCTGTTCACTCCTCTCAGGGTGATTTCTGTATGGTCATGATCTGAACAATTTTTAATCAGAGCAATTATACCTAACCCACAAGGTTTTGAAGAAAATAAAAAAGCAACATAAGCAAAATGATCAATGAAAATTTGAATGATGTGTGAAAATGTGTGTGTAGTCTGTGAGAAACAATATCAGGAAGTAAATAAAAGCAAATATTTTCCACAAAAATAACTGTTTGTAATAATGAGTGGAACTCTTTTTCTAACTTGCTTTACCCTTGCTTAGAAACTACTATGAAAGTGTATTTCTCATGCGTCTTTCCTTTGGAATTTTTCTTCAATTTGTTCTGTCCTATTACAATTTGTTTGTTCTTGTTTGATCTTATTTTATATCTGATTATTATTCTTTATATGCCTGGTTTGTTTTTTCTTTTTTCTATTCAGAGACAGAAGAGTGTAGATTCAGATAGTAGCATGATGGGGGGGGACTGTAATCAGAATACAGTGTATAAAAAATCTATTCTCAATAAAAGAAAACAGGAAAAAAAGTAAAAAATAAAAGTGAAGTAGCTGTCAACGCAGACAAGTGTAGAGAAAGAAAAGAAAACAAGGAGGCCAAAGCAGCAGACACATAGTGTGGGGAGAAGGGAGATCAACACTGCTTCACAGTGGAAGCTGAATCTGACCTCTCCACCAGCAACTTCCATCCACACAGCGAGTCTGCAAATGCTCCCAATTATAATCTAATCTTTTCTCATCCTCTGCCATTAATTTTCTTTATTCTATTTTCTGGTCTACACACACACATGCATGCACGCATGCACACACACAAGCACTATATACCAACCTAGTCAAATTGAAATATTTATATATAAATAGTTTTTTTTTTGTTTTTGTTTTTGATGTATTTCTTCTAGGTGAATGTTCAAGGTTTATATGTTTAGGATATACTTACCTATACATATGAATATAACTAAGGACACACATAACTGTGTCCATGAAATGGTAATTTAATTTTTTTCCAATTGACTGGATATAAGAAGCAAAATAACTCAAAATATTGAAGAAATAGGCGTTCTGTATGCTCTTGGGTGTAGACACTTGCTCAACAGAAGCAAGGGAGGGTACTACGCAGTCTATGAGTGATGAATGGCTTCCTGACCACTGAGCTGAGCTGAACCCTGGGCTTCTTGGGTAATACTGGTGCATCACTGCAGCTAGTTGAGCTTTCCACAATAGCTGGGTGACTAATATTAAGGATTGGTAGTTATTTATAACTACAACAACCAAGTGGAATAGCTTATAAATACTATTAAGAATTTTAGCAAAAAATTAAAAAAAAAGTAACTTATAGAAGTAACTCCAACAAAATATATTTAAGGATTCTTTCCCAAAGACTTCAGAATCATCTTACTGAAAATGGCCTTAGTGTAACTGTTGGAAAATAATCCTTCCAAACAGAATTTGTCCATAAAAATAACAAAATTGTCAAAGGTACTATCTTTAGGCCTCTGAAAATTAATCAAAGGCTTTCAGCTACTTGGTGTCCTGTCTCCATCACTCCTTGCTAGCACTGAGAGAAAACAACTGGTCTTCCAGCCTGGAGCCCACTACCAAGAGCTGTGGAGTGCTGGTGTTCCTTCAACAGCCTCAATCTCCATGTTGAACAACTCACTGGTTCCTAACAACAACAGCCACAAAGAGTAAGAGCTCAACTACAAAACTGTTTGTATTTGACTCAAGTGGTTATATTTTAGGTATAAAAAAGTCCCTTCCCTGTATACTTACTAAAAGTAAGTACATTTTACAAATAAATTTTAATTTGTCTGGTATTTGATCAAGTAGGTAGAAGTCGAGGCAAACCTGCTCTTGGGACCCTTTTTCTCTTACCTGGTTGCGTTGTCAGACCCTGATTTGAGGGTTTGTGTCTTGTCTTATTGTCATTCTATGTTCCCTTGATATCCCTGGGAGGCTTGCTTTCTGCCTCCTCTCCCTACCACACACCTAAGAGGTTCTAGGTTATGTCCATACATGGTCCTTGGTTGAATGTCAGTCTCAGAAAAGACCCTGTGCCCAGATATATTTGGTCCTTGTGGAGCTCCTATCCTTTCCCCATCAGACTAACTCCCCTTCTTTCTTATGATTCCCTGTACTCTGCCAAAGGTTTGGTTATGAGTCTTTGCTTTGAAAACACTGCTAGTTAGAGTCTTTCAGATGCGCTCAGTAGACTCCTGTCATACGTTCAATGCACATCCCATCTGTCTTTCTAAACGAGGATTGATCATCTTACCCCATGTCTGCTCAATTGATTATCTTTTATAGGTGTATAGATTTCATTATGTTTATCATATCTTATAGGTCTATATAAGTGAGTATATCCCATGTTTGTCTTTCTCCTTCTGGGATATTTCACTCAGAATGATCTTTTCTAGATCCCACCATTTGCCTGCAAATTTCATGATTTCCTCCTTTTTGATTGCTGAGTAGTATTCCATTGTATAAAAATACCACAATTTCTGTACCCATTCCACCGTTGATGGACATCTGGGTTGTCAATAAATGGGACCTCATGAAACTGAAAAGTTTCTGTAAAGCAAAGGATACCGTCATCAAAACAAAACGACTGCCTACAGATTGGGAAAGAATCTTCACTAACCCTTTATCTGACAGAGGACTAATATCCAGTATATACAAAGAACTAAAGAAGCTGAAAAGCAGCAATCCAAGTAATCCAATTAAAAAATGGGGAACAGAGCTAAACAGAGAATTCTCGACAGAGGAATATCGAATGGCAGAAAAACACTTAAAGAAATGCTCATCCTCATTAGCCATCAGGGAAATGCAAATCAAAACGACCCTGAGATATCACCTTACACCCATCAGAATGGCCAAGATGAAAAACTCAAGCGATAACACATGCTGGAGAGGTTGTGGAGAAAGGGGAACCCTCCTCCACTGCTGGTGGGAATGTAAACTGGTACAACCACTCTGGAAAGCTATCTGGCGCTTTCTAAGACAAATAGGAATAGTGCTTCCTCCAGACCCAGCTATACCACTGCTAGGTATATACCCAAAGTTTGTTCAAGTACACAAAAAGGACACTTGCTCAACCATGTTTATAGCAGCTCTATTTGTAATAGCCAGAACCTGGAAACAACCCAGATGTCCATCAACGGTGGAATGGGTACAGAAATTGTGGTATTTTTATACAATGGAATACTACTCAGCAATCAAAAAGGAGGAAATCATGAAATTTGCAGGCAAATGGTGGGATCTAGAAAAGATCATTCTGAGTGAAATATCCCAGAAGGAGAAAGTCAATAAGCTTTTGAGAGAAGCAAAAATTCTTACCTCATAAAAAAACTTTTAGTAATTTAAAAAGTATTGGCAAATTCTAAGTATATGTAGAGTAATACTAGTAGAACTAATATGTATGTATATGTTTATTATTTATATAATATGAATATATTTATAGAATATAATAAATATAACATATGCATGTATACATACATATATTTATATACACAGACATATACACAAAGCTTATTGAAAATTGATTATTTAGCTTTTATATTATATGTTTATATATTACATATGAATATATGTGTATATTTAAATATATGTATGTATATAGGTACCTATATATTATATAAATATATTTATATTATTTAACATATACTTACATGTGTATGTATATAAATAATAAGTCTACTAGTATTATCCTGCAAACACTTTATATCTGTTAACATGTTTTAAATTTACTAAAAGTCTATTATGAGGCAAGAATCTTTTCCATATTATATTATATTATATTGTATTATATATATGCCAAAGTTTTATATATATACACACACATATATATAATATAAACTAAATGTTATATAGACAAAGGCTATAATATTTACATATTATAGCTTTTGGATATATACCCAAAAGATCCTTTTCTGAATATGTAGAACTTTAAAAATAAATAACAAAAATCTGATATAGCATTATTTAAAAATGGATAAAATTCTAATAGATTTTGTTTATTCAAAAATTTGTATGGAAATGGTTGTTCAATGATAAAGGTTGCTTGACCTTTATAAAGTTTCCAGCTTCCATCAGAACTCTAATTTAAACACATGTATCTACAAATTCAAACACAGAATCCACAAATGAGAAAGAAAATGGAGCATTTCTATTTGTGTATGGGTTGGCTCACTCGGAATGATTGTTTATCCAACTGGGTGTGAATTTCAAATTTTCATTTTCCTTAATAGATGGATAATATTCCATTGTGAATATGTACTAGGTTTTCAGTATTTATTCATCAGTTGATGGACATCTAGGCTGCTTCCTTTTTCTGGCTATTTTGAGTACAGATGTCTGAGCGGTGTCTCTATAGTAGGATGGACGGTCCTTTGGGAATATGCTCAGGTATACTATGTCAGACCTAATTCTAGCTTTGTGAGACACTTCCAGACTGATTTCTACAGTGGCCACCCCAGCCTACACCCTCCCACTTGTGGATTTCGCTTTGAATCTTTGCATCTGTGTGTTTCATGTGGAATATCTACAGAGGTCAGGAAATTAGAAAGAAACTATAGGGGCTTCCTGAGGAGATGGACTAGGAAGGCGTAAAGGGTCAAACTGAACAATGGAACAGGATCGGTTAAGAGGAGTGAGGGTGCAGAAGTAGTGAAGACAGAAGAGTCTAGGGAAAGAATCAGAGTTGGCGGGGCACTAACAATAAGCAGTGACAATAAGCCTAATGGCTTCACCCTGGCTTAGGGTTATATGGACAGGTTGGACACAGCATGAAGGACATGCACAGAAACACGTGTCTATTTTTTGCGCTGTGCTTTGCATTGCTCTCCTGAGTCCGCCACACAGTTCTGTATTCTGAGTTCAGCCGGTAAAACAGACTTGCTGCAAGTATTATGTGAAACGTATTTAAGGAAAAAGTCTAAGAATTCACATTTACACAAAGAAAAGAAAACTAGGAAAAATAAACTTGCTTAACAAGAGTGGAGTACCAGTAAAATAGTCACCTCACGTACAAGGTATATCTGGCAGATGGTGGGGTCTCCTGCATCTATCTTGGAGCTGTGGTTCACAACCTTCCTAATGCTGTGACCCTTTATTTCAGTTCTTCATGTTGTAGTGACCCCCCCCCACCATGGAATTTTTTTTGTTGCTACTCCGTAATTGTAATTTTGCTACTGTTATGAACTGTGCTGTAAATATTTGTGTTTTCAGATGGTCATAAGAGATCGATGACTGGCTCTTTGGTCTCCCCACCCCCGAAGGGAGGAGCAGTCCTGTTAGGCCACAGAGGAGGGCTTTGCAGCCAGTCCTGAAGATACCTGATAAAACAGGATCAGATGAATGGGGAGGAGGTCCCCCCATCAGTGGACTTGGAAAGGGGCACGGTGGAGATGAGGGAGGGAGAGAGGGAGGGACTGGGAGGGAATGAGGGCTCGGGACACGGCTGGGATACAGAGTTAATAAAATGTAACTGATAAAAAAAAAATAAAAGAAAAAAAATAAAAAAATAAAGTAATTAAAATATAGAACATGTAATGGTTATATTATATGTCAGTTGTAGAATGCTGACTTATCATGTAGATGCATTGAACCTGATCTCCAACATTACAATAAGCTCTAGTTACAAACTGAAATCAAAATCATGATAAGGTTGGAACCAGTTGGTCACTTATGTAAGATAGTTTTTTAAATACATTTTCATCTTACTTTTAATAACCCTAAAACTATATACCACTTGTCCTCTGTGATTTAATATTTCAGTTGACCCAGAAGCTTTGTAGGTAAACAATGTAGAAAAAGAAAACCTCACGTTTAAAATCTGAGAAATAAAAACAATATCAGAATTTTCAAAAAAAAAAAAAAAAAAGAGAACGCTGGGAATTTGACCTCCAAAGAGGTTGTGACCCACAGGCTGGGAACCACTGACTCTGGAGGGTCTGCAGAAAGTGTTGACTGCAAGCAACCTGCTGCCTCTGTGGAGGAAAGCCAAGTGTGCAGGAAGGGTGTTGGGCTGCCATGAGTAGGCAAGACTAGCAACACGGAAGAGAATGAAGGTAGATGAGAACAGCAGGCAGAAACCGGAAACTGCTAGAAACTGGGAGGTGCTGGCTAAGCCTGAGCTTGCCACTCACTTGTCTGTGACCAATGAAAACCTCTGAGGGCGGTGAGCTGATGGGTTCTGTTCTGCTCCCTCTTAACAACTCGGACCTGCACTTTGGTGTAAACTAGTTGGGAGCAGAACAACCTAATTAACTAAGCACCACTGGGCAGAAATGACCAGAATGGCGGAGTTGATAGAATCAGTCCCTCCCTCCTTCCCTCTCTCCCTCCTTCCCTTCCTCACTCACTCACTCCCTTCACCCTTCCTTCTCTCCCTCTCTCCCTCCCTCCCCTCTCTTCATCCTCCTTCTTTCCTTCCTCCCTTACTCATTCACTCACTCTCTCCTCCCTCCCTCCCTCCTTTTTTCCCTCTCTCCCTTCCTTCCTTCCTTCCTTCCTTCCTTCCTTCCTTCCTTCCTTCCTTCCTTCCTTCCTTCTTTCCTCCTTTCCCTTTTGGTTTTTGGAGTGCTGTAGATGAACCCAGACTGTGTGCATGCTGGGTACGCACCCCACCACTGAACCCCATGACCATTCTCAGCACAGATAACCTTTAGTGTAGTGTTTAGTAGCTAACCCAACCAAGGTGTCTTATTGATCCTAAGATGATTTAATAGAAAATATACCCTTAGCAAAATTATATATATATATATACATATATATGTATATGTATGTAAATTGTAATGCACAATTTCAGCTAATGGAAAGACTGACTCTGAAAGTTACCTCCCCAGTTCTCTGTGTGTGTGTTTCTATTAACTCTAGCAAATTTGATAGATTCCCTAGAATTTATTCATGTGTGTAATTTAAAATTTGCATCTCACAGATCTGTTTTTTTTTGGGGGGGTTGCGCACTACATGTCTTTCTCACACCTCTGCTGCTAGGTCTTGTGTTCTATAGGGTACAGAGAATAATCTATGTGAGCCTTTTTTTCAGTTTTGTGTGAGTTTATTAACTACATAACAAGCAAAAGTAAAAATATAATCCATGAGTATCTGATAGAGAGGAGCAGCAGATAAATAACAAAACATCATCAGGGTGGGTTTTCACCACAGCCAGCGGAAACAGCTGTGGAAACCCTATTGAGGGAGACAGCAAATGTCCCGGATCTAGAGTCCCGGGCAAAGCAATGTCTCTTTCAGTGAGGCTCCCAAGGAAAAGAACACACAGATATCTGGTAAGACAGATACCAGCGTCACGTGGGACACTGTATTCATTCCCTGAATGACCCAGAAGAGTCCAAGTAGAGCAGAGCACTCTCCATGCATGATCTTCTGCTCCCCCACCCCGGGCCCCAGTACCTGTGCTCCCAGAGGCATCTTTTATACCATAGGATGAGCTAATAACGCTTCCTCTTGGAAATGATTTACCTTCTAGCTGTTCTCATAGATGGCTTGTTTTAAACCCTTAGCTTCTTGCTGCTTTCCTTTTTACTTGCTACAGGTTTAGGAGAGAAGACTGCCCCCAAGACAGGGAGTTTCTGAGGAGACTCTGAAACAAATACTTGGGTCTGAAATGGGGGAAGCAACTTTCAGAGCCAGTTTCTCTGTTAGCTGAAACGGCACATGACAATTTACCAATGTAAAGCACATTGCATCTTGTTATACTCCTCTCTGCCTATGTGTACAATAGATGCTTTGCTGTGCTATGTTGCTGATACATTTTAAGCCCAAGATATTCATTCTCTCAGCTTCAGGAATGTTTATTGTTGGCAACTTGCAACTGTGTCCCTGTCTGAGAATTGCTTTAAGCTGCAGGAAACTGCCTTGCCTTTTCCCCAGGGAATCACACATCCAGTAACTGTTTGATGTAGAAGTACAAAGGCCTGGCCCATTGGCTTCAATTGGGAGTAATTCTGCAGGGGCATCCACACTTGAGAACTCCCTGGGGGATTTCTTTCATTGGTTGTTGGAGCTGTGCTCTACTTCACTTCCACCTTCTGCCCATTGCTTCTTCACAGTTGTAGACATAGCTCTCTCTAAAATACCAGATGCACAAAAATGCCGGCTAGGTTAAGAAAAATGACCTTCCCCATATGACTGTTTTTTATGATTAGTCTCCGTGTTATCAGACAGAAAAGACAATTCCCATTTCCTCATGTACTAGCTCACATCTAGCTAATATTCAGTGGGTGTTTGCATTGGCTTCGTTTTCATGATATATTATTCTTCAGAATAGCTTTTTAGACTGGTAGCACCATATTTCAGTGATGTTAAGATCTGTTAATTATATAATGCTTCATCAATTTGTACCAGCTATTAGGGATGAAAAGGAAATAATTATATAAGCATAGCATACAACATTCATATTCTTACGTTTTTTAACCTGTATTTTTTTTTAGATCATACCCTTTTCAATTGATAATGTAAAAACCAAAAATCTTCTGAATGTGTTTGCCTCCTAGCATCTGTAAGTGTTCATGTCTATTCATAATTCATTAATTCATTCCCAGGACTTTTACTAATTTAGCATCTTTCTGATTACTACTCAAATTCAAAGCATTGTTTAATGTTTTTAACAAGTTGTATGCTGTTATAGGCAAAATGGAGCCAACATTTATTTCTCTGTCTCTAGTTTTGGTCTAAACTATATGTAAATCATTTATTACATTTTTATGTATAAATCTCTAAGATATGTTTAAGCTGTAAGGGCTTATTGCCTTTTGTTGCACTGATACAATGTGGTCATGAATCTAAGCCATGCTTCCCTGAAACTTGGACACATAGGAAAGTCAGCAGGCAGTTGAACAAATGATCCTAAGGACATTGAAGGTTCTTCATTAGGTTTAATTCAGCCACAAACCCCATTGGGTTCCTTAAGACTTCTTCCCACCTGTGTTTGCTGTAGTTACCTTGCTGGTGTGTGGTAGGTACAGCAGTCTACACATTCACTCATTCCAGTGTGCAGATATTAGGTCATGGTCCCGAGGATGTTTACAATAAGAATTAAGAATTCAAATGTAAGTTAAATCATCTTGCTGATGTGGTGATATAATGTAAATGACTCAAGTGAAGTAGCCCTTGAGTGAGTAGGTTCATTCCACGGACGGTTGTTTCCACGTGTTCAAGCAATATCAGACACATCAAAATGTCAACGCCGCTGACAGGTGGACGTCAAGATTCAGCAAGCATCACTGTTAGCTGCATCTTGATTTCCAAAAGTTATAATGTGAAAATCTTTTAGACAAAGATTAAAGAGATGAAGACCTGCAGGCCCTGTCAGTGATAGATTTGGTGCCAGGACCAAGCTGGTTGGGCTCTTACATCAATGCTGTAATGCCTGATATCAATAAATTGAATCAGTAAACGAATGAATTCATTCATTAATCAGTTACTCTGGACTCGCAATTGTTGTATTTATATTCACACTCCTATACTGTTAAATGACAAATGGAATCTCGAGAACTAGAAATTGGACTTCAGCCTGGTGATAAAGAGAAGAACAAAACGTGATAAGTTAAATACAGCAGTTGAGACATTAAGAAACGTAGGCGAGATCAAGAACAATTGGGCAAGCTAAGTAAGACTTTGTAGAAAAAGAATGCTGGGTGTTATTTGCAATTCTGTGTATATATTTAAACTGAGGCCATGAAGATTATCATATTCGCAGAGAAACTTTGTAGGTCAGAGGACTTCTAGAGGTATTTTAATGGCAGTATTGGTCATATCTGACATAGGAAAAAAATCATCAGAAGAGCCTCATGTGAATTCACCCTTGAGAATTTCAAAGTGAGATATTGCAGCAAGAGATGCATGGACAGGAGTCCTGAGGCAATGGCTGCTTTCGAGCTGTGGCAGATTATATTACTGGCATTAATCAGGCATGTGTATCATGATGCCTTGCACACTGCTTAAGGCCATGAAGCTTTATTTAGAAAATGTAGAATTGCATTTAGTTGGTAAATTTATTTATTTATTATTCATTTCAAATACTTATAACTACAGGGATATGGTCTCTTAGTAGAACTGATTTCACTATTTTAGTGTGTACATTTAGTAATGATTTTATATATACATATATGTTCATATATGTACTTAGATTTTAATAGTGAACATACAAATGCACACACAGGTAGTGATAGAGCTGACATTTGAACCTAGAGTGATCTGACTCTAAAATCAATGCTAAAATATCCAAGGAATACTGACTTCAATAAATGCATAAATTGTTAACCAATTACTACATGTATACACATATAAAGTGTGATGATTCTCAGATTTTTAATAAAAACAGCTTTTTAATCTTTCCCAACTCTATTCGTGTCTTTGGATTCAAAATCAAATTAGAGAATTCCTAGATAAAACATTTTAATCATATTTATCAGGACGGAACCTATGCATCATCAAGAGTATTATGTGAAAAGTGTGTTAGGAGATGGGACCACATAGTAACAAGTGATGCCGAATACATTATAATTTAAAAATCTGTGTTTGAAGAGTATTATTAACCAGTAGTTTTTATGCATTCAGATAGACCAGAATATAAATTAATAAAAAAACAAACGATTCTTACATATTTACATAAAAATGAATTCAGTCGGGCTTATATGCAGAACAATGTGCAAGAAATTCCCACCCTCCTGATAACAGGAGGCAAGATATCTAGATGGAATGCAAGCTGATACTGCTGCTTCTGTTCACCTGGAAGCATCAGACGCCAAAGTGTAGTCGCTTTTCAAAGCTTCAAGTTTCTATAACTTACCTAAGGGAGCAGATCCGGCTGTGACTGATCCCGGATGTGCAGAAGGCTACCCACCTAGACACCTCCCGTCTCAGCCAAGACAGCTTTTACTACAGGTTAGCTCTCAAAGCCACGGTGTCGTATAAGTCATCTGTGCATAGATATGCAAGGTGGACACCTATTGGACGCATATATTTATTGTGTTAGAAAATAAAATTATTTTACTGACAAAAATAAAAAATAAAAAAGAAGCCGTCACCCACCTTACTTACCGCAGCACAACACTGGACACAGAGGCACCCATGAATACCAGAGCGAACAAAGAACTGTGTGGTTTCTTGTCCCTCGGTGCAAGCGGAGGCCATCTTGAGCATTGCCACGACTCCAGCTACTGCTTCTTTCCCAGGGCACACAGCCTAGAAAGGTCACGCGAGAAACCTGGAGTAGTTCCATTAATCTTGCCTGCCTCCCATTTTGATTCACTTGTGCTCAATCTCTGGTAGACATGGTATTGGGTTTGTGAAGAGATCCAACCCAGCCCTAAGAACAGAGTCTAGGGCACACCCAGGTTCTCCTCCTGGGCAGGCACGTCTGTAGGTGACAAGGGAGGAATCAGGCAGTTATTATAGCATCAGCACCTAGCTGCACAGACTCCATGAGTAAGCTCCTTTGTGTGTCTGATTTAAATTACATACATTAAATCAAGTGTCTGTTAAAGATCTAAGCACCATTTAAAAAGTGAGTACAAGTTTTAAATCTCTTGTGATAACCCCTCAGGTGAGCCATTGATGGTGTTTGTGGTAGCTGCTTGCTTAGCAGTTTAAAAAACGTGCAAAATAATTTTATAGAGTGACTGTAATAAATTTACATCCCCACCAAAAAAATACGCAAGTCGTCCTACTTCCTATTTAAACGGGAATTTGGTAGTATCATTTCTTTTTATCTATTTAGTGTAAGTAGGAATTGCCATTGTAGGTGAAATTTGCTTCCCACTACGCCTGAGGTCTTCAGAAACTTTTTATGTACCTATGGATATTCGTCTCATGGAACTGTCTCTTGATGGGTTTTACCCCTTATTAAATTTCTTATTTATTCTTTTCCTTTTCAGATTTCTGGGTTATTTAACTATTCTTTTGTTGGGCCATGGTTTGTAAATACTGCCCCCCCTTCAGTTTTTATTCTATTGTCCTTTAGTATTTTTCAGTATTTCACGGCAAAAGGCAAAAGGTTTTACTTTGATGAAGTAGTTGATCAATTTTTTTCCTCATGTTTTATATGCTGGCTATTATTGACTTCATATTGAAGAAATTTTACAAATCCATCTCAGCCCACTTGCCAAGGTCAGCATCAATGCTGGTAAATCACATTGGTAGTATGAACCCTTGATATCATGTGAAAATTTAATTAATATTTGTTTTTCTTTTTCTCCTTGACCATGTGCATTTCTCCCTTTTTATCATGAGAAAAATGTCATGGAAAATTCAACTGAGCGATAATTTATGAAATAGCTTTCCAGGTCATCTAAACACCAAAGTTTAGGAAACTCTTACAGATAAAAGAGGTCTAAAGAAGTGCAGCTCGCTGTGTTGCATTGGATTGAGGAACAGAAAAAGCACAAGGGAAAAACAAAAACTTTGAGAAAAGTCTAAATTTTGGTTACTAATATTGAGTAAATATAATAAAAGAAAATACCAATTTATTGCTATTGACTCATTAGCTGCAGCAGATAATATAATTGGAAATACCAAGGGTGAAGCTGTGAAATCCCTTTGTAGTATCTTCACAATGTAACTGTTATCTAAGCCTTTTCTAGAATGAAGTTTATTTTAAAACACACACTTTTCATCTCTGTCCACTGAAAATGCCCCAAAACAACGGGTAATCCAGCAAGAAGGACTCCCCCAGGACCAGCAGGCGATGACTGATAGACTGAAAATTATATTCTCTGTGTATTTTAATCAATATTTGAATTCTTCCTTGTTTGCAAACTTAAATTTTAAAAATTAAGTAAGATGAAAAAATGCGAAGCAGCAATGCTGTGTACTGTGTGCTGCCTTCTATGATCTGACCTGCATGTGCCTAGGATTGGGTTAGTCAGAACAGGATTTTCTTCAGATTAAACTACATAGCCACTAACACATAAGAGTAACCCCCTTCTCAGAGAAGGAGACACTAACCAACATCTCTCGAGGTCAGTGACTTTCAAATTCAAATTTAGTTTAGCTATGATCTACTGTCACAATAACAAGCAACAATTTTTGTAAGTAGAGAAGCATTGAGACCTATCTCTTCTGTTGGACAGCTATGCTGGTTAACAATTTTCAGAAAAGAGACTTTCAAAGTAATCTTACCCTTTTATTCTGCAGATGAAGTTATTGCTTGTTGGTTTGTTTCTGTAGACAAAATATCAAAACAGAATAAACGGATTTGTCAGAGTAAATGGAGATAGCGCCAAACAAAAGGCAGGCATACTGTATGTGCTTTTCTGTTGTTGTTGCAGGGATGTATCGATGTGTGCAGAGTGGCCAGGGTCATGTTTGCTGAGTGCCAGAGTCAGGAGTTGATCATCATCCTGTGTAAATTTGCATCACTGCTCATCACCAACTTCTTCATGTAGGCATCCTTTCTGTTAATTTCTGCTTGGTACTTTATTTAGGGCCTTAAAAAGTTTTTAATATTATTATTATTATCTATTACAATTTATTCACTTTGTATCCTGGCCGTGGCCCCCTCACTTGTCTCCTTCCTGATCCACCCTCCCTCCATTTTCCCTCCCTATGCTCCTCCCCTAGGCCACTGATATGGGAGGTCCTCCTCCCCTACTATCTGAACTTAGTCTATTAGGTCCAATCAGGGCTGTCTGAATCCTCTTTCTCTGTGACCTAATAAGGCCACCTCGCCAGCAAAAAGAGATCAAAGAGCAGGCGCCAGAGTTCATTTAAGAGACAGCCCCTGCTCCTCTTACTAGGGAACCCACATGGAGACTGAGCTGCCCATGGGCTACATCTGAGCAGGGGTCTAGGTCCTCTCCATTCATTGTACTTGGTTGATTCATCAGCCTCTGCAGGCCCCCTGGGCCCAGGTTTTTTGGTTATGTTGGTTTTCTTGTGGAGCTCCTGTCTCTTCCAGGTCTTTCTATCTCCCTCTTCTTCCATAAGATTCCCTGCAGTCTGCCCAAAGTTTGGCTATGAATCTCAGCATCTGTTTCAATACCCTGATGGATAGAATCTTTCAGCTGTCTTCTGTGCCAGGCTCCTGTCCTGTTCCCTGTCTTCTCCCACTTTCGATGTCTATCCTGTTTGTCCTTCTGAATGAGAGTTAAGCATCTTCCCTAGGGTCCTCCTTGTTTAGCTTCTTTTAGGACTATAGATTTTATTACGTTTATCCTATATTATATGTTTAATATCCACTTATAAGTGAGTATATACCATGTAAGTCTTTCTGCTTCTGGGTTATCTCACTCATGATGATCTTAGTTCCTGCAAACATCATGATTTCCCTGTTTTTAATTGCTGAGTATTATTCCACTGTGTAAATGCAGCTATACTACTCCTGGGCATATGCCATAAAGAAGCATATACCCTAGTGAGTCAACATGAATGTTTGCTCAACCATGTTCATAGCCAGAATCGGAAACAAACCTAGATGTCCCTCAGCTGAGGAATGGATACAGAAATTGTGGTGCATTTACACAATGGAACATTTAGGGCTTTTAAAACATATACAAAAGCAGAGATGGTATATTGAATCCTAAAATTCACAGATCATCAACGGCAGCTAAGGATTGCTGCCTCTAATTGATGCTACAGTGGACACAAAGTACTCCTATTGACAAGTCTGTCTCTCAGTTTTAAAGAGTCAACTGAATATTTTGACCCACAGGGATAGGAAAATCACGTGAGATACCTGCCAGTGGTTTGGGTGTCAAGGAGATTCACAGAAGAAGAAGCTGATAGCTCACATTATTCACTAATACAAAGAAGCATTCTCCCCACGCTTGTTCTTTTCCACTTGATGTCGAACCCTGTATCTTTAGCTTTCTACACAGCATATTCTTGCCTCATACTATTTGTGTTCAAAACACAGTAATTTTTTAAGCAAGCAAGAATGGAAACCAATCTTTCTATAGCAGCCAGCATGTGCTTTCAATTTCAGACATGCCTTTTGCATGCGATTTTTCATATGTAAAGATGACCTCTGAGGTCAGACCTGTCAGGTTTCCTATTTCTCACATCACTGAACTAACAAACTACAGCCTCTCACTAGGCATGTTGGTGGGAACAGGCCTGCTTTCCTGCTCTGCCTTTTCAATAAGCATGTGCTCTCCTTTTGCAATCCACGAAATGAAAACCACATTTCTGTACCAAACCACTGCCCTGTATCAAGCAGACACACACATCCTGGTCCGGTGTGATTATTGTTTTTATATTACAATGCAACCTTACAGCTGATGACTGTATGAACCAAACTAAAGAATAAACCTGTGTAATAAAAGTGGTTTGGTAAGTGTGTAAATTTTGACATAGTTTGTGATTTACATGCATAGTGTTTCATGTTCCAAATTCTTTGACTAGACAGTCTTGTACTTTTAAAATGTTAATCTTTTAGTTCAAATATCATCCTTAGATTGGAAATCTTGAACTATGCATATCACTTTAACTTTCAAAGTGTTTAATAATATACACATTAAACAAACAAACAAACAAAAACTGCATCAATGACAAAAAAGACCATAAAAGCAACAAATGCTAATAGCTAAGCCAACTCTCTGGCCCAAATCAGACATTTTAAAAGACAATATGGTCTCAAAACTAGTTCTATGAATGACTAGCAAGTATGATTTTTCTTATTCTTGTTTTATCTTGTATGCATACTTTATTAACCATTATTTTAGCATTTCCCCATCATTTATGATAAATTTTGAAGTGTAGGTTTTCTGTTATATTATGTAAATGATGGGTTATGGTTAAACTAAAATGGGTATATTAACAGCACAGAAACTAGTTATTAAACTCAAAGATTAACTATTAAAATTTTCTGTGTTTGGTAAGAAACAAATATCTTCATGTATATGAAAATAAATTCTAATCCATCAGGTACATTGAATAATGTTTACGTGCAGGCCCCACAGTAACCTTGTTCACTTCAGTCTTCTCTCATGACAACAGTGGTGGCTCCTTTTATGAACTAATCCCAGAAAACAAAGATCAGCACCAATATGTGTCCTCCCATCACTCAACACCTAGGTAATTTATTTTGTTAAATTTCAAGTCTGAAATCCCACTCCTAGCTTCTGTTGTTTTGACTGTTCCCTTAGTATTCACCCAAGTTGTTAAATATTCTGTCTGAGATGGTTTTGTAAAATTCTCTGCCTTCAACTATATAGGCATATTGATGAAATCATGAATTCTATTTTCCCACAATGCCTCAAGCCAATGTGTTTAAAGGAACACCTGCCCACTTGTACCCAGTCCTGCTGAAGTTACGCAGTAGTCTAGAATCAACCCTAAAATGACTCCTTGAGTTATAAAAGACTTCTTCTTCTTCTTCTTCTTTTTTTTTTTAGAATTAAATCAGATCTGTATTATACAAAACTTAAATTCCAAGGGGTTGAAAGAATGATATGTGAAGCTTGAAATGTAAAAACTGCTACAAGAAAGCATAGTAGAGGGCACAAAATAGCAATAGGAAAGGGTCTTATTATCAGGAACCTGTTTTCTAAGAATGTGAAGCTAACAATGTCAAAAGCAGAGCCTGGTAAGATTCTGCACAAATAAACAACCCATTGAAGAGGAAGCTTATGAAATGGGAGAGAATCTTTGCCCACTTATATCTGACAAAGTATTAATACACATAATAAAGAGCTCAAAAAAAGGAGACAAATAACAAAAACCCACACAAAAATGGCCTTAGTATCTAATCATAGAACTCTCAAAATAAGGATTAAAAATACCTAAGAAATATCTTTTTTTTAACTTCTTCTTTATATGACATTTGTAACCTAGTCCTGCTGAAGTTACCCAGTAGTCTAGAATCAACCCTAAAATGACTCCTTGAGTTATAAAAGACTTCTTCTTTATATGACATTTGTATTTTCAGCAAAATTTATGTTGGCATGGGCTAGGGACACAGCTCAGGTAGAACACTTGCCTAACATGCTCTGCTGTGCCTCCCAGCATTCAAAAACAGTAATGACAATAAAATTTATATTACTGATTCAGGGACTTTTCTTGTTTTCCAAACCTGACTCCAAATTGAGTTTGTTAAAATCTCCTTTTCCAAAATATGGATGTCTAAAGAGTAAAACGAGAAAAAATTTTATAAAATATCTCCATTGAATTACCATTTACAACAAAACAATATGCATGTGCTCCTACTTTTAGAATTTTATTTAGCTCAGAATGTAACTTTAAATTTTTCCACTGTTCTGTTGTTTCTTTATGACCACCCTCTCACACACAAACACCTTTAAAACACAACCATAATGTCCGTTAGGTAATAAAATATTTATGTTTTTAAAATTCTTATTGTTCAATACTTTCATAATTGCATGCAGTGTGTTTTACAAGTCCACTTCCTTTTACCACCCCTCCTAATTTTTTCTATTCTTGTTACTTTTCCCTTCCAAGGTCATGTGCTCATTTGAAGTTTTAATCCACTGAGTCCTCATAGTGCTACCTGTGTGTGCATGGCCGTAGACTATCTAGTCTTTCAGGAGCTTCATTCCTAAGGAAAATCGACCTTCTTTCCCCTAGTAGCCATCAATTATCAATGACTCCTTCCTAGGGTTTATTTATGTTCTTAAGTTAATTTCTCTCTAAGACTGTAGAATTAGGCTTCAGGCTGGCCCCGAGGCTGCTGGATCCAGGGCTGTCATCATCATACATCTCCATGCCCATTTCTGAAGTTGCAGTCAAGTTGCAGGCTCACCCATCTACTTATTCAGGGACAAGGCCGATTGGCTAAGGACTCCAACAATAGGCCAATCTTTGCACCATGCTCTATTACCAGGATGGAGTCTGGATCCGGTGAAAAGGCCTTAAGCTAGGCTGCAAAGACTAGAAAACCGTTTCTTCTTCACAGGTTCAGAGATGCACACAAGGAACACGAAACAAAGGAGACTAACCTCACCATATGGTGCATGTGTCAAAAATAAATTTAAGTAAATAAATAAAATGTAGGGAATTGCTAAAGTTTTCTAACAAAGACTAAAAGAGTATACACCCCTGCTATCTATTTATAAAAGTAAAAATTTCCAAGATCATTAATTATTAAATAATAGATTAAATATCCTGGTCAAAGAAGATATGAGAAGATGGGAAGATCTCCCATGCTCATGGCTTGGGAGGATTAACATAGTAAAAATGGCCATCTTACCAAAAGCAATCTACAGATTCAATGCAATACCCATCAAATTACCAACACAATTCTTTACAGATCTGGGAAGAAAAATTCTCAACTTCATATGGAATAACAAGAAACCCAGAATTGCTAAAACAATCCTCTACAATAAAAGATCTTCTGGAGGTATCTCCATCCCTGATCTTAAGTTGTACTATAGAGCAACAGTTTTAAAAACTGCATGGTACTGGCATAGAAACAGAATGGTGGATCAATGGAACCGAACAGAGGACCCAGAAATAAACCCACACACTTATGGATAACTGATCTTTTGACAAAGATGCCAAAACCATACAATGGAAGAAAGATAGCATCTTCAACAAATGGTGCTGGTCCAACTGAATGTCCACATGCAGAAAAATGAAAATAGATCTATATTTATCACCCTGCACAAAACTAAAGTCCAAGTGGATCAAAGACCTCAGCATAAAACCAGATACTCTAAATCTGTTAGAAGAAAAAGTGGGGAACAGCCTAGAACTCATTGGCACAGGAGACAACTTCCTGAACAGAACACCAACAGCACAGGCTCTAAGAGCAACAATCAATAAATGGGACCTCATGAAACTGAAAAGCTTCTGTAAAGCAAAGGACACAGTCATCAAAACAAAACGACTGCCTACAGATTGGGAAAGAATCTTCACCAACCCTTTATCTGACAGAGGACTCATATCCAGTATATATAAAGAACTAAACAAGCTGAAAAGCAGCAAACCAAGTAATCCACTTAAAAAATGGGGAACAGAGCTAAACAGAGAATTCTCAATAGAGCAATATCGAATGGCAGAGAAGTACTTAAAGAAATGCTCAACCTCATTAGCCATTAGGGAAATGCAAATCAAAACAACCCTGAGATTTCACCTTATACCCATGAGAATGGCCAAGATCAAAAACTCAAGTGACAACATATGCTGGAGAGGTTGTGGAGAAAGGGGAACCCTTCTCCACTGCTGGTGGGAATGTAAACTTGTAAAACCACTCTTGAAATCAATCTGACACTTTCTCAGACAACTAGGAATAGCGCTTCCTCAAGATCCAGCCATACCACTCCTGGGCATATATCCAAAAGAGGCTCAAGTACACAAAAAGGACATTTGCTCAACCATGTTTGTAGCAGCTTTATTTGTAATAGCCAGAAGCTGGAAACAGCCCAGATGCCCCTCAACTAAAGAATGGATGCAGAAATTGTGGTACATCTATACAATGGAGTATTACTCAGCAATGAAAAATAAGGAAATCATGAAATTGGCAGGTAAATGGTGGGACCTGGAAAGGATCATCCTGAGTGAGTTGTCCCAGAAGCAAAAAGACACACATGGTATATACTCACTCATATAGACATACAACGTCGGACAAACCCACTAAAATCTATGCATCTAAAGAAACCAAGCAAGAGAGAGGACCCTAGCTAAAATGTTCAATCCCTACCTGAAAGGCAAAGAGGATGGACATCAGAAGAAGAAGAAAACAGGAAACAACCTAGAAACCTGCTACAGAGGGCGTCTGAAAGGCAGAAAAAGAAAACAGGAAACAAACTAGGAACCTACCACAGAGGGCCTCTGAAAGCCTCTGCCCTGCAGACTATCAAAGCAGATGCTGAGCCTGATGGGCAACTGTTGGGCAGAGTGAATGGAATTTTATGTAAGAAGTGGGAAATAGTAAGAGCTGGAGAGGACAGGAACTCCACAAGGAGAGCAACAGAACAAGATAATTTGAACACAGGGAACTTCCCAGAGACTCATACTCCAACCAAGGACTATTCATGGAGATAACCTAGAACCCCTGCACAGATGTAGCCCATGGCAGGTCAGTGTCCAAGTGGGTTACCTAGTAATGGGAAGAGGGACTGCCTCTGACATAATCTGATTGGCCTGCTCTTTGATCACCTCCCCCTGGGGGGGAGCAGCCTTACCAGGCCACAGTAGAGGACAATGCAGCCACTTTTGATGAGAACTGTTAGACTAAGATCAGAAAGGAGAGGAGAACCTCCCCTATTAGTGGACTTGGGGAGGGGCATGCATGCAGAAACGGGAGGGAGGGTGGGATGGGGGGGAGGAGAGAGGGGCTTCTGGGGGGATACAAAATGAATAAAGTGTAATTAATAAAAAAATAAAAAGTAAAAAAAAACAAATAAACTATAATTAATATTTAAAAAATAAATAAATAAATATCCTGGTCAAAAGAAGCCATGAACATAGAATGCCAAAGTTTATAATAATTATAAAGAATTTAAACAAATGCTCAAAGTTGAGCAGAATAAGTAGATGCATATTTCAGCTCATGTATAAACAAAAAATAAAATTGTTTAGATTAATCACTGTGAAAAATAGACATTCAGGCAAAAATAAATACTTCAGAAAATATTTTATAAATAAAATTCACTACTTAATTATAAAGTTTAAAAATCTACTAACACAACTTTAAAAAGATTTTAATCCAGTGTAATAAAACCTAAAGAAAAATATGTGACTGTAAACAGGAAGTGTGATTTTATGTGTATCGCTCACTAACTGACAGGGCATTGATATGAAAGGTTAGTGCGTATACGAGCATTAGGATGATGACACATGTGTGACTTACCCTGAGACATAGAAATACTGTTTACCAATATTAAATGTAAGATAAAACTGTAGGCGTTTTCCTAGAGGTTGTTTTGACTCAGTGTTAGCTGGAAAGAACACTGGAACATTGTTTTAAAATCCAGAACAGTAGCACTGGGCACTTAGTGATTCTTAAATTATAACATTTAGTGTTTTCAGACAAGGGAGCTGGATGCCCACAGCGTACGAAGCGACGCTTGGCCTTTGTTTTATGCCACATAACAGCAATTTCAGTGGGAGTTTGGCCCTACATATAAAAGGATCAGACAACAGAGAGCTAAAATGTGTTGTAGATGAACTCTTCTTGAACTTATTATGGGTGGCATGTCTTGAAACATGAACTATGAAACCTATGAATACATGATATTTTATTGAAAGTGAGGACTTTTAACCTAATGAAACTAAAGGTACAAATCACAGAGACTGAGAAAGTATTTGAAATATGTGTCATAAAAGCCTAGTATTTGGTATAGGTAAATCATTTTACAACAAATGTCAAATAAGAAAATTAATATGAATCACTAACCGGTCAGTAGAGAGCAGTGCTTCTCAATTGTCCTAATGCTGCAGCTCTTTGACACAGTTCCTCATGTTGTGGTGAACCCCAATCATACAATTATTTTTGTTGCTACTTCATAACTGTAATTTCGCTACTATTATGAATCATAATGTAAATATTTGATAAGCAGGATATCTGATCTGTGACCTCTTTAAAAAGTTTATCAGACTGTCATAGGGATCGTGTGACCCACAGGTTGAGAACCACTGATGAGGAGTGTTTCTTAGGCCTGGCCGTCCTAAAGGCTTGACCATTTTTTCTCTCTCTCTGAGTTCCGATTCAGGCAGAACAGAGGAGAGAACTTTGTCGGTGTGGCAGGTTAGAACACACAAAGATGGCTTCTTGATTATACGGTCTGTGTCACTGCTACTGGAATTTAATCCCAGGGCCTTATTTGGGAGCAGTGGCCACACTGTTCATGACAGCACAGCATCAGATAGGGAGAAGGCCAAAGACAAAGGACACAGCCCCAAATCTGCTCTGATGTGTGTAGGGAAATTGCCTTTTGAAAAATTGTGACTTATATTGGTTTCAATAAATTTAGATGCTTACCAGAATCTGAAAATGTTGGTTCTTAAGGTTTTGCTTGGGTTTTCTTCCTGTAGCAAGATAGACCTGTGGACTTGCCTGCCACTTTTGTCATAGTTCACTGGTATATTTTATAGATATATGAAAATGAGCTACAGGAATCCAAGGAAAGCTGAGAGTGAGGAAAATAATCTTCCTCTGAAAAGAAAAGAAAATGCTTATTTAATGCCAAATGGTCAGCCCTGAAAACATATACATACAGGTAACCTTATACAGACTTTATAGATTGAGGAATACTCCCCCTTTCTTCTCCATCTCTCTCTCTCTCTCTCTCTCTCTCTCTTAAACACACACACATACATTTGCACGGGCGCGCGCGCGCGCACACACACACACACACACACACACACACCACGTACAACAGTTAAAGAAAAATAGGCTATAAATTTGAACAAGACCAAGGGGAGGAGATTACTTGGGGCAGTTTGGAGGAAGGATAAATGACATAATTATATTATAATTTTAACAGATCAAATGGCTATTTTTTAAAAAGATTTATGCTGTTTGTTGCAAATTTAGGTTTGTTATATAAATGCTCCCATGAGAAACTTGACATATATTTTTCATTACCAGAATCGCTGACTGTAAATGGGTCATAGATAAATGCCTTCTCTGGAAATTCATTTGCTTGAAAGGACAAAGTCCTGCCAGGATTATACCTCCTTGGATATTTATTCAGTCACCAGTCGGAAAAGAAAACTAGAGGCCAGAAGGTCCTGTCAAGATAGCAGCTATCTGGGACAACCCTGAAGGCATCACACCTTTAAATTCTCATGAAACGCTAAATGTTTCCCATCTCTACATGGTTATTCTTAAGTTCTCAAAGTAGACTGCCCCAGACATAATATTTTGACAATAACTTTTCAGCATTCCAATAGTAAAATAGCAATAAGCATTCATTAGAAATCATACTTCAAAATTTAAAACGCCATCCCTTCTTGGGTTAGGCCTGGATAATGTTCCCTCAGGTTGTTGGTTAGTATCCTATCTCCCAGGCAGTCACATTGCCACAAAGAGGAGCACAGAGGTTTCTGCAGCGTACCGTGCAGCTATGCCATGATGTCTGGAATGCTGCAATTTCTGCTAAGAAGATTAATGAATTTTTTGACTTTTGGTAATTTCAATTTATAATGAGTTTATCATGACTGTAACCTCATTACAAGCGATGAAATTTTTGCATTTTTCCACACAGAATCTGACTCCCAAATTCTTTCCAGAGGAATCCAATACTATCTGATACTTAAAATCCTATGCAAAAATTAAGGGGGAAAAAAAAAACCTTGAAGAAATGAATTTAGTTTGTGTTGTTTTGCACTTACTGTATTCTTTCTTGAGTCTACTCACTACTAATTATTTTCCTAACTTTGAAATGATAATATTTAAAGTTTTAGTTAAAAGTTTCTTTAGAATTATCAAGTTCTATAGTTGCTGTTATTTAGAATCTTTCCATTGTGAAAGCCAGGAAGAACTCCCTGTACTTGTTCCTTATTAATATGTCCCAAGTTTCTTCAGCCATTATTAGTACAAGGCCATCATTTAATTTCTGTATTCTCTATCTCTAATGTGTGCTCTCTATACGAAATATAAAATTCTTGGAGAAAGGGATGTCAAAAGTGACAACATCTCCCTCTTTTTCCATAAAATATTTTGACAAACTTTATTTAGAAAATAATAAATTTTTATTAGCATAAGTTTGAGTTTAAAGTTCCTATTTATATAATTATCTCATCCTTCAAAAGGATCCCTTTAAATGAAGTTTGGAATTAATGTAAACATCTAAAATAAGAGCTTGCCGATTACAACAGTAATTGGCTTCTCACGCAGCATCAAATTTCGACTCATGCTTTGTTTCTCTTATGCAGTATTGAAATAATAGATGTGAATGAGGTATTTAAATGAAAATGTTAAACCTCTTTTCTATGTAATGCTTTGTTGAAGTAGTATAAGACTCTCATTTAAGCCGGTCAATGTGGGGAATCTGGATGATCACATTCTACCTTCAAGTAGGCCGTAGAATGTAGCGTGGTGTTGCTGAGATCCTGAAATGCTGGGAAGAAACTGGAGATGCACTTAAGGTTTCTGGATCTAACAATAGACACACTTAGCGTGGTTATGTAAGATGGAGAAGCTTCAATACAGGCAGATGAAGGATTGAATGCCAGCTGCTTATTTATTGAGGGAACTTAAAATTTTGTGTTACAGTCAGTGAGTCAGAATCTTTCATCTTTCTTCACTAACATTTCCTCTCTAGTGACTATGAAATGGTTTTTCAAAACTCAGTCTAAAAAGCTAGTAATTTTAATGCTTATAATTGAAATAGAATTATCTTATTTCTTAAACACAGCCCTCTCCAGCTCCTCCAAGTTATCCTCCCTTGAACCTCTCCCACTTCCCTCCTCTCAAGTTAATAGCCTCTTTTGCTTTGATTATATTTGCTTATATATGTATATATATATGTATATATATGTATGTATATATGTGATTGCATATATGTAACTTGCTGAGTCCTTTTTGTTGTGCTCATGTATATGCTTTGGAGGCTCGCCACTGCATTGGATAACAAATACGAGGCTCATTCCTGAGACAGTCCAATTCTCTTTCTCCCAGGAGTCAACAGTTGCTTGTAGGTCTACCTCTAGGATTAGGACCCAACAAACATTTCCCTATTCCCTGTTAACACGTCAATTGATATTTGTTTTGTTCCAGTCTTGAAAAACTATTTCCCGGTGTACATCTTGCTATTCTGGTTCTTGCAACCTTTAAGTCCCCTTTTCCATGTTCCCTGAGACATGGATTCAGGAGCTAAAATGTAAATGTATATCTTGGGGCTGGGCTTGCACAATCTATTGATCTGTGCACTGTGTTCAGTTGTGATTGTCTGTGATAGTCTCCACTTGTTGCAAGGAGGAACTTCTTTATTGAGGGGTGGTAGCTGCATTTATCTGCGGGTATAAGAATAAGATTTAGAGTATAGGTGTCATGCAAAGCTCTGAAGGGAGGAAGCAACCAGCAGTTCTATTCAGCTATGTTAGCAAGTGTTATATCAACTTGACACACATTAGAGTCACCTGAAAGGAGGGAACCTCAATTGAGAAAATGCCTCCATAAGATCCATTTGTAGGACATTTTCTTAATTAGATGGACTGCAAACCCATTGAACTGGTGCTATCCCTGGCCTAGTAGTCCTGGGTTCTGTAAGAAAGGAGGCTGAGCATGCCGTGGTGAGCAAGATAGTAAGCAGCACCCCTCCACGGCCTCTGAACCAGCTCCTGCCTCCAGGTTCCTGCCCTGTCTGAGTTCTTGTCCAGATTTCCTTCAGTGATGAACAGTGCTGTGGAAGTGTAAGCCAAATAAACTATTTCCTTCCCACGTTGCTTTTGGTTATGGTGTTTCAGCACACCAAGAGTAATCTTAAGTAGGATGAAAATTGGTACCAGAAACATATGGTATTAAGGTAATAGGCTTGACCATTTCGTTTTGGGGAGGATTATGGAAGAAATTTGGAACTTTGGTTTAGGGAAGCCGTGGAGTGTTCGAAGCTCAGCGAGCTCTTCTAATGAAACTTGAAAGGGAAAAAAGTATTGAGAGAAATACATACGGTGAGCACGGCTTGTAGAGTCCCAGGGGGTAGTTTGGGAATCACTTACAGGCTCTATTTTGAGTTAAGAGTCTGTGGTTCTGCTTAGCTGGGACTGAAGAACGGACAGTGATTAACAGGAGACCAGAACCACCAATGTGGAAACTTTCCTATACTGAGGTATTCAACGCTGGTCAGCATGAGCTGAGGAATTGGTGATTAAGAAGAGACCAGCATCACTGAGGTGAAATCTAGGGAATATTTCCTGAAAGCCATCACACAGAAGCCATTTTCCACTGGTGGCCAAAGTTATACTTCATTTTGGCAGCCAAATTTGGTAGTGTAAGGTCACAAGGTGGTAATGGTTTTGAAGGAAAAATTGGGTCATTTTTTTTTATTTTATTTTACAGGATCCTAAAGTTAAGAGTCTTTGAACTTTTAAAAGAGATTTTCAAATATTACAAAGATTTTGGATTTTAAAGGAGACTGAATATTTTAATGAGACTGAATATTTCAAAGACACTGAATTTTTAAGTGCTTGAATTTTGAAAGTGTGAGACTTTTAAAAATTGGAAGATATTGAGGACGAACAGAAAGGAAAGGTTATGGCTTAAGTGTGATATGTTTCTGTGTCAAGTTGACAAGTGGTTTTATTTGTTAGGTTTATGTCAACTTGACACAAGCCAGAGTCATCTGAAAAGATGGAACCTGAATGGAGAAAATGCCTCTCTAAAATCCAGGAATAGGGCATTTTCTTAATTAGTGATTTATAGGAAGGCCATCTCTGGGCTGGTGGTCCTGGCTGTTGTGAAAAACCAGGCTGAGCAATCCATGGAGAGTAAGCCAGTAAGCCTTCCTCCATGGCTGCTGCATCAGCTCCTGCCTCAAAGTTCCTGCTCAGGTGGGTTCCTGTCCTGACTTCCTTCAATAAAGAAAAGCAATATGGAAGTGTACGCCAAAGAAATCCCTTCTTTCCCAAGTGGCTTTTCATCATGGTGTTTCATTATAGCAACAGCAATTCTAGCTATTATACTGGCTATCAGCATATGAAACGCAATAGTGAGCAATATTATATGATAATTCTAATTGTGCAACAGTGGCATGCACACTATGGTAGTAACCAACAGCTTTCTAATTGTGCTGACCCAGTCAGCAAGAGGGTTATCATGCTAACTTCTATTGCTCCAGTTTCCCATTCAAGCAACCACGTTGTATTTAGTCTTCATGTCTCCTTAGCAATTCATCTGACAGTTTCTTGGGCTGCCTTGATTCTGATGACCTTAGCAGTCATTTAAAAATTATTTCTTTTTATTTTGAGAGTATAACACAATCACATTATTTCTTCTTCCCTTATCTCTCCCCAAATTCTCTCACATATACTTCCTTGTACGTGTTTCAATTAATATCCCCTTTTTCATTAATTATTATTACATACATATAGAATCATTGTAGAAGAAAGTATAGTAAGATTGTAAGAGCCAGAGAATCAGGGAGTTTTCTGTGAAATTGTCTCTCCTAGTAATGTCAGAACTTTGGCAGTTTTGAAATTTACTACATGAGGTTTTTTATAGACTGTCTCTTCCTTCAAATTTGTTTGAAGGTGTTGATTAGACAAAGGCTACTTTTGGAGGCAAAAAAAAAAAAAAAAAACCCACAAAATTGAAAATAGCATACCAAGAGGACATATTATAAATGTGACCTGTCACTGTTCAGGTCTTAGTTAGGGTTATTATTTCTATGAAGAAACACCATGACCAAAAGAAACTTGGGGTTGTTTGGTTTACACTTCCATATTGTAGTCCATCATTAAAAGAAGTCAACTGAGTAGAAACATAGAGGCAGGAGCTGATGCAGAGGCAATGAAGAAGTGCTGCTTACTGGCTGTCTCACTCTGGCTTGTTCTGCCTGCTTTCTTATAGAACCTAGGACCACCAGCCCAGGGATGGCCCCACTCACAATGGGCTGGGCCCTTCCACATCAATCACTAATTAAGAGAATGGCCTACAGGCTGGCCGCTTATAGCCTAATCTTATGGAGCCATTTTCTTTTTTAAATTTAAATTTTATTTTTATTAATTACAGTTTATTCACTTTGTATCCCAGCTGTAGCCCTTTCCCCCATCCCCTCCAAATCTCACTTTCCCTCCCTCATCTTCTCCTCAGTCCAATGATAGGGGAGGTTGTACTCCCCTTCCATAGTCTATCAGGTCTCATTAGGACTGGCTTCTTTGTCTTCCTCTGTGGCCTTGTTAAGGTGGCTATCCCCACAGGTGGAAGTGATCAAAGAGCCAGCCCCTGAGTTCATGTCAGAGACAGTCCCTGTTCCTATTATTGGGGAACTCTTTTGGACACTGAGCTGCCATGGGCTACTTCTGTGCAGAGGTTCTAGGTTATCTCCATGCATGGTTCTTGTTTGGAGTATCAGTCTCAGAAAAGACCCCTGGGCCTAGATTTTTTTGCTCTCCTTGTGGATCTCCTGTTCCCTCCAGGTCTTTCAATCTCCCCCTTCTTTCATAAGATTCCCTGCACTCTGCCCAAAGTTTGGGCTATGAATCTCAGCATATGTTTTGGTACCCTGCCGGGTACAGTCTTTCAGAGGCCCTCTGTTTTAGGCTTCTGTCCTGTTCCCTGTTTTCTCCTTCCTCCAATGTGTGTCTCATTTGCCTTTCTGAATGAAGGTTGATCATCTTACTCAGGATCCTTCTTGCTTAGCTTCTTTAGGTGTACAGATTTTAGTATGTTTATCCTATATTATATGTCTAGTGTCCACTTATAAATGAGTATATACCATGTGTGTCTTTCTGCTTCTGGGATACCTCACTCAGGATGATCTTTTCTAGATTCTACCACTGCCTGGAAATTTCATGATTTCTTTGTTTTTAATTGCTGAGTAGTATTCAATTGTGTAAATGTACCACAAATTCTGTATCCATTCCTCAACGGAGGAACATCTGGGTTGTTTCTAACTTCTGGCTATTACGAATAATGCTATGGAACCATTTTCCTAATTGAGGTTCCTTCCTCTCAGATGACATTTGCTTGTATCAAGTTAACCTAACACTATCCAGCACATCCAGTTAGAGTATTTGTCAAGTTTTTCACTATGAAGTTCTTGTTTAGCTCTCCTTTCTCTGTACGGGAATAACTCTGTACTAAAGTGGCCTAGGGAGAGGAAAGGAAGCTATGTTTCAAGGAGGGACTATAGCTATGAATTATTTGGAAATTTTTTATTAAACATTTGTGAAGCCCCAACTCCCTTAGTAATGCCTTCATTTTTATATTGCTGCAGACCCAATTAAAGAGTTGTCAATTGAGTTATGGCCTAATATTAGCTTATTTTATGGCTCAAATTCTTTTTGGGGGTGGGGTGTCGTTTTTCTTGTTCACCTGATTTCTTCTTTCCTTGCAGTGTGAGGGACTGATCCCACAACCCCATGAGTCTGTAGCACTGAGCTCTATCCCATGTCAATGTGTCGTTTCATCTTCTCTTCTTTCCACTTCCATCTGAGAGTTTCCATACACTGATCCTTAGGCTCACAGACTTCTTCATGCACACTCGGTGATTACTCAACCAAAGTCCTCTTCTTCTCTATTATGGAGTTTGCTTGCCCCACCCCCATATTTCCTTTTGTCTTAGACTTTTTACCTCTGCTTAAACTTACATCTGTTCTTGTACATAATCTGCTTTCCCATTTAGCAAATGTATCAAGTTATTTTTAATTGTCTTTAGTAATTCCAACATCTGTGTCATTAATTGAGCTCTGCGTCATGATTGTCTCATGATTGTGCTTGCTATCTTTCGGTGCACCTTGTAATTCTGCTATTGCCACATTGGGGTGCCAGGCGCTACACCATTGCCCTTTGCTCCAGGAGGGCATTTTTCTTCAGTGATTTTATCTCTATGTTTGTCTCTACAGGTTTTGAGGCAGCAGTTTTTACAGCAGCTTCAGTTCTTTGATGGATCCAAGGCATGTCACTTACATTTTCCTGCTGCTTTTTCATTGTAATGATGATTTTGATGTCTTTTAATTTTTCACATGTTAGAAACTGACAACCATTTGTTCCTACCGGGTTTTCTTGCCTTTCCTTCTGCAGTGCTTACAATTCCTCAGGCAAACAACCATTTTGATCATGCTCAAGTATGTTCCATGAATACCTGACATTTCTGCATCTTGAATAACATCAATTCTACTTATCTCCAACTCATTAACTACTGTCTACAACACTCACCAAATCTTTTTAAATTCATCATGCTGTTCTCATTACTTTTTCTCACATTAATTTTATCGCCTTAGCTTCTAGGGTCCAAGATTACCCGCTGTACTCTCCCTAGTATAGTTACTCCCTGTTATTCCCCGTTAATTATGTCATGATAGTTTCCTTTCCCTCAGGCTTTTTTGCCTCCTTTTATGTGTCTTTATGCCCAAAATTGCTATATATGTTCCTCCTCAACAGCTCTCATTTCTCTCCTTCTATAGCCAAACTTTTCCTCTCAATTGTTGATTTGGATAAAGTCTGTGGCCTTAGGCCATGTGTGGTGGTGCTTGCCTTTAATCCCAACACTCAGGGAGGCAGAGGCAGGCAGAGTTTAAGGCCAGCCTCATCTACAAAGTGAGTCCAGGATAGCCAAGCCTACACAGAGAAACCCTGTCTCGAATAACCAACCAACCAACCAACTAACCAACCAACCAACCAACCAACCAACCAACCAACTAAACAAACAAACAAAACTATAGCCTCTAGAAAATGTTTGCTTAGATATCTATGTATCATTCATGTTCTTAGTCCATATCCAGCTCTTCAATCAGGACACAATTTTGCATCTTCCTTAACTATATGCCTAGAACTTAGTTTCCTAGTATTGACACATTCACCCCAGTTTTAAAATACCGCCAGGTCTCATTTGCTCTTCTCCAATAGCTATTTTCTAGTCTTTTCAGTTGTTTCAGATTTGTTTCCTCTAATTAAATCCACACCCATGGTTCTTAAGAGATAACTTGTATGACCTCTATGACTTCATCTCTCTCTCTCTCTCTCTTTTTATCCTACATAGGCATCACAGCTATGTAGGACTATTTTTTCCAAATTTTTATTTTTTATATTAATTACAGTGTATTCACTTTGTATCCCAGCTGTAGGCCTCTCCCTCAGTCCCTCCCAATCCCCACCTACCCTCCCTCATCTCCTCCCTGCCCCTCTCTAAGTCCACTGATAGGGGAGGTCCTGCTCCCCTTCCATCTGACCCTAGTTTATCAGGGCTTATCAGGACTGGCTGCATTGTCTTCCTCTGTGGGCTAGCAAGGCTGCACTTCTCTCGGGGGTGAGGGGAGGTCAAAGAGCCCACCAATGAGTTCATGTCAGAGACAGTCACTGTTCTCCTTACTAGGGAACCAACTTGGATACTGAGCTGCCATGGGCAATGTCTGAGCATGGGTTCTAGGTTATATCCACAAAGACCAAATATATCTGGGCACAGGGGTCTTTTCTGAGACTGATTCCCCAACCAAGGACCATGCATGGATAACTTCAGGTCTTATTCCTTTCATTTTTGCTTTTACTTATTTCTAAAGTAAGGTAGAAAGTCCACAAATAGAGTTAAATATTTTTAAATAATTTGTCTAAACAAGGCTCCACTGCTGAAGACAATACCTACACAGTCCACTGAGCATAGAAAAGTTGAGCTGGTGCCTACATACAAACTTTACCTTTATGTTCTAGAGTTTCTGATACAGGAAGATACTCTGGATGCTAACAAAAGAATGACATAGACACTAAGCCAGCCACACCCTTTTATCTACAAAGGTGTTTTACCTGCAAGATATGCTGGGACAAAGGGGACACAAAGTTTGTGGGAGTATCCAAGCAACTAGTAACTGATTAGACTTATGGCCCAGTCCACAAGATGGAACCCATACCCGACATTGGGTGACTAAGAGCAAGAGACCAGATAACCCATGTATCTAGGGTACTCCCAAACATTATTAGTCTTAAACCAAAACAAAACGTTAGTACTAAAATGACTCATAGTGGTGTTCTGTAATATTCACAGATCAGTGCCTTGTTCAGCCATCATTAAAGAAGCTTCCTTGTGCAGCAGATGGGAACTAATACATAGACAGACATTACACACACACACACACACACACACACAGAGAGAGAGAGAGAGAGAGAGAGAGAGAGAGAGAGAGAGAGAGAGATGTGAGGTAGCGAACACTCATATACCCTAAACAGCATATCTCCAATAAATCCTTCCACTCAGACAGAGCTCAGGGAACCCCAAGGAATAAGAATCCAAATCAGAAAGAGTGTAAAAGCCAGAGGGGATGAAGGACACCAAGAAAAGCAACATAAACAAAGTTTGTCTGAACTCAGAGGCTGAACCAGCATGCACAGGGCCTGCATGGATCCTGACCAGGTCCTCTGCATCTATATTATGGCTGCCAGTTGTGTTTTTATGGAATTCCTGAGTGTGTGAATGAATCTCTGGTTCTTGTGCTTTTTCTTGGGCTTTTTCCCTTCTTTCGGTTTGTCATGTTCAACTTTGATGTGATGGTTTTTGTTTTTATCTTATTATATTTTATTTTGTTGTTTTATTATTATTATCTCTAAGAAGCCTGCTCTTATCTAATGAGAGACAGAAAGGAAGGACCTGGAGGGAGGGGAAGGGGTAGGAAGTTGGAGTAGTAGAGGGAGGGGAAACATTAACAGGATGTATAATATGAGAAAATAATCTATTTTCAATAAAAGGAAAACATAAAAAATAAAAATACCCTTAAAAATACCCTCTCCAGACTGCCTCTGACATAATCTGATTGGCCTGCTCTTTGATCACCTCCCCCTGAGGGGGGAGCAGCCTTACCAGGCCACAGAAGATGACAATGAAGCCACTTCTGATGAGAACTGATAGTCTAAGATCAGAAAAAAGGAGAGGAAGACCTCCCCTATCAGTGGACTTGGGGAGGGGCATGCATGCAGAAAGGAGAGGAAAGGTGGGATCGGGAGGGGAGGAGGGAGGGGCTTATGGGGGAATACAAAATGAATAAAGTGTAATTAATAATAATAATAATAATAATAACCTCTCTGTTACTGTACCCATGAAACTAAATATAATATACTATGGATATTAATAAATAAGTATGGAATAATAAGCAAATGAGGAAATAAAAACACATAAATATACTATAAGTTCAAATACTTGCTCAGAGATGAAAAATTTGATTTAGTCTATTTGTATACTCAAGTATATATGTACAAAGGAGTCATCATCAACAGTGTTTATGTTTCTGTCACTTTTTGTGATAAGTAAATTGCTTATATCAATATTAATTCACATTAATTATAGCAGTTTATAATTTTGAAAACACATTTATATAACATGTTATATGACCCTCATTTCTCATAGTTCTGTTATAATTCCACTTTTCATATGACAAGGGCTAGAATCCAGTTTCCTACCAAAAATTGCATATCATGTGAGTACCCCATTTTAAGTTTTACTCTACTATTTTACATATTGTTTATACCATTTTATAAATCATCATAAAAATAAGAAACCTGACAAGTATGTTTAAGTCCTACCTCTCTTGGAGTCAGCATTACAACCAATAAATGACCAAATTTTGTGTACCTTACTTAGAAATATTTCAGGAATATCTGCCTCTTGCACCTCCCCTCTTATTTTAAGAATTCATGCTCACACTCTGTATTTTGTTTATGTTGTTCTCTTTTCCAGAATCTTACCAGGACCTCCTGAACTCCATACTCATCTAATTTTGTGTTCTCTCCCTCTCTCTGTCTCAAAACAAAAATAATAAAAACAAAAAACATGAACATCAAAACAAGTATGCTTGTCCTATATTATATGTCTAATATCCACTTATGAGTGAGTACATACCCTGTGTGTCTTTCTGCTTTGGGATACCTCACTCAGCATGATCTTTTCCAGTTCCCACCATTTACCTGCAAATTTCACACCTCCTTGTTTTTTTTTTTTTATCACTGAGTAATTTTCCATTGTGTAGATGTACCATAATTTCTATATCCATTCCTCAGCTGAGGGGCACCTGGGCTGTTTCCAGCTTCTGGCTATTATAAATAAAGCTGCTACAAACGTGGTTGAGCAGACATCAGAGGAGGGAGAAAACAGGGAACAGGACAGGAGCCTACCACAGAGGGCCTCTGAAAGGTTCTCCCTGCTGAGACTCATAGCCAAACTTTGAGCAGAGTACAGGTTATCTTATGAAAGAAGTGGAAATAGTAAGACCTGGAGAGGACAGGAGCTCCTCAAGGACAGCGACAGATCCTAAAATTCTGGACACAGGGGTCTTTTCTGAAACTGATACTCCAGCCAAGGACCACTCATAGAGATGGCCTGGATCCCCTGCACAGAGGTAGCCTATAGCAGTTCAGTATCCAAATGGCCTCCATAGTAATGGGAATAGGGACTGTCTCTGACATGAACTGATTGGCCTGCTCTTTGATCACCTCCCTCTGAGGGTGGAGCAGCCTTACCAGGCCACAGAAGAAGGCAATGCAGCCACTCCTGATGAGACCTGATAGACTAGGGTCAGAGGGAAGGGGAAGAGGACGTCCCTTTTCAGTGGATTGGGAGAGGGACACAGGTGGGGAAAAGGGAGGAAGGGATGGGGGAGGAGGAAGGGAAGTGCAGGGGGGATACAAAGTGAATAAACTGTAATTAATAAAAATAAAAATAATTAAATAAAAAAAGAAAATCAAAACAAATAAAAGGTTATAAAGAAAAACAAACAAACAGCAAAACAAAAAGCCCAATGCCATTGAGCTCTTCTTGTGCTGGCCAACTACTTCATAGCATGGACCCCGCCTCATGGTTTGCTGATTAAAGTCTCGCCCAGCCCACATCAGTGAAGCTTCATTTTGCAGTAGATTGGAATTAACACAGAGACACACAACTGGACAGTATGAAGAGAAAGAGATACTTTGGAGCAGTCAGTCTTAACTGGGATGTCATAACCAAGCCCTTCTTCCCAAGACTCAGGGATCTATATGAAAAATGAGACAGAAAGATTATAAGAAGCAGAGGTGGTGGATGACACCAAGGAAACTGTCTTCCAGACACAATAGGATAGGTGCACATAGGAACACATAGGGACTATGGCAACATATACAAGACCTGCACAAGTTCTTGGGGTCCTAGCAATGAGAGAGGGAGATACTCACTGTCGAAGGGAAAATCAGTGTCACTGGCCTATCAACCATGAAAACTTTTGCTGACAAGGATAATGCACTGAAAAAGAATGCTTCATGAGATGGAGACACAATCATACCCTATTCAGGCAGTGCTGCTTAGGGAGACACTTTCCAGGCTCTGGTTCCTCAGCTCAGGCTCTCACAGACCAGACTATGGCAGTTGTGATCCATAGGAACAGACCATATCCTGAGCTGGCAGCTGAGCTTAGTGAGGTCCACATGGTGCTGACTTGGCAGGGTCACACAACACAAGATTGGCAGGGTAATGGAGGCTCCTGCCAGGATTTCAGGGGCAAAGAAAGTCATCGAGGCCAGGCAATGTGCAGTATGAAAAGCCCTGAGAAGCTGATACGTGAAGGAAGCTATGATGATGAAGCTCACATTTCCTTGGAGAACCCAGGACACTGAAGGACTGTCAGGGAAAGCTGTAGGTATAGAATGGAGCTAGCACATGAGAGAGGCCAAACGTACTTCAAATGGCAGGGCTGCAGGATTAAGGTCCCTAAGCCGATGAGGTCCTGAGTACCCAAGATACTGGACTTGGAGCAACAGATTTAACAATTACCTTGCTAGCATTTGGAGTTGCTTTTAGTCATGTTTGTTACTAGCCTCTGCTTCTCAATAATGGGATTGATTATTCTCCAAGGTAGCATATTGGAACAATCTCACTTTTTTTTTAACATCCCAGAAAAGATTCTGTTGGTTCTATCATTTTAGAAGAATTACTAGTTGCATATTTTTTAGCTAAAGTGCTTCAAACCAAAAATACTTCAAATTTTATAGCTTGCTTACGTATAATGAATGAGATGCCCTCGTGGACGTTACTCCAGTCTGAAGACCAAGTTAATTTATGTTTCATGCAAACTTTATGCATCAAGCCTGGAGGTAATTTCATACTATGCTTTTTAAATAATGTTCTGCACGTAACAGAGTTTCATGGCGCATAAATTTTTGCTTGTGGTACTTTCATTTTTGGATCCAGAATGGTCAATTTAGGTAATTTTTATAATTGTGATTCCAATTTCTAATCTAGATTTATATGATTCCCTCCTCATTTCTTAGATGTTCCAGAATGTTTCATGATAAATAGTTACATTTTTATCTGAAAATATCTTTGGCATTTTTTTTTGTTGGGAATATTATTGAGCCTATAATATTTTTGTTGTAACTTAAAATTGAGTCTCTAAAATACTCTATGTCATATGCAACATTTGTTAGTTTATGTTGAATATTATCCAGCAAAATTCTATATTCAGCTGTGAATTATAATGATTTATGTTTTATTCTTTTGGATTTTCTACATAAACTTATATTCTATAAAGAAAAAAAAAGAAAAGACATTGGACTCTTACACAATGTTGGAATGATTCAGGAGATTAGAATTTTATAAGTTAGGCTGAATAAATTTTCTATTAGATAGTCATTAGCCTACAAGTGAGGAGAGCGGCATTGTTTGGGGATAGAAGTCCTTCACCACCTCATATGTTTGAACACTTGGACTCTGAGGATGGTGCTGTTTGGGAAGTTGTAAAACTTTAAGGTATTTACCTGCCTGGAAGAGACACTAATATACTGGCAAGCCACGAGGCTCATAGGCTGCCTGTCTTGCTCTATGCTTGCTTACCTGCTCACAATTAACAAGCTGAGTTGCAAGTTCTCACAACCATAGATTCCCTAGTTACCATGCCTCTCCTAACATAATGGAACAGAGTCCTTAAACCATGAGTCTAAATCACTTCTCTGTTAAAATAGAAAGAAAAAGAAAAGAATGCATGAATGAAAGAAAATGAACAATGAGGAGAAAATAAGGCTGTTGTCAATAAATAGAAGCTGGAATAACAGCACACACAGCGCTAGAGTCATGAGGATGAAACCAAAGCCACAAATGATAAAGAGAGCACTCCATGCACTGCAGATCAGAGTGAAGTTGGAACACATTTTATGGAGATGAGCAAAAATTCCACAGGATAAGAAATTGCATGCCAAAGGGAGAGACTGTAATTTTTTTTATTCAAAAAAGAGTAAACTAGAGTCAATGGAAGGAGCTAAATTATAGCCATAATTACAGATGATTGACAGAACACAGATGAAGGTAAATAAGAACTCATATGACATCAAGTTTAGGCTAACGTGGCGTAATCTGTACCCAGTACTATCAGCACTGCAGTGCCCTGCTCTGTCCTATCCCTTACTCTTTCCGATCACCAGCCTTACTTTTAACTGCCAAACTGTCATCCTTCACACTTTATTTGGCGGTGCGTGTGTGTGTTGTGATAAAGATTTTCCATATCTTCTGAGGACATTTTGTTATCTGTAATATAGGATAAGTACAGGGAGATTAATGTATGCTTCTCTTTCTAAATTTCCAACAGTGTGAGACCAGCGCCGACCCAGGGAATGACATTCTGCTATGTATGGGACTTTCCCTGGATGGCAGAATTTCTCCATCAGAAATTTTTAGGCTTCAGTGCCTCTAGCTGGCAAACACACCCACTTATTGTTTTCATTCTCTTCCTTGACTAACTTATTTCTCTTGTAAAATTCTTTCCTTAGAATTCTGATTTAATCAGAAAGTGATTTTTCTTGATGGAAACTGAAATGATATATATTTATACGTGTGAGTTGAAAAGAACAACTTGAAAAGCAAATAAGAAACTAGAAAGAGAGGTCTCTCAGTAGGACACATATCCACAGGAGAATATCAAGCAAGGCTCAGAGAACAAGTCCATTGTCATTCAACAGACATTTATTGAAATCTACAATGTGCCTGGAATAGTAAGGTAGAAGAGATACAAAAATAAAATACCATTCACAACCTTGACCTATTTATACACTATTTTGTAGGTTAAACTTATAACTGAAAAAATTCTAATGAATTATAAAAGTAACAGGCAAAAACACATAGTGTGTTGCTGTAAAGAGGAAAGAAATGTCAGAGAAGTCACAGGAAATGCCACGAAAGGCTGTTAAAGAAAACCTGAGCCCGACAGAACTTAAAGAGATAATTTGCGTAAAAACAAAAGGTATCACACTCAAGGAAAGTAAAATTTCGTTTCTTTTGCTCTATTGCACATGACTGTAGCATGGACAAGTAGGGCCAACTATCAGGAGCAGGTGGGTAGGGGCTAGAACAATCTATTAGGTTAATGGCTGAGGTGAGCAGGCACCAGCCCTGGGGGATGGTCTCTAAACTGATTTACACAAAGCTCCTTCCAAAGATGTGTGGTGTAGACTCACCAGGAACAGATGCCAATGGCTTGAGGTTTGGAGGAAGTGGTTCAAGGAGAGCCTCCTTCAAAGTTCGCCTCTGCAGCAGAGTTTACGACTCAGTAAAATGGCTTGGGGAAATGGGGCAGCTATTCTACACACGACAGCCATAAAACTTAGAGGATTTAGTTGAGTGTTGTCTCATCTAAGCCAGAACAGACTTTGTGCTTCTTTCTAGTTTTCTTCCCACCATCTCTTGCCTGCCCTATACTCCCTGAATTTATCCCAATGCTCACCTTGACTTGTTCTGAAGAAAGATACACTTTTTTTTTTAACTTCTCAGGGAATCATTCCTGGGTGCATGAAGCATGGGAAGCATTTACAAAGGTGTATTTAATATGTATTCTACAAAGCTTCGTGAAAGAAGCAGGTGGAAGCCTCTCAAAACGGATTTTTTCAGCTGGAATTACTGATTTGGCCCAGTTCTTGCTGCTCTGTTTACTAGTTACTCTAGACAAACAGATTTCTCCAACTCTGAGTTAACGAAATACGACTCAGAAACTTCTCCACAGCATTTGCGATTGATGTGTTATTCAGTGAGTGTTGCCTGCTTCTCTTTAATATTTAGAAGATACAAGAAATTGAATGAATTCAGATAGACCCATTCAAACCATCTTTTACCCTCTTCACAATCATGTGATATTGCAGGTACTGAGTGCTGAACTTTAAATTTTCAGAGCATCTATTAAGTGAATGAATGCCCCATCAGCACATTTTTATCAGCTGCTGATTGTTTCAGGCACTGGCATTAAAATTACTGAAAGTGAGGGGGAGACATAGCTTCTAAAAATAGATGACTTAGATTGAAATAATTCTGAGATTCATTTTGGAGAAAATTGTAAAATACCGGATTGATCCCTGAGGAGATATAGTACTTCCAGGTTTGAGTTTAAGCTATAAATATCCCCGGAACTGTGCTACTCATGGTGTTTCAATTTATTCCCAGTTGTATCTCTCACAGAAACCAAGAAATGCATGCCTACATCTATATATACTTGTGGGAAAGGCTTCCTATGCCTTTGAAAGGTTACATGTGGTTCAACTCTAGATTTGGCCTTTGGGTGAGTTAAGGCACTTCCATAAAATAATTATGAATGTGAATGATCAAATTTACTCTTGCCTGTTTAAGAATTTTATTTTAACTGAAACTATCCATGTAGCTTCCAGACCATAGAGGAGAAAAATATGGATGACAACCACCCAAATGTATGAAAGTTATCATTAGGACAAATGACAAACATTTCTCCATTTTAGCATCTATCAAAATTATAAATCATTATTCTTGGCATTTTATCAATAAAATGTTCTTTGTATACTACAACATAAAGTGGAACCATAAAAATTGTAATTCAAAAAATTTGAACCTTTGAGTTGTAGTGTGTAATATTGTACATTTTATATTAAAGTGAAATATCAGGGAGTACAAATGACTGCCAAAAACAAACTAAATAATGACAGCTAGAGAAGAAAGTGAGAGAAATTAAATTAAAATCCATATATAATTTCGAGACATCCTTTGAAAGAAGAGCTAATTCCCTACAAAGAAAAATTTCACAGCAACTAGGCAATATATTTTTAGTATGAATCTCACAGACATTTTTTTCTCATCTTGCTCATAAATAAAATCGAGTTGGTTAAGGAAAATTCATTGGTCTTATGAATACAGTGCTGACCAGATGTCAGGAAAAAATAATGAGGCATTTTGGCACGTCAGACACTGCTAATCCCAACTAAATACAAACTGCCAACTGCACCTTTGTACAACTACGCATTGTTTGTTTTCTTATTTCTTTTGTGGTAAGTATCTATTTCTTCTCTCAAGTCTTCTTTAATTATAATATTTCATTATCAATAATTGTATAGCCTAGGACAAAATTTTTTAGAAGTCCAGCTTGGGAGATGTCAGAACATATCTCCTTCATTCTGCCCTACTTGTAATTACACAGCAATTAGTGTTGGCCATGGCCCAACTCTGCACAAAGAATGGTGTGAGGACCTATGGTTCTGTGGAGGAAATTTAGAAAGTAGGATGATTTTGAAGACAGAGAAGAAGTTACATGGAATAAGTTACATGGATACTTACTCAGTCTAGCCAGCTGGAGCTTCTAGTACCTTCTATGCGTAGTTAATATGACCTACAGGACAGCAAAGATGGACCTTGAGAACATTCCAGTAAAGAGACAGTAGGGCACACATCATGAAATTCCTTTTATAAGAACTGCCAGAGCATGTGGCTCTACAAAAACAAAAAAATATAGCAGCTGGGTTTCAGGGTGGAGGATGATTACTAATGGCTTGGAGATCCTGGAGAATGGAATTGTCCTAAAATTATATATTAGTTATGGTTGGACAACTCAAGATAATACTAAGAACAAAGAAGCAGAATTACATGATTTATAAAAGGGAATTTTATGGTATATAAATTGTATCTTAATAAAACTATTATAAAAAGCAGGGCAGCAACATTTTGGCACATGGGTAATGATTTTAGATTAGTTTTTAATTAGCCAGTCAAACTATCTACATTTAATGCTATTGATGGTCTAAAATAGCATTTCATACACATTAATTTTCTTGATCCCATTAAACCTATTACTGATAGCATAGTTTTCAACCTACAGAAGATGATTTTAGGAACTGGAGGAATTGAAGGATTTGCCCAGTGCTAAACAGATTGAGTGAACCACATGCATATTTAGAATCTCACCAAGGTCAAGCCTCAGAGTCACGCCTGGTGTCACCTTAAATATTTTCTTTAATCAGCATACATGTGAAGAGGCTTTCAGACTGCTATCTCAAAATACTGTGGATAGCATAAATTGTAAGTTGGCTAAAATTTATTGTATGCTTTTGAGGTTATGAATCCCCCCAAAAAGAGAAACTGCTAGACTGAGCATGGGGTTATGATTAGACAGAGGGTGTTATATCATAGACTTTTGGAATAGACTCAATATCCAGCAAAATTCAAAAGTAAGTAGTAAAGAATACATGAGAAGCGCTGAAGTTTTCTAGGAAATAAGTTTTATCACTGGATAAATGAAATAAACGCAGTGTTGTCTGAATATATCATTTAATGTGTTGAAAAAAAAAAGAACCAAAGTCCAAGGAGAAAGGAAAATGGGTATAGAGACTCATCAGTTCATAATTACAAGCTGCAGTAGGATGGAGAATTATCTGTTCAATTAGTTGCTCATTTTCAAGTAGAACAAGAAATCACAATATTGTCTAAAAATTAAGAAAGAAAGAATTGTTGGGGGTTTGAGAAGTGAAGAGATGGCATCTGAAGTTGTTGAGACCATGAAAAAGGAATTGTGTAAGAACGATCTGAATGAACTAAGGAACCTATGATGTTTGGGGAAAATGACTACAGACTATAACCATCTAGTGAGGGCTTGACTCTGCTTCTGAATGAAGAAACAGACACACCTAGATATGAGTATCTTTTCAAGCTATGTGTGTCAAGCAGTGAGAAAAACAAAACAAAAAAAAGGGAGCAATTCCAATGATAGATCATGAATTCTAAACTAGGAAAGTTCCAAAATATGAATGTAGTGATTCACAATGATGGGTGAGCTTGGAAGTTTCTGGAAGAAGCATGTGTAATGGGAAGGAATCAAAAAGTGTATGGAAAAAAAAAAGTGTATGGAGAGAACAGGAGGAAGGTCACAATAATGTGCAGAAATTTTTGGACACAAAGATTTCAAGAATTAATCGGAGAATATTTAGTTGGGAAACATAATACTGTAACTACAAAACAAAAACAACAAACAAAAAAGGGAGTCAAGAGTGGTGGCACATGCCTTTAATCCCAGCACTCAGGAGACAGAGGCAGGAGGATCTCTGCCACTTCAAGGCCAGCTTGATCTACAAAGCAAATCCTGGACAGCCAAAGTCATAGCTGCACCAAGAAACCAGCCCCCACCCTCTCTATCAAAAAAAGAAAAAAAAAATTAAGTAATGGAAAAGAGTTGGCCTGAAGTCAATGAGAGAAACATTTGAAAATAGTTACAGGAAGGGATTACTGTGGAGAGTAATTAAGAACATCATAGCAAAAGTACTAAAACAGAGACAAGGGAGAAAAAAAAGGGAAGATGGGGAGAGTGTTTTATGTCAGACATGCAAAGAATATATGGCGTCACACAACATGGGTAACTTACCCCCCAAATTTGAATAATTTATGCAGTTACATGACAAAAAAATTAGTCTCAAAACTGTTTCCTTCTTTAGCAGGTCTATAAAACATATTCTGTAAAGGCACAATTTATAATACATGCAATTGAAAATAAGCAAAATAATGGGGGGGGAGGGAAGATGGAACCGGGAGGAGTTGAGGGAGGGAGCTACAACTGGGATATAAAACGAATAAATTGTAAAAACAAAACAATAAAAAAATTAGCAAAACAATTGCTAAGACAGGTTCTTAACCTTCAAATTGATCTCCTGAGTTTAAAATATTGCTCCAGATTCACTGGAACTGGAGTTACATGTGGTTGTGAGGCACCATGTGTGTGCTGGGAATCAAACCCAGATCCTCTGGAAGAGTGTCTGGTACTCTTAGCTGCTAATCCATTTTTCCAGCCCCCCCCCACCCGGCCCCATTTTGCTTTTTGTCAGGATATTTTATCCTGACACAAGTAGAAGTGAAACTAGGACACTACTGTAACAAGCATATAGTAAATAATTGCTCTAAGTTTGTGGACTCTTTTGGAAATAGCTGTAATGACTGCCTACCATAGCAGTGACATCCCTAAGATAAATGGGAAATTCTCACTGCTTTTGGTGAATGGGCAGCACTCAATGAAAGCGACCTTAAAAGGTATAGAGGAAGACAATGCAGCAAGTCCTGAAGAGGCGTGATTGACTGGGGTCAGATAGAAGGGGAGGAGGACCTCCCTTACCAGTGGACTAAGGGAGGCTCATGGGAGGAGAGGAGGGAGGCAAGGTGAATTTACTCACTTTATACAAAGTGAGTAAATTGTAATAAATACTTAACAAGAAAATTTTTTAAAGTACAAGTAGTGGCTGACAACTCCCGTAATACTCAAAACAGACTGTTAAGCACAGTTGCATGCATTCATATTAATGCATGTTAGGCTGTCACATATTTAACTTACATAGTACAAAGTTCAAATAAATTATTGATTGTTTGGGAACAATTACACGTTAATACTGCAGTTTATTTTGTACCTATGAGTCTGAATTTATGTAAACTTCCTGCTCCCTGCCCCATCCTCCTACCTCTTCTTAAAATAATTTCACTTGATACTTTAAACAAAAGACTTGTAAAGATCTTTCTTTCCAAACATTCTAGAAACAATATTTGGTTTATTTATTTTATTTTGTTTCAATATTTCTTGTTTTACGATATTTCCAGACACTTTCTCCCTTCTCTTTAACCATTTAGCATTTTCCTACTACCTTGGATATTTTTAACTGAAAATATGTAAACGATTTAATATTTTCTGAAGCCTTTCTAAGTACTCTCATTTTAACATTTTTCTGTTGACAAAGTCAGAGTGGTCTGATCCAGTCCTTACAATGAAAGGAAAGATAGATACTGCTCCCTCCATTGTGTCAGGAATTTCAATAACTTGAATTCAAGTGGCTTAGTTTCCGTTTTGTATTCTTAGAAAAAAAAAAATCATACTAGTTTCCTCTTTTCCCCTCCTGTATTCTTTCAGGAATGCTTCCTCTTCTAAGATTTAAACATCCTGAGTGTCAAGAGCTCCTTGGATTAGAGGAGGTGTTGAGCAATGAAGCAAGACATTCCCACAGCCGCATGACAGTAGCCTGGACAGAGGGTCCTAGCTTTTCTGGGCTGGCCTGACTGTCCCTGGCCAAGTGAAGCAAGTGTCCCCTGGGAGACGCAGAGAATCTTCCCCAGTAAGAAACGCAGCACTTATGGCATATTTGACCTGATTAAACCTTCTGTGATTTTCCGTGCTCTTTGTTGTGCTGTGTGGTTTCCTTAAGCTCCCCACACTCCACGTTTCTAGGAACTTGTAAAACCAGTCTTGCACTGAGATTTTTGAAAAGGAACAGACAAAGGAACATGTAGACACAGAGCAAACAGCAAAGACAGGAAAGAAAACGGCCCCAAAGAAGTCCCCATGAAGTCCAAAAAATTTTATTCCTAAATCAGGTCTTTTTACAAATGAATGATATTCTTATGTGGTTCACACATAAAGAATGTTAATACAGGGGATGCTTTATTGGAAATGAAATACCTGGACACAATGATAGCTTTTTAAAAGACAAAAGCACCACAGTAAGGGACCAATACAAAATGTTAAAATAAAGCAGTACAGCTGAACAGAAATGAACGATACAAAACTCTTAGAATTTAACTAATTATTAGTTTGTTGGAAAATGACATTTGTTTTCAGCTTGTCAACCATTATGTGTTTGTGACAAGGTTTGTGTAATGCTCTGGCTTGGATCATGGTGACTTTAACTATGATCTTCACTCTAACATTCAATAAAAGAAATAATAAAATAAATAGTTTCTTTTCTCATTAAGTTGATGATATTAATATTTACATTATTACATTAAATTGACAATGATATTAATTTTATAGACTTTCTATGCTTAAATATCATATAAACACGCTGAATATCTACGACTAATAACTTCATCTACTACTTAGGACAAGCAATTTTGCTTCATAGGCATATTTGAAGTATAAAAGGTGTCTCTCTCTGCTAAGCCTTGCTCTTTCAATATTCATGGAAGCCAAATCTTCAGTTTTAAGTCTGGATGCTGAGAGGATGGTTAATTGAGTCTGTGTTGGTAACAGTGTTTGGCTCTTTCAAGAAACAAATATCATTTTTTTCGTTTTTTTATTATTATAATTTATTACAACTTATTCAGTTTGTATCCCGGCTGTGGCCCCCTCCCTTATCTCCTCCCAATCCCACCTTCCCACCCTCTTCTCCTCCTATGTCCCTCCCCAAATCCACTGATAGGGGAGGTCTTCCTACTCATCCATCTGGCCCTAGACTATCAGGTCTCATCAGGAATGGCTATGTAGTCTTCCTCTGTGACTTTTATTTTTTTCTGAACATATCATTTGGCTTCCAGGATTCATATTACTTATGAATAAATAGTATAATCAAGCCATTAAAGATCACTGCCAAAGACTGAGAAAATGAGATGGTAACATATAAGGATGCAGAGATTAGAATTATAACATATTGAATAGTAAAGTGTGAAATATAAGCGCATACCTTAAAATAAAATTACAAATTACAAATAAAAACGATAGTTAAAAGTAATTTCCTTTACATTTAAATTCATATATAGTACATGGAATTAAAAATATTAGCAAAGAATTACAAATTATTTACAGGACTTATTCTTAAGGCTGGCAAATACTGAAGAAAGAATTTTGAATTAGAAAATATGTAAAGTGAAGTTGCCAGGATAGAAAACAGAGTCCTGATTATAAACATATAAAGAAAATCGAAGCATATTAAAAATAGTTTGTGTGTAATAAACATTTATTTGAAGTCCAGGAAGGAAAAAAAACAGTCAATATAGTAGTAGCATTTAGTTAGAGTTGAAAATGGGTTAACATGTGATGCAGAACTTCAGTCATAGGAATGGCCAGCACAGCAGAGTGTAAGACATCAAAATTGGATTAATTTTATCCTAGGCATACACAGTCAGGATGCGCTCAATCAGAATGACACTCAAGGTAAAATAACATCACAAAGAAAAAGTTAAAGAAATTTAAGTTGAAAAATGTCACAATGGAAATAAAAAATAGATTTTATGATTGTTGTATAGAGAAAGCAGCTTCAACTTAGAATTAGTCAATAAACAATATTTAAATAAATAGAAATAAACGAGCGTTTACAACTCTAATATGTACATAGTAAAAGCACACCAAGAAGAGCACAAAAGAATTGCCTAAGAGGCATAGAGGAATGGACAGATGCCTTTATAAACGGATTATAAAATACTTTATGTATAGTCAATAAATATACAATGGGTTTTTTAAAGATCTAATAATACGTGAATGTAAATTGGGATGATTGTAGTAGATGGTAAGCAGCTTTGAATTATTCAGGAAAAGAATTCAGGTATGGGATAAGGTTACTACAAAGATTAAATACAAAAATATTTTCAAGGTATCTTTAAAACTGTTCTAAAAATATATGCCTGCTCTTTGCTGAAGGGAAATGAAGAAGTAGTTCTGGGGAAGAAGAGAGATGTGGAGTTAGAGCTGGAAAGGATAGAGAGAGGGGAAACTTTGGTCAGGTTGTATTGTATGTGAGAAGAACGTATTTTCAATTAAAATAAAAATAAAATAGAAGAGTGGGGAGATAAGTATGGTCGGACACACAACACACAGTATAAAGTCCCCCAACAACAAAATAAGTCATGCATAACTAAAGGACCAGATGTCAATGGGCACGATAAATTAAATCTGATTATAACAAAAATTAAAATAATACAAATCAAATTTCACATACCTCAGAAGCTCGGAGCTTCTGAGCCAAGAGAGAATTCTCAATAGAAGAATATAGAATGGCAGAGAAACACTTAAAGAAATGCTAAATGTCCTTTGCATCAGGGAGATGCAAATCAAAACGACTCTGAGATTTCACCTTACACCCACCAGAATGGCTAAGGTCAAAAACTCAAGTGACAACACATGTTGGAGAGGATGTGGAGAAAGGGGAACTCTCCTCCATTGCTGGTGGGAATGTAAACCTGTACAACCACTTTGGAACTCAATCTGGCGCTTTCTCAGAAAATTAGGAATAGAGCTACCTCAAGATCCAGCTGTACCACTCCTAGGCGTATATCCAAAATATGCTCAAGTACACAACAATGACATTTGCTCAAACATGTTGTTCTTAGCAACTCGATTCAAAATAGCCAGAATTTAGAAACAACCTAGATGTCCCTCAGAGGAGAAATGGATACAGAAATTGTGGTACATTTACAAAATGCAATACTACTCAGCAATTAAAACCAAGAAAATCATGAAATATGCAGGCAAATGGTAGGAACTGGAAAAGATCATCCTGAGTGAGGTATTCCAGAAGCAGAAAGACACACATAGTATATACTCACTCATAAGTGGATAGTAGCCATATAATATAGGATAAACATACTAAAATCTATACTCCTAAAGAAGCTAAACAACAAGGAAGACCCTGGGTAAGATGCTCAATCCTCATTCAGAAGGACAATCAAGATAGACATCAAAAGCAGGAGAAGACAGGGATCAGGACAGGAGCCTACCACAGGGGACTTCTGCAAGACTCCACTGATAAGGTATAGAAGCAGGTGCTGAGACTCATAGCCAAACTTTGGGCAGAGTACAGGAATTTTATGGAAGAGGACAGAGATAGAAAGACCTGAGGGGACAGGAGCTCCACAAGGAGACCAACAGAACCATAAAAACTGAGCTCTGTAGACTCTGAAGAGAATGATACCCCAACAAAGGACAATGCAGGGAGAGGACCTAAAATCCCTGCTCAGATGTAGCTTAAAGTGGGGTCCCTAGTAAGGGTGTGGGAACTTTCTCTGGCATGAATTCAGTGGCTGGCTCTCTGATCACCTCCCCCTGGGGAGGTGCAGCCTTGCCAGGCCACAGAGGAAGACATTGCAACCATTCCTGATGTGACCTGATAAGCTAGGGTCAAATAGAAGGGGAGGAGGAAGTCCTTTGTCAGTGGACTAGGGGAGGGGCATAGGAGGAGAAAAAGGAGGGGGAGGACTTGAGAGGAGACGAGGGAGGGGGCCACAGCTGGGATACAAATTGAATAAATTGTAAGAAATGATAATAATAAGAGAGGAAAAAAAACCTTCAGGCTAGTTAGATTATGAACTCTAAAGCCTAGAGTGACTCCAAGACAGCCAAACAAGCACATTGAGAACGTAAACAGAGAAACAGTTCCTTTCACATAATCGCCTCAAATAAAATAAAAGTAACCCTTGGGATATCTCTAACCAAGCAAGTGAAAGACTTGAATACTAACAACATTAAAACATTGAAAAAAGAAATAAAAAAGACACAAGAATTTTAACAAAATTTCCTATGGTCATGGACAGGTAGGATTAACACTATGAAAATTGTCATCCTACCAACAGTCATCTACACATTCAATGCAACAAAAATTTCAACACAGTTCTTTACAGAAATTGAAAAAAATATGTTAAACTTCATATGGAAAAACAAATAGGGTAGCTAAAATGATCCTGAATTTTAATTTTAAAAAAAACTTCTAGAAATGTCACAATGTCAGAATTCAAGTTGTATTACAGAGCTATAGCTATAGTTATAAAAACAGCATAGTATTGCATAAAGCAGAAACATTTATCATGAAATATATAAAAATAATCTCTGCCCTGTAATACCAGACAATTAGTATCTGATATTACAAAGCTTCACTATGTTATTTACATCTATTAGACTGACAGAACTCTTGACAGGCAAACAAACAGTGTGTAAATTAGCACATTTTTTTTTGAAAAATAGAATGTTTTACCAATGAACTTCCTGTGTGCAGCTCAGCAATCCTCCCTCTAGTTGTGCCTTACAGAACAACCTTTACACATATGTAACACGAGATCAGCACTAGAATGCTCACATCCATGCCATTCTTTTCTTGTTAATCAGTTAATTACAGTTTTGTATTTTGAGACAAGGTCTATATAGTTCTCAAACTAATGATCCTACCTTCTTTCTTGGGCTGGGGTTATGAGGATGGTCCGCCATTCCTGGTTTAGCTCTGTTACTCTGAGAACAATGATTTAAAAGGTCGCAAACGTCTGTCAACAACATTTGTGTGGGAAGGGCAGAATATCCATGCGATAAAGTACTATTTCACGATGAAATTGAAGAAGTCGAAGTGCTACGCACCAAATTGATTAAAAATCTGTTGATTCCAATTTCAGAAGTCATGTTCTTTATTTTTTTTTCTGGCTCTTTTTATTTTATTTTATTAATTACAGTTCATTCACTTTGTGTATCCCAGCTATTTTCAAAAGGGAAGAAATGGTGACTACAACCTTAGGCTGAATGCTTCCCCCATGAGAAGACAAGACAGATAAACGAGCCTCTAATGCTCTCTGTTGACAGTGCTCTGTGTCAGAAGCAGTTTGAAGGGTCTCTAGGTGTTCTTTTTTACTGTGTTTTCAGCCGTCTTCTGTCCATGAGATCTCACACAGTTAAGTTTGTTTTTACGTACTCGTTCTATCTGTACACAAAGGACAAAACTAACGAGATTTCATGGAGTATAAATTCTTATCCATTACACACTCCCACATCATACTGTAAGATGTTTTTAAATATCTAAATTTGTGGTAAAATAATTGCTTTGCCCCTCTGTAGATGATACTATCTATAAATAAAAATAATACAAATTACATTTGTATTAAAAAGAAGGACACAAGGTAGTACTGTCTTAAATATTCGTTTTTGAGATGGAAAAGTTGATAACTGGTACTATCAAATCAGTAAAATCAGAAGGTGGGGCAGAAGAATTTTCGCAACACCACTAAACATAGGCTTTGATTGTAGCCTCATTTCAGAAAAGAATTGTGAATGAAATTAAAATGTCGTGTATGGTCTTCTAGAACATTATAATTGTTTATGCTGAAAATATGTTTGAAAACAACTTAATTCTAATTGTGAAGTAAGAAAAAGACAAATGTAAATATTTCCAAAGACAGAACTTCTAATTTTTATAAATGGAAAACATCAATGTGAAGTTTTAAGCATTATTGAAAGCTAGGGTACCATATAACCCTGGATGTTTTTATTTCCTTATTTTTTTCATCATAGACATACATGAGTCTTTAAAATGGACTCATTTTTATTTTGCTATAAGTCATGTCCGATAAGTACTCACCAAGCCAATGATGACATAAAATTACATCTTTAATAATCTACATTGGTTGCTGCATAAAGATCATGAACATTTTTTTTCTTGACACTGGTACATAACTTGTTCCATTTTGAGCTTCATGCTGTCATACCAACCCTGACTCTCAGGCACAAGATGAGGGCCATGCTGGACTAGTGAAAAAGAAGCATGGTTTATCCTATGTCAGAGATGGGCACATTTGCTAAGCAAAACCCAAAAGCGAGCCCATAATGAGTCTATTACTTAAACATTTAAGTAGGTGTAAAGAGAAAAATTATTTCTGTTTTCTGATTTGGAGCACGAAAGACACATACGTGTATGAAACAAGTGGAGAGATGGTTTTGGGGGCAGCCATTTTGAATGCGATTATTGCAGAGACCCTGAACCGAGGCATCAGGCTCAAAAGCACCATTCTCCCAGAATACTTAGCTTCTCCAATAAGAGAATTAAAGCAGAGAAGAGGTCCAAAGAGAATTGGGCTACGCACAGGAAACTAGACAGTCCTAAAGGCTAGCTCCTCATCTCCACCCTATGCAGAGCCTGGTGTTAGAGATGCACTGTAAAATTGAGAAGCTTACACATCTTGCTTATAAATCTCTGGACAACACCGGAAGAGTCTAAATAATAAGAAAGAATTGCTAATTTGTCACTTATTGTTTCACTTTTTGGTTCACATACATCATTTAATTATTTGGGTCTAAAATGGTTCCTTGTGCCTTCATTACAATCAAAAGGAGATTTTCAAAGGACATGAAGACACATCTTGAACTCTGGAAGAATGCAATTACAGAAAAGAGAATTGTACCTTAGTATAAATTTTTATAGTTACTTTTAATTTAGCATAATTATTCATGAATAAAAATAATACTACAAAATATAAATTGTATATGTGGAAATTATTTTTGAGTATTGAGCACATCTATGGATGAATAACTGAGGGCCAATCTATGAATTACAGTAAGATCATCTGACAGGAAGATCACTTGTGGTGCATCTGAATTATTCTGGAGGAGTTCAGCAGAAAGCAACTGCTCTCAAAGATAAGTTCTAAAATTCCCTTTGAACAACATAACTTTCTGGTCCAGTTAAATATAAATGTTTTGAATATGTTGATTTTACAAAGACAAATAGTTCAATTAAGAGAAAACCATAGTGTTAGTAAATTAATCTTTTTACTTGACAACAAACATAAGAGCCTCAGCCAGGGCTCCCACTGAGGGTTTGTTAATAGTGTAAGATAAAATTATGGGTATAATGCTGTAGAGTTGAAACCACAGCCAAATAACAAATACCGGGGAAGATAAAAATTTGACAGAGAGAGGATGACTTGAAGCTACACTTTGCACCTCCCTTTGTAAAAATCTGGTGTATTTTGGAAAAGTTTTTGATTGAAGCTCTCAGAACTATAAAGGGCATTTTGGTCACCTTGTTCTACAATACATCGAGGACAAGAAGATACTAGACAAAAACTAAGGGGCAGTAAATTCAGTGCAAATTGAGGTAAATAATGCCTTATGTGTGTGTATAGTCAACCTGTGAAATTCATCGACCGAGGAGGTCACTGAGTCAAATACTGTGGTTGAATTTAAAAAACAGCTGGGTAATTTTATGAGCACTAATAGCTTGGGGAGTTCTGCTCAGCAAGCAGAGATAATAAGGGTCATCAAATCTCTTGTTTCAGGAGGGAAGTTGCCAATGGGAGCTTGTCCGAATCTGTGTCTTAACTTTGTCCTCTGGCGTTTCTCATAAACTCCCACCGGAGGCAGGTGCTGTGATGGACATGAGCATTGCTATTCAGCACTGTCTTGCTGATGTGCAGAGATGTCTGCGGGCTCTTTCACCTTCATGTGAAGGATGGGACCATGTGACAGAGGAGCAAAGAGAAACAGATCGGTGTTTAGCATGTTTCGTAGTGATAAGAGAAATGCCATGAATGGTTGTCTTTGACTATCAGTCTTATAATTTCCACATGTATGAAACCAAAGAGCTTCAAAGTTTCTAGTCAACGCATTTTGAGGTATGTGGGGTTTGGCGGCAATATTCTTTATAGCGCGGTGTAAAATGGCATCAGGAAAATTGCCCTACCCTTAACATTTCTTTATAAAGTGTGTCATATTGTTATCATTGCCATTTAAACTGTTTCATTTTATATATGCTTTTGATTGGATAATGTGGTATTTGTTCCCTGATCAGAGTTACATACTACATTTGTGGATTTGAAGTAAACATTACAATTTTATTTCCCCCCCACACACAAATATATACATATATAAATAATTTTCCTAGTATTATTAGTTGCAAACGGGGGAAATCTTGGTAGTCTTATGGACATCTTTGATTATTTGCAGTTTGAATTTTTTCCATAAATTTTTTTGGCATTTCAGCAACCAAAGAGCGTGCATGGACTGGTCCTAGGTTCCCTGCACATATGTAGCAGGTGTGTAGCTTGATCTTCATGCGGATCTCCTGACAACTGGAGCCGGTGCCCTCTCTCTTTCTGATCCCATTCCCCTAATGGGGGCTGCCCTGTGTGCCTCGGTGGGAGAGGATGCATCTAATTTTGTTGTAACTTAATGTCCCAGGGCAGGTTGGTACCCATGGGTGACATCCCCCTTCTCTGAGGAGAAGGAGAGGGAAGAAGGGAAGGAGGAGTGTGTGAGGCAGGGGCTGGGAGGAAGGGAGGGGGCTGCAATCAGGAGATAAAGTGAATTAACTAATTAATTAATTCACTAAAAAATGAAAAGCTAAATTTTATTTTACATATTTGGTAGTCATTTTGTAGCTTCAAATGTGTTCGAACTATGACTTAACAAAATGATGGAAGTCTTACTTAACAATAACCAGGATGTCAATAGACTAAAGTCTTTACCAATTATAACAACAGACTGGTGGAATGACTACAAAAACAGGACCCAACATCATGCATGCTGCTTACAAACCCTTACACCTAAGGCCTAGGGAACATTGTGCAGTAGGGATAGAAAGATTGTAAGAGCCAGAGATATAGGACACTCTGCCAAGATAATATCTTCTATAAATGACAGGGATCCATAGCCATGAAATCTTAACAAGATGGTATCCAGCATAATCTGTACAATGACAACACCAGTTGACATCCATGCCAGTGTGAGTGGGGAAAATCCCACTGTTAGATTAAGAAGAACAGAAGTTAATGACTGCTAATAGAGGGAGAACCAGTCTTTTTCAGGGATAAGCCCATTGGTAGATTACCCAATCTAAAATTGTCAGACCTAAACAAATACTGTGAGCAACACTAAAATGATTCTCTGGGTTACATTCATACACACGCGCGTGCGCGCGCGTGTGTGTGTGTGTGTGTGTGTGACAATAATTAAAGAACAGGTCTTGAATTTGAGAAGGAGCTGGGGAAACATGGTAGGAATTGGATGAGGAGAAGGTGGCATAAAAATAAAGTACACAGTACTCACGTATGAAATTCTCAAAAAATAATGTAAAAACTAGAAATGCATTTCATCACTAAGAACACAGACTGGGAGTAAAACTATGGAAAATATTCTATAGAAGTAAAAAATGGAAATGAACATGAGTAGCCATTCTTAGATCCACCAAAAGAGAGTCAAAGTAAAGCACTAAAAAGGACAATGAAACTCATAGAGAGCAATTCCCACTTGTGCATCTTTTCATTCAGCATGGGCCAAAATTCCAGAGATATAAAATTCTGTGCTCTTTGTTCATTGTTCTTTTCCTACTTGAGATATTTCAATGATTTATCATAAGTATCTTCTAATTTTAATTTTTCTCAGGTAGATTGAGTCAACGTAATTTATTTGCTAATTAAATCACAAGACATATTATGGATTTTTAAAAACGACTGCATAGTAATTTTTATTCCAATATTTCATAGACTTTTATCATAATAATTTAAGCTACATACCCAAGAAAGGTTTTCATTTTGTTTCATAGAATTTAATAAGTTTTGTAATTTTATCTGTTGTACTATTTTTGTTAAGTTTTACTGGATAACTTACAGTTTTGCATTATTATAATTGAACATTTTTTCTAGTATTTTCTAATTGGCTGATGGTTTATAGAGATTCTTGCTTTAATATATCTTTAAATAACCTTTAGAAGCTACCAAAATTTGAGTAATCTTATGGTGCATTTTACAAATTTTCTTGAAACTTATACTATCATTTATACAGATACAAAAGTAGATCTGCAAATGTTATATAGGTTCCTGTTGGAAGCAGTTTAGATTCACAGCAAGAATAAAGGAATGGAAGATGTAAGCCTCCCTTATGTATTATGCATTCAAACAGCTTCTCTTATTATCAACTTTCTACACCAGAATTTTCTTACAACTGAGGAGCCCACATTAATACAAACGTGTCACCTAACACCCAAAGTCCACAATTAACATCACAGATTACTCCTGGTAATTGTAATTGTTCATTCTGCAGGTTGTGGAAAGTATGTAATGATTTGGATTCAACACTGCAGAACTGTACAGAATCATTTGACTCCTATGAAGATATCCTGTTTGACCTTTTCAACCATCCTTTTATCCAGTCACTTGAGAACCAGTTTCTAATTTCGATTTTTAAAATAAAAATATTCTCTGTGCATGTTTATGTGCAGTACAATAATTCAATAGGCAAAGTGGAATATCAAATTGGAGCGATTAGCATTATGCATCAAATATGTTTTATTTTTACATGTTGGAAATTACAGATTACCCTGACTACTTTGAAACATATTAATAGTTGTAGGTGCAAGGTTACTTTACTGTATTATCGAACGTGGAACTAATTCTTATCTGACTGCATCTCAGTATCTGTTTAGGAATGTCTTTTTTTTCTCCCTCTCTCCTCCTCTCACCCTACATCTCTTAGTCCCTAGTGAGCCGTATTCCACTTGCTTGTGCGCTGCTGTGAGGCTACCACCAGTAAGAATAACACACGCTGTTTGCATTTCTGTCCCTTGCTTATCTTGTTTAGCAAAACGTGTCCCAATTCTATCCACGTTCCTAAAAATGATAGTGTCTCTTTAAAAAAAAAAAAATTGTTAGTTACAGTTTGTTCACTTTGTATGCCAGCTGTAGCCCCCTCTCTCATCCCCTCCTACTCCCTCTTCTTGTCCTATGCCCCTCCCTTAGTCCAATGATAGGGGAGGTCCTCCTCCCCTTCCATCTGACCATAGTCTATCATGTCTCGTCAGGACTGCTTTGTCTTCCTCTGTGGAGGTAAGGCTGCTCCCACCTCAGGTGGGGGTGATCAAAAAGCCAGCCCATGAGTTCATGTCAGAGATGGTCCCTGGTCTCATTATTGGGGAACTCTCTTGGATACTGAGTTGCCTTGGGCTACTTCTGTGCAGAGGTTCTAAGTTATCTTCATGCAAGGTCCTTGTTTAGAGTATTCTGAACAGAACACCAACAGCACAGGCTCTAAGAGCAACAATCAATAAATGGGACCTCATGAAACTGAAACGATTGTGTAAAGCAGAAGACACTTGTCAGAACAAATGACAGCCTACAGACTGGGAAAGGATCTTCACCAACCCTATATCTGACAGAGGGCTAATATCCAGAATATATAAAGAACTGAAGAAGTTAAATAGCAACAAATCAAGTAACCCAATTAAAAAATTGGGTACAGAACTAAATAGAGACTTCTCAATAGAGGAACATCAAATGGCAGGAATAGCATCTCATTTTAAAGGCAGAATAATATTCTATTGTGTGTTTGTACCCAAATCTTACTTATTCAATCACTTGACAGTAGACACCTTGGTTGATTAAACTTGAAATTTGTCACTAATGCTGTAATAAGCCACTGTTCTTTGATATATTTATATCATTTCCTTTGCCAGAAGTGCAACTGTTTGATCGCATGAGAGTTTTCAGTTTTGAGAAATCTCACTGTGTTATCTTTAGTGCATGTAGTAATCCACAATTCTCAGAGGAGTATGAGAGCTCCTTCCTCAAATTCCCTTTTTCTCGTGTATGAATTAAACACTCACACTCTCCTCCAATGACTGTTTTTCTGTATTACAAATTTGGAACTTATTTTCATTTTCACTTATCTCAAGATTTTTAATATTTGTTTCTTGTCCTAAGTATTACATAGAAGTATGTTATTTACTCTCCCAAAACTTAAGGACTTTCCAGCTATTTTCCTTGTATTGATTTCTGCTTTTAATTTCATTGTCATAACACTAATAGACTATGTATGATTTCTATTTCCTTGTGCTTTATGGCATAGTGATATATATTAATTACTATATATATTTATATTTAAAAATATATATTTAAAGACTTTATTTTATGTTAATACTTTTTTCATTTAAAATTTAATTACTTTTATTCCTTTTCTGTTCTTCTTACATCTCTTGGTACTTATTTAATTTGTTAGTTTTAACAATTGCTAAAAGAAATATCCAACTCATAGAAAAGTTTATACAGAAAAGAAAAGATTCTTTACCAACTGCAAATATTTACTTCTGGAGCCCAGCACCCTAAATTTATTAGATGTCTTTGCAAAGATTGAAATTCAATCTTATATTCTGAAGATGTGGACTTAATCCTCAAAAATTTGGTGAACAAGTACCTATTCTATTTTTTAAAATATCCAATCTCTTTATCATTTATGAGTCAAACAAACTTTCTGGAATAAAAATAAACAAATTGTAAAAGTAAGTGCTAGAAACTTTTAAAGTTAGATTTATTTTTTTAATTTGGTTAATTATTAAGTGATCATTTCCTTGTGTGATTATTGAGAGACTCAGTCTTTGACATGGACTCCATCACAATCCAGCAAAGGGTAAGCCTGGGTGTAATCTAATGCCCATCCTGGTCTTTGAGCTTATGGGGAGAGGCAGTACGGGTTTTTCCCAGGAGGCATTTCTCTAGGAAGAAAGGAGCACTGAAGGTTCCCTCCTGAGCCCTCTGCTGCACACACACACCGGAATTCACAATGTGCTCTCCTCACTCTAAGGAATGTGATTTGGGAAAAACTTATTAATTTATTTATCTGGCATTTAGAGCCAAAATGTTGGCAGCAAAATGATCTTACCTTCTGCATCTCACACCATACATTTCTAATATGCAATGTTCTTTACATGTTTAAATAAATTTGAGTTAGTCACAGAGAATAATTAACTATTTTCATCAGTAATTTCTTTTAATTTTTCTAGAACAACAGAAAATTTTAACTTCTGTCTGTCTCTTTAGAGAGTTTTCAGATAAGTGCAATGAAAGGATCAGATTGTTTGAAGAAACATTTCCCTAACATTTAACACCTAACTCTTTTTTAATTTTTATTTTTTAAATTAATTACACTTTATTCACTTTGTATTCCAGTTATAGCCCCCTCCTTTATTCCCTACCAATCCCAACCTCCCTCCTTCATCTCCTCCCATGCCCCTCCCCAAGTCCACTGATAGGGGAGGTCCTCCTCCCTTTCCATCTGACCCTAGTCTAACAGGTCTCATCAGGACTGGCTGCAGTCAAAGGACTGTCTTCCTTTGTGGCCTGGCAAGGCTGCTCCACTCTCAGGGGGAGGTGATCGAAGAGCCAGCCACTGAGTTCATGTCTGGGACAGTCCCTGTTCCCCTTACTAGGGAATGCACTTGGAAACTGAGCTGCCATGGGCTACATCAGAGCAGGGGTTCTAGATTATCTCCATGAATGGTCCTTTGTTGGGGTATCAGTCTCAGAAATCTGGGCCCAGATTTCTTGGTTCTGTTGCTCTCCTTTGAGAGCTCCTGTCCCCTCCAGGTCTTACTATCTCCCCTTTCTTTTATAAGATTCCCTGCACTCTGCCTAAAGTTTGATTATGAGCCTCAGCATCTGCTTTGATACACTGCTGAACAGCTAAGTCATGTCAATCTTAAGAATATAATTTTCAGTTACTTAGAAATCTAGAAGAAAAAATAAAAGAATGCTTGAAAATCTGTACTATATATTTCATAAGGCTTTATAGCCTTCTCATGAAGTAAAGTCTTTTTAGTTAGGTTTCCTTACACATGTTGAGCACAGACTTTGAGGAAAGAAAGAAGTCTTTTCACCCATTTCCAAAGGTTTCAGGAAATGTTGTTAGTGAATAACTGACAATGTGAGGCTAAGAATTGAGTAAGTGGAGGCATGGGCTTGGAAACACACACACACACAAACACAACCACTCACCACACACATACACACATGTGAAACACTAGTAAGATATGATGACTCATGCTGATCTTGCTTAAATTTCTTTGATGACATTCTGTAGATGGTCCCTGGTTCCCACAGTTACAGTTATGGTTGATAAGCAACATTGAAGGAAGATTACTTAGGCCATGTCCTTAGCAAACATTAAAAATCCCCACACAATTACAAGAATATGGAGGTGAATGTGGAAATAACTCTTGGAATGAATACATCCATTTTATTTATTAGCTTACAATGTCACCAAACTGTTGTTCTTTTGAAATTTATACACTTTACCCTTGTTCATTCAAATGCTAATTTCTCTCCCCCTACTCTCTGCTTTCAATCCAGACATTGTATTGTGATACTTATTCTAAGCATCACCTGTCTCAATTTTGTGTAAACATGCCAAAATAAAGCAAATAGCCACAATGTTGAGCAATGGAAAGGAAGCAGAAAGAGAGGGAGGAGCCAGAGGACAGGAAGGTGGGAGGCAGAGGAGGAGAGAAAGGCAGGAGAGGCTGGGAGAGCAGATCTGAGGGAGAGGTCTTGGAGAATGAACCGGACCTAAGATTTCATTAAAAGCAAGTATTATGTGGGAAATCTAAATGTTAGGAAACTATGAGGGCTTAGAGGTTTAGGATGGAGTAATTATTGCCCAGCATTGTGTTCTAGGTTTATTAAATAAATCATAATCTCTGTGTGGTGATTTGGTTATACAGCTGTTTAGGATTAACAGCAGCATTACTAAAATATAATTATTAGTAACTATTAATTGCCACTTACAATACCAAACTGTAGCTCTTGTTTACATTTTTATTTCAAAGTGGTACAAGGATTAAAAAGGCTTATGGTTTTTGGAGACAAATCAACTGTTTGACTCTCTAGTAAATTTCTATTTTGATATTGTTTGATTATTTTTTATTTTAATAACATCAGAATCACCAACCCCATGATCATTATGATGGAATATCAACAGTCCACTCTTCATTAGTGACAAAACCACACTTCCTAAGTGATTGCTTGTTACTGGTGATGATTCGTTCACTGTATTAGCCCATCGGGTCACCATGGAATTCTTATTATTTAATTCAAAATACTTAGGAAGAATAGAGAATATACATATAGCTTTATTTGTAAGAGATAAAAACATAAATGCAGTAATAACATTTAAAACATGAAAATAAACTTTTCTGATCCTTGAAATCATTGAAAAGGTTATATATACATATATATGTATATATATATACGTATACCTATGTATATATATATACATACATATATACATATGTATATATATATGGCCAAGTACTTTGATTCTGTCTCTTAGTTACAAATGGGATGTTTCAAAAACAGTATTGAAGAACTACTCTGAGGTTAAGCAATTTTACTCGGTGTTATGGTTTTATAATGCATGATTATATAAATGCATATATGCACTTTCTGGTAAATAATTACCATTCTTCCTCCTTGTTAACATGTGAGATGCTGCAGAAAATAAATAGTTCCCTCTGTTGTATGTGGATAAAAGGCAAGGGAGACAGGAACTGTAGATCAGGAAGAAATATGTGGTCAACAACATTAGAATGTGAGTTCAGTAAAGGCAGGAATAGTATCACCAAGGTACAATAAACATCCAGTCACTGTAATGAAGGAACCTAGTGAAGTCCAGGAAGCAGAAAGAGAGAGAGAGACACACACACACACAGAGAGAGCATGTTTTTGTATGTGTTTGTGTGTATGTGGGATAGCAGTATCAATGTCAACTTACCTAACAAATAAGTTATAGATTTTAAGATGATAATGAATATAGGGAAAAGAGAGTGCATTTCTGAGTACTTGATAACAAGGGTTCAAAGCCAGAATCCACAGCAAAAGGAGAGATAATAGCTAAATGCTCAGACTTAATATGAGAAAGCACTGTGCTGAAAAAATGCAGGCAGATTACCCGTTTCAGTCTGTGACCCAATGCAAAGGCCTTGTAGAAAGAAATGCTTAGGACAGCAGTTTCACTGCCTCCAGAACATATTCTCATAACCAGCTGCAAAAGACAAAGGGTTATACAGAAAAGTGTAAAACTAGTCAAGACAGTCAGTCATAGCCAGAGTCCTGTTCATCACCAAAATGAGTGGACATGGCTCTCTTTGAGGGGATGGAGAGGCTAGCTATGAAGCTAGGAAGAATTGTAGTCACTGATGATGATCTCTGTACATTAAGCTAAGTTAGCTTGGTTATTGGTTGTCTTACAAACATATTCTTTACCATAAGTTCATAGTTGACATCACATTAAAATACTTATTCTAAAGGAAGAGGTGAGAGAGGGGGCTACAGCAAAGACACAAAGTGAATAAATTGTAATAAATAAACGTTTGCCATTTGATCCCCAAAACAGTGCATAGACCCCATCACATGTCTGGCTGTTGTGTCTTCCCCTCACACCTACCTCACTAACATAGAAGAAACTGTGGTTAGGTTTAGTGCTATAGGTCAGAAGAGCATGTCTATGGCAGAAGTTGTAAGTATCAAAACTACAGCTTAAGGATGTATGTATGCATGGAGCCTGAGAGAAGAAATGGCTGTCCTGCTGCTTTATATTTCACTGGGAATACACAGTTCAATGAAATCTTTTCAAATTCAGTCAAGAGCTTGTTACTGAGAGCCCTGTACGGTCCAGGCCTTGGAGATGCAGAATTGAGTGGACTGGCGCTCAGGGATAGCGATGTACATGGAGCAGGGGAAAAGTGACAGGAAGAAGGCTGGCAGATGCAGATGCCATACAATGGTCACAGAGAGTTATCAGTAAACCCAGAGAGGAAATGACGTTTACATATTTAATGATCCCCAAAGTCAACAGTGGCCTTAAACAAACAAACAAACAAAACCCAATTCTATTAATGCATTGATTATAATCAAACACTGATTTCTTTCTTACACCAGTTCCATTCTCATTTAATGACTGGTAAAGTCAATGTTGAACTTGTGTAAGAAGGAGATTTAGATGTTCAACAAACTATGTAGTTTTCGGGGTCATTTAATATAAATTACTGGAAGGAGCCTTGGAAACATACTTTCAGACTGTAAAATTGTAGAGATATTATGTATCATAAAAAGATTAAGTCTAGAAACCTCAAGCTTTCCAAGATGAGGACAAGTTCAATCAATTGGAAGGGGGGTAGAAATAGTGCTAAGTGAACAGAAGCTCAGAGAAGTATAGCTAGTTAAATTAGGATGTGAAAATAGTCTCTAAGCTCTGGATATATAGATAGTTCTAATATATATTAAAGAATGCGTTAGGGCTAGGGGAATAATTCAGTCGGTAAAGCTCTTTCTGTGCAAGACTTGACTTTGGATCCCCAGCACCCCAGAACCTCAGGCTGGTAACCTCAGTGCTGGGGTATTGGAGACAGGCATATCCCAAGGGCTGGCTGGCCAGCAAGTCTGGCAAAAGAACAAGCTCCACATTCAGTGAGAGACCCAATCTCAAATGAAAATAGAATGCAGAGCGATAGAGAAAACCTCTGAACATTTATCTATACCCTTCCCGCATGCGTGCACAAATGAGCACATATTCATACACATATGCACACATATGAATACACCACACACACACACACAGAGTTACACAGTGGGGTGTATTAAAGCCAGACATGACGGCACGTTCCTAGAATCCCAGATCTTTGGAGGCAAACATAGGAGTGTGGGTACCAGTTCAAGGCCAGCCTGGTTATCACAGTGATTTTGAAGACTACCAAGGTTTACATAATGAGAGCTTGTCTCCGAATAAAAAGAAATAAAGAAAAAAAAAGGAGCATCAGTTAAGGAATAGTAGAAATAAACCTCACCACAGGACCAGTGGAAACTTTATTTATATTATTTGAATATTAATAATTGAATGATTCTGTCCTGTGCACCAAAATGTATTAGAAACTTTTATTTCTTCATAGCTAAGTATTATTCCAAGTAAATACAAACCCTTTATAGGAACTGGTCAAGAAAAGAAAGCATTTAAAAACACTGATTCATTAAAAAAATATGCTAAATGCTGATCATGTTGTATCACTTAAAAATGGTTTGAAATATGGATAAAGATACAGTTTCTTCCTTAAACATGTTTGGGAGAACATGTTTCCTGTAGGTAAAATATAGAAAGTATCAGGATAATTCAGTGTGGTGGCACACAACAGTAATCCCAGCGCTTGGGGTGGGAGAGGCACACAGATCTCTCTGTGAGTTCTAGGCTAGCCTGGTCTACAAAGCGAATTAACGCTACACAGAGAAAGCCCTATCTCAGGAACAAAACAATAACAAATAAAAGGCATCAGGATAGCCCTGATGAAATATAAAGATGCTATGGTGTATTAGGAGAAAGAAGACTTCTGAAGTGTAGATGAGACAGGGAAGCTTCACTCAATAAGCAGGACTTAAACAACTGTCTGCGTGTATTTAAATATCAACGTCAGGAAAACGTAGCTGAGGCTGATCTGCTAACTCTCTGGCTGTGTACCGTGGGCATGCCTGTTTTCTCATCCAGTCTTCACAGTAATTGTTCGAAATGGCATTGCTGTCCCCAGTTAACTGACAAAGAAATTGACTTAGAGAGAAACAACGTGCTCATCCTCATTTGTAGCTAGCAAACAAACATGCATCTTGAACTCACGCCTGCCTGTTGTTTATTTTGCATCTCATACGAGGGAGCAAATATTTTAAAAGTTCGGAGTATATCTTGAGAGAGCAAAGACCTTGGAAAACAGAGTATAGATGAAGCAATGGCCCCTCTATAGCTGAGCAAACAGATGAAAGGGTAAAGAGTAGATGGCTTTGGACACCATGCTAGGGAATCAACCTGTGTTAAAAAGGCCACAGAGGAAAGCCAAAACGCCCCGCTTGGATGAGTCACACGGGGAATACCACATTTCCTGGAATTAGTCTAACCAAGTATGAAAAGTGAATTAGGGCCGAGAGCAAATGAGAGCGACAAAACCGAGATCATTCAACAGTCCAGGAGAATGACACCTGGAGACTGAGGATGAGACAAACGCGAACAACAGATGGGCGACATAATAAAGCAAGGAAATGGAAACGAGAGGCTTTGAAAGGCTTTAAATTCAGGAATCCATTAGTTTTTAATGTTTGGGGAGACATAAAAGGTCTCTAAGCAGAAAAACATCATCTGTCCAGGCTTTTTCTTCCCCTGTAAGCTCTCGGTTTACAGAGTAGTACGCTTGGGGTTTCTATTTAGGGGGAAATGCCTACTGCGACCTACCGCTGTGCATGCTGGGATTGTGCTAGCCCTTGCACCTTGCTTCTTCCAACAGAAGGCTTTTCCAATCCATCATACATGATCGGCATGACAGCGTACGGCTAATCTGCTGCCGGTGTAGCCCCTGCCCTGATGGGGGGACGGCAGTAACCACACAGCCCGGTCAGGGAGAAACAGCAGCACACGTTTCCTTTCTAAAAGCTAAACCAGAAAGGGGGAAGCGAGAAAAGAGAACTGAAAAAAATCAAATACTGCCTTTTCAAAGATCCAGAACGACGATTGCAGTGTGCTGACAAGCTGGGTGTGAGGAAGCACAGAACACACAGACAGCCTGCTCTGGATAATGCTGGAAATCACTGGGCATCACAGATGTAGACATCAATTTTAAGATTAAAAAAAAACAAAAAACAAAAAAAACTGAACTGGTAATTTTGAACCACGCTGTATTGAAATACATGGATTTTGTATTTTAATTAGTCTCATGCCCATCGGTCAGATAGAAAGGAAGCAGGTACTTCACTATCAGGAAAGAGCATAGTGGGGGTGGAGGAACCGTGGATGACACTGGGAGAAGATGAGGGAGGGGCCACAGCCGGGATAGAAAGTGAATACATTATAATAAGTAAATATATGAATAAAATTAAAGATTAAACAAAGTAAAACCCATAGGTGTGAATGGAGCCAAAATACTGCTTAAATGTATTGTTTATAAAAAAAAAACCCTGATCAAACAGGGAAAGACTATGTTTCCTAAATAATTTTATGTTTAGTTTTTATTTTTCTTACCATGAGAAAAAATTATGTCCTAACTTTTATTGATAAATTGAAATGTTAATATGATCTGTTCAAGCTGAATACTAAGCAGGGGAATCGGTAACGCTATAGACACCAGTTTTTAAAATCGAAGACTTGATGATGGTCAGGTGCATATTTTAGAATAAGGGATGTGCCATTTAATTCTCTCTTTCCCTCATAGACCCTGAGCAGATTCAGGCTTTCCCTGAGCTAAATCCTGGATTGCTTAATTTTCAGATTTACAACTGTGGCTTGTAAAGAATTTCTCTTCCCTCCCTCGTGCATGGATCGATTCCCCTTGGGTGCTGGTATCTTAATCATATAGTCATTTGGGTTGGAAGGACCTGTGCTGGCACACTAATCTATTCCTGTGAATCACAGCAGAATTGATTTTATTATTACTAAGTCATTCCTGATCGATGGGTGAGGGGATTCGGCTGGACTCTCTCCAGCGACGGTGATCCTCAAGTCTCCCCTGACAGCTGGTGCCTTCCCAACTATTCATACTGTTATAAAGTTATCCTTATATTTAACCTCAATCTTTCCTTCTGGACCCGAAGCTTATTACTTCTTGTTCTGTCCTCATTGACTAATGAAAATTGGTCCCTCTTCTCTTGATAACAGCCTTTAATGAATCTGCAGACAGTTGTGTTTCCCCCCAGTCTTCTTTTATCCAGACAGAACATGTCCGCTTGCCCTAACCTTCGCACATAGGTCTTATTCCCCGGGTCCTTTATCATCTTTGTGGCTCTCCTCAGATTTCTCAGCATTCTGTCTATGTGTCTTAAAGGGGGTAGATGTAATCTCGGTGCAGCATTTCCCTAGAGGCCAAACTCAACAGGAAAAACAAAACAGAACAAAACAAAAAAGCAAAATAAAACAACAACCACCCAGTGTTTGGCTAGTTTGCATAATACCCAACTCACAATTACGGCACTGGCATTCAGGAAACATAAGAGAGATGGAGTGCATGGGAGTGGAACCACCCCAGAGTGCTGCTAACTGCGTAGGCTAAAGAGTGGCAGATGCAGTAGTATTAGTTAAAAGAGGTCATTGGCAGCAAGTCCAGTGTTTGATAGTCAGGCATCCTTGAGGTTCTCTGAACTTGGTGTGTTTGTGTGCCTGCACGCTTGTTTTGCACACATGTGTGGGGTTCACAGGATTTATGGAGGCCAGTGGTTGACCTGAATGTCTTCTTTTTCAACTGCTCTCCACCTTCTTTTCTGAGACAGGCTCTCTAGCTGAACCTGGAGCACACCAACTCCACCGGTATGGTTGACCAGAGAGCCCCGTAGACCCTCTTGTTTATCTCATCGGGGCTGGGTTCACAAGGGTACTGGTATGCCTGGCTCATTGTATGGGTTCAGGGAATTTGAACTCAGACCCTGCAAGTGCCTTCCCAACTAAGCCATCTCTTCAGCCCTCATAATACTAAACGTAAAAGGTAAAATCACTTTACTTTTAGATAGCTGTCCATCACTTAGATACAACAATTTTTAGATCATGATTTAAGACAATATTTATTTATTTATTATTTTTATATTAATTACAGTTTATTTACTTTGTATCCCAGCTGTAGCCCCCTCCCTCATTCCCTCCCAATCCCACCCTCCCTCCCTCATCTCCTTCCTGCCCCTCTCTAAGTCCACTGATGGGGGAGGTCCTCCTCCCTTTCCATCTGATCCTAGCTTATCAGGTCTCTTCAGGGCTGGCTACAATGTCCTCTTCTGTGGCCAAGCAAGACTGCTCCTCCCTCGGTGGGGCGGCGGGGGTGGGGTGGGGGGAAGGTCGAAGAAGACAATAATTTTTATCCAAATGTGTTATTTCACTAAGAAATGGTTAGACTCAGAATATCTAAAATTTATAAAGTATTAAATTAATTAGGAAAAACATAACTGTGTGCATACTAAGCGAGGGTCAAGGATCCTAGTAAGAGATAATAAAATCAAATGTAATGTAAACTTTATCCTTGAATGGTGGATCATTTGAAGTTCCAAAACCACAATTTTCTATTCCTAACTCTCTCAACTTGATTTCTGTTACAGAAGCCACTTCCTAATATTCAAAGTGAATTGTTTTGTGTTCTTTAGGGCATTATCCAATCAGACAAAGAAGAAACCTTTGCATGTCAGACCACCAACCCCCAGCTCTGCTAATCTGTCTCTTCCTGCCTTTTATCATATAAAAATGACAATGAAAATAAATACTCCAGTACCTCCAGCTGCCAGTCCAATTTGCTGCAGCTCTTAAACCCAGTAGGAAATACAAAGCCAACCCCACTCTCCACATTAAGACATTCTTGCTTATTTAACTCTGCTGTGAGGAGCCACCCTAATATGTACGGGACTTCTAATATGCTTTGAGATCTAATTTAAGTTTGTATATTCCACACTATTTGTTTTTAAATGTCCTTAGGTTTGTAATTTGCAGTAACATTTATAATACTGGTTAGTTATACGAAATATAAAATATAGATAAATGCATAGTGATAAAACAAACATGTCACCCAAAGTTCTAGCAATTGGTCCCAGAACTTGTCCTACCTAATTTAGTATGTCTTAACAAATAGACCAATCATATTAATTATAGGGTTTTGATCATTTGGCAAACCAATGCTGATGAGGGAATGTTTACAAGGCCTCCTCCCTAGATAAAGAGCTACAGGCAGTCAATAGCTGCTAAGACTGGAAAACGAGTCTTTTTCGGGGATGGGCCCCTTGATATAAGCAAAACTGGGGGTGTATAACAATAATAATTACAGAAGTGTGGGGAGACATAGGAGGAGTTGGACGGATGAGAAGTGGGAATGCTGTAAATCTACTACTCATGCAAGAAATCCTCAAAACAGTAAAATAAAATAAATTCAATTAAATTGCTTATTAAGTCTTGCTTATTCTTAGTGTTTAAGACAGAATCTATTGAATCTGGTTCTTCGATCTAGAGATTTCTGTCACTCTCTTGGTGCTGGGATTTCAGGGCAGAGCCACCACAGGAGCTTGAAAGTAAATTCATGGATTCAGCAGTGGTCTTTTGAGGAAGTGTAACGTGTTATCACATGAAACTAATATTTCTGCCCTAACAGTGAGAACATACAGGGCAAGATAGGTCATTTGCCTTTTTGTTTTGTTTTGTTTTTTAATAACCTATCGAGAAAACTGAAGTCATTACATTCTAGAAGATGTCTGAAATTACAAATCTTTCTCATATGAACTCCTCATGACCCTTTTTGGCAGGGGATAGGGAGAAGATTCTTCATAAACAAGGAAAAGAAACGTGGCCACACTAGTAGCAATATCTGATGCCAATACACGTAGCCTGGTGTGAAGGAGAAGCTTCTGGAAAAGCCAGACATGTAGGTCTGTAACTGCCAGTCAGCATCTTGCCAGGGTTTTCATAAGATGAGCAAAAGGCAGTGATTTTTAGGACTGGAGAAGATAGGAGAGACGAAACAAATTCTTTGGTTCCTATATAGTCCCCCAAGTGATCACATGACCCAGGTCAGAGGATAAGAGAAACCTCTCGAAGGCATATAGCACCTAGTAAAATGTTCCTTTCCTCTGTGAGCTGATGAGTTATAGGGACATTTGAAATTCCTTGGAGACCACTAAGCCTTTGCCAACAACACAGAAACTGATCTCCAAAGCATAAGAAGAGAGAGGGGGAGAGAGGACTAAAAGACAAAGGGGGAAGAGAGATGGAAAATGAGAGAGCAGTGAAGGCAGAGGAGGAGGCTTAATGTATAAAGGTAATTTTCCCAGTAAATGAAAGCTGTGGCGGGGATGTAAAGCAATGGGAGAACTGCAAGTTTGAGAACTGGCAGCCATCTTTGGATGATAAAGGCTATAAGGAGAATTGTTATTATTATTATTTGGTAAGGAGAATTATAAAAGCTGTCTTACAAGTGCTGAGACCTAAAGGTCCACGAAAAACTTAATTGTGCTCATGCTCTCAAAATATTTGATGCATGAAGTGAGCCTAACTGAAACTGTAGCGATCTTCTCCCCAGCTTAGAAGCCCCTTACCCCAGCTCAGACCTTGTTAGGAATAAGTGAGGAGGAGAGTCATGGTCTTCCCTAGGAATATTTCCTCCAGTCCGTACTTTCATTTTAGACATCTTTCTATCATGACAAACTGTGAAACATCTAAAAAAGCAAGGATATTTGACTCTTAATTAAGAAAAAAAATAGATCCAGAGACCACCAGAGAGTTTAATAAAGAGGCAAATGTGTTAACATGTTATGATAGAAACTATGTAACATATTTAAATAATGAGGAATTGCACATAAAAAAAAATCCATAAGAGAGAATTTCTACATTCGTCTTAGATGGGTTTCCTGAAAACCTGATCCTTCAGTAGGCAACAGCTGAAACTTCTAACAAAGTGAGGGTCACTTACAGAGTGATTCTAAAAAGTGCCTTGAACCTGTAGACTTTGGGAAAAAATAAAATTAAGTGAGAAGCATACATATATGGAAGGTTGTTTATTTCCCCACACCCTTCACACAAAAACTGCAAGTGTGTGGTGGCAAAGGAAAGATAAAATCAAATAGAAATTTCAACAAATTTATGGCAGTAATTCGGGGGCAAAGTTGGCAGATTTTTAGAACATGGGAGAGAAGAAAGCCACAGCGGGCACAAAAGTTCCATGAATAAATAATGCTTGTGCCTCCTTCTGACTCTTGGATTATTTGTGACCAAGGAAGGCTATGAGAAATCTTGACTGAGATACAAGCCACCACCAATAGTGAGCGTGATGACTCAATCAATGAAAAATTAACTTCTGGATAAGATAAAATATTAAACCTATTAGAAAAATTGTACAAAATCCCGACTTTATACAACAAACACTCATAAACTGAATTAACTGTTTGTGGAGGATGCACTACACCCATGTCTACACCATGAATAAATGTCGCTGAATAGAGGAACCACTGTGGACACCAGTCAGAGAAGGAAACAAATGTATAATTATATTTGTGCCAAATTAAAGTGGGTAAATAGGATTAGAAGTAGCTGTAAGGAAATAACCATAAGAACCAGGGTAACAAGTAGTTTTAGGGAGACAGAAGAGGCAGGAGGCTAAAAAGATGCTTCAAGAAGCATCTTTCTCTTTCACTTTCTATTTCTTGATATGAGCACAGATAAAATAGATGTTAGCTTAAAATTAAGTGACTTGTGTATTGTTATCTGTGAATGATATCAGGGTGACCGAAAACACTGTATAGCTTGACCTAAGTTTTTTGACTTCGTGATGTTGCAAGAGTGACAGGCTGTGCATTTTCGACTTTGCATTTTGATCTATGTGGCCTCACTAGTGGTAGGCAGTGCGATGTTCCCTCATGATGCTGGTCAGTGGTGGTGAGCTACAGCTTTCTGTCAGCCCCATGATCATGAGGATGAACATCAATCTTTCATAATGTACTTTGTTGTTAAACTATTCTTTGCTGCCGGCTAGGTCTACTAAATTTATTCTTGCCTTTTTACCTCCCGTACTAGGGACCAAATTTTTTCTTTGTTTCTGAAAATTCATACATTTATACAAAGAAATATGATCATAGTAGTGCCCATTTTCCCCCTCCAGCTCACCCCATGTTTTCCCAACATTCCTCCTCCTACCATAATGTCTTTTGTTGTTGTTTTTTCTGAGTCCTTTCAGTGCCGCCCACTTGTGTCTGGGTGTGGGGGCTGAACGCTTGAGCAGAGGAAATCTTTAAGTGGCTACGTACTCAAAAAAGAATGATTTTTTTTTTCTCCTCTAGCTCCTTGGTTATTGGGGTTCTTGCAAGTTTCACAGCTGGCAAAGAAATGAATAAAACTTGGGTCAGCACCACTTTAGCAGGGCCTGGGACTAAGTTCAGGACAAGGGCCAAAACTATGCTCAGGATTCAGGATATTGGGGGATTCAGGAAGGCTAGCTCCATAGACTAGCAAAAAGATCACTTGCTTGTTAGACAATATTCATTCAAGCCTTCCCAGTGAACAGGTGTCCTTCATTTTCTTCCTTTGAAGAAAAAGAAGCCTTTATATTTCACTGTTCAGGATTTTCTAATGTTTTCTGTGAGCTGTTCCCCCTGCACTCAGTAATGGATGCTGCCTAGAAACAATTGATCCCATCGGAGACAGAATTTTGGCTGGCTTTATCTTGGACGGTAAGCACAGCTGCCGAGCATTCAGGAGTGTGATAGCTATGTCCAGTCCAGAAGACAGCATTTCACGGACCTCCTCTTCCTTTGACTTGTACATTCTTTCTGCTTTCTTTAGGGCGATTTTCCCTGAGCATTGCTTGAGGTGGGAGACAGATATTCCATTTAGGGCTGTGCACTTAGTCTCTTATTCTCGTCCCTTTGTCCCAGTTAATGCATCTTAGCATCGACTGCTGCCTACTGCAAAAAGGAAGCTTCTCTAACAAAGGCTGAGCAAAGCTTAGGTCTATAGGTAAAAGCATAAATATTTAGAAGAGAGTTTGGCCATTTAGCAAAACAAAACCAGCAAGTGCTACTAGAACCTATGACCTCCCCAACCATGGACATTTGTAGAGGATTATAGTAAAGGCATGAAATTCCCTCCTGTGGGTCAGGCCTCAACTCCAATGAGAAAGTTGTTGGCATCTCCATAATAGTCACACATTATTGCATCAGAAAGCACATCATGAGTGTCAAGTCAATATTTCCAGCCTGCCATGTCCAGCATTAGGTAAGACCGTTGGTGTCTTTTCTCCCTGAGCAGCCTACAGAACACCTTGAAGTTCAAACCTTTGGTTTTGTCTGTTTTAACTTGGAGCACAAGTGAAAGCCAGGGAACTAGAAAGGGACGTTTTTTTGGGGGGTGGGGACATCTTAAGGTACATCAACAAATTCTAGGCAAAGTGAAAGTATTGAGGTTAGATACTAGAGGGAGAAAGGCTCAATTTAAGAAGGAGAGGAGCATGGAAGTATGGGTGAAACAGGGTGAGGGCTATTCTAAAGGTAAAGGAGGTATGAAGAGCATGGAAATCTACGATTTCAGGACACAATTTTTTTTAAAGGATGGATGGTAGAATAGATATGTAGTCAAAAAAAAGAGGGGATATTGATGGTTAAAGGTTTAAGTAAGTGTAAGGGTGTCAGTAGAGAAAAGAAGGGAGTAGTGGATGGGTTAACCACAATTAAGGTTCCATGGAAAATGCTTAAGGAAACCCACTAGTTGGTAAATCTCAAAATACAACTTTACACACACACACACACACACACACACACCAGAGTTTGAATGCCTGACTGGACAGTGTTGCTCCCAGAAAACAGGTTATTGAATGAAAATTGCATTACAAGGCATGAGGTGCCTCCTGGTGAGTTGTTGGCCAGGGAGGACTCACAATCCTCAAAAACAAACAAGGCAGGGAATTGTGATTGCCCTTGGTTTCCCTCCATATCTAAAAGTTAAGACACCATTGTTAAAGACTCCACACACACCTCAGCTGTAGAACATAAAGAAATCAATCTCAAACTGCCTGTGAAACTTCCTTCCTGCTGCTTAAACGTAGTTTTTGATTGGAAGTATTTTCAATTCATATGTTTGTTGGGCAGAACCCCAGAGTTGGTCAGGGGATGTCTGAAATTTCATATCACAATGTTTTTTTTTTGTTTTTTTTTTTGTAAATAACTCTACAGTACTTTTTCTTCAAACAAAAAAACTACATGTCTAGAATGCACACCAACTCACCTAAAGGTATATTCCTCACACACAGATGTATGAATAGCTTAAAATGATTTTTAATTAAAAATAATTAGAAAGAAATTTAGAGAGTCAGTTATAGAAACAGTGTGGGCTATGATGAATATTTTGCTGTACAATTTTGTTTAATCTAATATCAGAAAGTTTGTGTTATGATGATTTGTACTTACAATATTTGTGGTACAGAATTTGAGCATGAATTAAGAATGTGGTGTGTGTGTGTTTGTGTGTGTGTGTGTGTTCAAGTTGGTTTATTAAAAAGTTTCTGGAAATATATGTAATAATCTGTTTCTTTTTTCCATTTTATCTTCTCTAAGTCCTTTGAAGCTCATCAAGGGAGTTAAAGCCTTGTCTTCCTAGGCCCTTTGGTTTAAATGAGTTTGATCAATGACTGACTTTGAGCTGCAAGAGATGCAGAACAGTAGGCCAGCGTGAGCCTTCCCTGATTCTTTTCTCATCTCAGGGTCTGTGGACTTTGCTAACTGTTATGTCTCCTCTTTCCTTTGGACTTAGAAGAGTTACTACCGCCAAGCTTCTGTCCTGTCTATTTTCCATACATCTTGGCTACATTAAGGGAATAGACCCCTTAACTAACCCTTACAATTGCCATAATTTGATTATGTCACTTTTCTTATGTAGCCATGTCTATCTGCTTGTCTCTGTCTTTCCTTTATCTGTTTTCCTCTCCATCCATTTTCATGTATGCACACAACACCCAGAATATCATACTATGTACTATGTTATTATTGAAAATTGAAAAGAAGCTAGATTCATGAATTTTAGTAAGGAACACTTTCCAAAATGGACTATTAAGTGGTGAGTGAGCAGGTTTGGATTGATAGAATTTCAGTTATATGTACTATTTTGTATTAATGCTTAATTATATAATTATGAAGAGAATAATGTTTTTATTGCTAACTGGTGTATGTCATTGTTTACACAAATTTTTGGATATTTCATGATTCACCTCATAATATATAGAATCTGTCATATTTATTTATTCATTCAAAGGATGTTTATTTAAAGCATATTATATTCCAGTCATTTTTCTGGTAACTTGAACAACAGGAATAAATAAACTATTTTCAAACAACTTACTAATAATACTAATAGCACTAATAATGATAAAATCTAAATTCTAAAAACCATGTGATTCTATGTGATATGTTGGGGTAACAAGAACAAACTTTTAGATTTAGAAAATATCACTGAGAAACTAACTTAAACACATACTTGAGAAATACATTTGTGAAGGGTATTTTATTTATTTATTTAACATATATGTTTATCTATTTATTTACTTTATAGCTCACTCATAGCCTACCCCTGCCCCCTCTCCTCCTGCTCCCACCTTCCCAACCTCTTCCCCCTACGCCCCTCCCCTTCTCTAAGGGGGGCTCATACCAACCCATTCCACCACATCAAGTCACTTCAGGACTGAGTGTATCCTCTTGTACTGAGGCTGAGGAAGGCAGCCCCACCTACGGGAAGTGATCGAAAGGCAGGCAACAGAGTTCAATTCAGAGAAAGCCCCTGAGCCAGGTACTAGGTGATCCCCATGAAGACTAAGCTGCCCTTCTGCTACATATATGTAGGGGTCTATGTCTAGTCCATACATGGTCCTTCGTTGATGCTTCAGTCTCCATTAGCTTCCCCTGGGCCCAGGTTAGTTGACTCTGTTGGTCTTCTGGTGGAGGTTTTTTTTTTTTTTTTTTTTTTGTTGTTGTTGTTTTCCCTCTGTGTCCTTTTATCCCTTCCCTGACTCTTCCACCAGGCTCCCCATGCTCCTCCTTATGTTCCACTATGAGTCTCAGCATCAGTTTCGATCAGTTGCTGGGTATAGGCTCCTAAAGGACAGCTGTGCTCTGCTGCCGTGTGTAAGCATAGCAGAATGTGGTGAATAGCATCGGGGGTTGGATCTTTTCCATGGGGTGGGTCTCATTCCCTCAACCTCTGCTCTAGCTTTATTCCTGCCCATCTTGTAGGTAGGGTAAGTTTTGGGTCCAAGGTTTTGTGGTGAGTTGGTGTTTCCCTCCCTCCACTGTAAGTCCTATCTGGCTAGGAGGTGGTCTCTGAAGTCTCCATGACCCCTGCTACTAGATGTCTCAGCTAAAGTCACCCTCATATCCTCCCAGGAGCCTTCCCCATCACCCGTCTCCAGCTTGTTTTAGAGATCCCCTCTACCCTCAGTTTCCCTTCTCTATGAGCCGGCTGGCCTCCTGCACTCTGTTCTCCCCACATCTGATTCTCACCCTCATTTCCGTCTCTGGTCACTCTCCTACTCTGTTTCTTCTCTTTATCCAGTTCCTTTATGAGTGATATTTAAGCATTCTTCCTTGCACCCTCCTTATTACTTAGCTTCTTTGAGTCTGCATTGTAGTATGTCTAGCTAATATCCATTTATAAGTGAATACATACCGTGTGTGTCTTTCCGCTTCTGGGTTATCTCACTCAGGATGATACTTTCTAGTTCTATCCACTTGCCTAAAAATTTCATGATTTCCTTCTTTTTAACAGCTGAGTAGTGTTCCATTGTGTAAATGTACCACATTTCTTTATTCATTCTTTGGCTGAGGGACATCTGGATTGTTTCCAGTTTCTGACTATTACAAATAAAGCTGTTAGTTGAGCAAATGTCCTTGTTGAATGATGCAACACCTTTTGTTTTTATGTCCAGGAGTAGTACAGTTGGGTCTTGAGGTAGAGCTATTCCCAATTTTTTGAGAAAATGCAAGATTGATTTCCAAAGTGGTTGTATAAACAGATTGGTTGATCAATGGAATTGAATAGAAGACCCAGAAATAAACCCACATACCTATAGACACTTGATTTTTGACAAAAACCAAAAACATACAATAGATAAAAGAAAGCATCTTCAACAAACGGTACTGCTCTAACTGGATGTCTACATGTAAAAGAATGCATTATGCCCATATTTATCACCCTGCACAAAACTCAAGTCCAAGTGGATCAAAGACCTCAACATAAAACCAGATACACTAAATCTATTGGAAGAAGTGGGGACCAACCTTGAACTCACTGGCACAGGAGAGAACTCCCTGAACTGAACACCAACACACAGGCTCTAAGATCAACAATCAATAAACGGGACCTCATGAAACTGAAAAGCTTCTGTAAGGCAAAGGACACTATCAACAGAACAAAACAGTGGTCTGAAGACTGGGAAAAGATCTTCACCAACCCTACATCTGACAGAGGGCTAAGATTCAAAATATATAAAGAACACAAGAAACTAAACATCAATAAACCAAATAATACAAATTAAAAATGGGGTACAGAGCTAAACCAAGAATTATCAGCAGAGGAATCTCTAATGACAGAGAAGCCATTAAAGAAATGTTCAACATCCTTAGTCATCAGGGAAATGCAAATCAAAACAACTTTGAAATTCTATCTTATTAGAAACTGTGAAATTCCACCCATTAGAATGGCTAAGATAAAAAACTCAAGTGACCTCACATGCTGGCAAGGATGTGGAACAAGAACATCCTTCATCCTTCCTTGGTGGAGGGTATTTTAGACAGAAAGACTGAAGGTTTGTAGGTGGGAATGTGACTTATGTGTTCATAGACCTGTTAGGACACAAATGCTTTGGGAGCCATGTGTACAAAGGGACAGAAGAAGAGTCCCACAGATAGTGATCCGATCACAAGGATGTTAGCAAGGCTTTCAGACCTTGGACTATCCTTTGGTAAAGTGAATCCATTGAATGTGTTAGCAGATGGTGACCATGAATTGCTGCTCTTTGATTATTAATATTATCCCAACTCATGAGTGGCAAATAAGAGGTGAGGATACAGAGAGGCAGCAATGGAGTATCTGAGAGATGATCACAGTTATTCGGGAGAGATTGGTCTCCAAATGTTCAGTACGGAGGACAAGTCTAAACAAACTGGAGAAGGCACAAAGACCTCAATGGGATGAAAGTGAAACATTGGACTAGGCTACCATCCGCTTTTGGTAGAGGTTTCTTTAGGTGGCACTGTTCAGATTCAGTCCTGATATTCGCTATAACACAATCCAAGACCTAGATAAGACAAATCCAAGACAAATCTAAGACCTATACTGTTTCACACAACTGATTTTAGGACTGGGCACATTATACAAATCAAGTCCTACTATTAAAAATATGTTTGTTTGTTTGTTTTCTTTTCTGTCTGCATTTGAGTAGAAATTACATCTGCCATGTGTATATGTATTTGTGATGTGTGTCTAGACTTCCAAAGTGGCCTAGAAGTATAATTATCCAACTGTTAACATTATTCTGAAGAGCAGACAGTGGGATTTTTTTTCAAGGTTTTGGTTCAGCTCTCCACTTGCTGTGTCTGTTTGATCCACATGTACAGATTTGACTGTGGTTCACAAAGCTATATGAGGAGGTGATGGTGATTTTTGAGGTGGGGGAATGGATTTCACTTAGATACATTGTTTACCTGAGAGAAAACAACTTAGAGAGTGTCTGGATTGAACCTGCACAGATTTCTGTGGGGTTTTTTGTCATCATTCCTAAACAATGATATTTAGTAAATATTTACATAGAATTTATGTTGTGCGAATTATTATGAGTAAGGCCGATCTGGTTTAAATGTATAGGAGAATACACTTAGCTTCTATGTAGATAAAACATAGTTTACATAAGGGATCTGAGTATCTGTGGACTCTGGTATCCTCAGAAGTCCTCAAACTAATCCTCCAAGGACATTGAGCAATGATGGTTTTTACAAGGCTGCGTTAGGCTTTTGTGATTTAGGAAGAAAAAGAAATATTTGAAAGCTCACTGTACTTGTCTAGAATGTGTTGCAGTGGCTTTATTACTAGTTTTAACTTTGCAAAAAAAATTAGTATTCCACAATGAATGTCATGTATTGTGCTGATTTTAATATATTCCAAGTTGCTTAGACATTTTTAAAGCCGAATGTGCTTCAAATTTTGCTGCATTACATGTTTTTCTCATTAACTGTTATTGCCCCGAGCATCCTGTTTCTATTGTAATTGTTGTCAATGACGGAGGTAAAGTAGCTATTAAGAATTTCAACCCTCACCTCTTTTGGATCCCGCCCTTTCTCTTGTCCCTAAGAAGTACTTAGCCTACCCTTCCTGGGTCGTGTTTCGACTTCATAATCACTTCTAATCTCTTCCTTCCATATCCTTTGCTGATGGTGCTCTGTAACAGCTTTCCCATTTCAAATGTCCCCTGGATGCATTTACTAAATTTTTTTTTCTGAGAGCATCATTTTTATAACTTGCTTATTCCGTTTAGATGACTGTCTTCCTTCTTTTATTCCATGTCCTTAAAAAAAATTCTGCGTCTTAATTAAGTAGAGAAGAAATCTGAAAAACAGTAAAGATCAGACATTTTCCAAGGAGAAATTCCTTTGGCTATTTCCCCCTTGGTTAGAAAATACAGACATTTTGTTTTCTTGAAAGACAATTCTACCTTTTGTAATATTTTACAGTCTTAAAGAAGCAGTTTTCTGTTTTTCTCACTTGGGCCTCCCACGGATTTCCCTGACTTCAGCAGTGAACAGGAAATGCTCATAGGTTGGTCAAAAGCACTGCAGTTTTTACTGTGAATGAAAACAATAAAATCTGATTTTTGAGAGGCTTATAAATTATTTTAATCGGAATTGTGAATTTTCATTTAAGATGCCTTAAAAAATGTTTAGGAGGAGTGTAAAGGGGGGGGGATGATCATAGGAGAGGCTTTTGATGCAGGAAGTTCTACATTTCAGCCACAATACACAGAACATAACATAAGCACGCTGTGAGAAGAAGCGAGGAAGCCAGCAACCTAAATAGAGTAAAATATTACGAGGCATAGGAGCTTCTCAAGTAGTTGGCAGATATATAGTCTTATCCAGATATATATGTTTGTTGTGAATTTTTTAACCTTCCGTAGAACCATTTATTTAATTTGAGTGTTTCTGGAAAAGCTGTATGAGTAATAGCAATGAATAATATTCAAGAGTAAAATTATGAGTACTATGGAAGGTCAAGTAAGAAAAATGTTACTTTAAATGTTACTTTTATGAAAACTTTTGGGTTTTCATAAACTACATTTGGGTGCTGAGTGTCACCCTCCAGTAATCAGATGGACCCTTCTTTTAACATGAGAGAAGAGGGGGACAGTGAGCGTGTACTATTTTTAGACCTTTTCCTTAAACGTTACCCTCTCTCACCATTGCCCTCACCATAGTAAAGGGACTAATATCGGTTCCGAGTATATGTCTAGCTGTCCTACTGCATGAGTTTTCCCAACAAACCTCTGAAGTATGAGTCCTTAGGCCCACTGCCGTTTTCAACAAGAGACAGGAGATCACACACACACACACACACACACACACACACACACACAGCAATTTCATATCTTGGAGAACAGGCTCTTGCATCTCCATTTGGAAAAGCATCTTAAATTGGAGCCACACCATACTTTCTTTCCCCCATTTATGTTTATCTGCTTTCCATGCCCCAGTAACTAGGAATTCTATTATTCTAGTTGTTCAGGCAGCACTTACACTCTCCCTCTCGTGATACAGCCTATCAGCAAATTTAGTCACCTTTCTAAATTTAGTCTTCTTTCTAAATAGAGTGTCCTATGGAATTCTTTGAAGTGTAAGCCATGGCACATCACACGATCTCTACTGGACACTGACAGTGAAAGCCAGAAGAATTTAGCTATGAATCTGCAGCTGATTTCAGAGCTGAATCTCTTGATGCAGCTAAGTCATTTGGGAACTTTTCTTTCTCCCAGTAACACTACTGGTTTGTTCTTCATTTACTCTATGAACACCCATCATTATTAATTCGTCTGCTATATACTGGGTTATCTCTCCATTATTGGGACTAGAAAAGAAGAAAGGAATGAAAAACTTCATTTTCATGAAATTTGCTTCCTGCTGGAAAGAAACAATTAAAAGTAACCATTTGCATGTATTCCAGATGCTAAAATATTCCACAAAGAAAACAAAGCGGTGATAGACAGACGTGTGAGGAGTGACCACTGTAATGTTGATGCTTGAATAGAGACCCGAGGGAAGATAGAAATGAGCCACATAAGGAAACAATCAACAGTGTGCTTTCATTGACCTCTAATTTTTTCTATTTTTAGGTTACACAGCATATTCTATATTGGGATAGCTTCTTAACAGCAATAATGCCCTGAGGAAAAACACATTAGCAATTTTATGTCTTTTGTCCATAGAATAAAAGCCTCTTGATTGCTACATCTGAAAAACAATGGTTTTCAAAGACTTTTTAGATGCATAAAAACATGTCATAAAGTAATATGGGCTATTTTATTTATTAAATTTTTGCAAGCTGAACTTCATAATAATTAGGCTGTATTTCACCCTAACATGTGACTTCATTGTGTGAATTTTGGTTGTGTATATTCAGTAATGTGTATTTTCAGCAATGTATAAAATAAATGTTATTTAGGAACTACATTAAATATGAGTATCTTGATCTTCATATTGCTCCCAAAGATTATATTGTATTATAAAATCTGTATTATCAATTGTATTTGCTTTCTTATGCCCTAGTTCTACCCATAAAAATATATTTAGTGTGTTAAAATTGTTGCTATTAGCATTTGCCTTATATCCTACTTCTCAGTATATGCAATAAAATAAGAAAATAATCTCTTTGTCACCACAAAACTCTAGGAGTTAAGTCACCCTGATACCTAAACCACACAAAGACCCAACAAAAAAAAGAGACAGAGAACTTCAGGCCTATCTCTCTTATGAACATTGATTTGATGCAAAAATACTCTAATCCAAGAACACATAAAAAAAAGATATCATCCACCATGACCAAGTAGGCTACATCCCAGGCATGCAGGGGTTGTTTAATATATAAAAATCCATCAATGTGATTTACCATATTAACAAAATGAAAGAGAAAAACCACATGATCATCTCCTTAGATGACGAAAAAGCATTTGACAAAGTCCAACACTCATTCATGTTTAAAGTCTTGGAGAGATCAGGGATACAAAGCACAAACCTAAACATAGTAAAGGCAGTATACAGCAAGCCTATAGCTAACATCAAACTAAACAGAGAGAAACTATCAATCCCACTGAAATCAGGGACAAGGCAAGGCTGCTCAGTTCCTCCGTATCTCTTCAACATAGTACTTGAAGTCCTAGCTAGAGCAATAAGACAACTACAGAGATCAAGGGGATACAAATTGGAAAGGAAGAAGTCAAATATCACTATTTGCAGATGATATGATAGTATACACAACTTCTAGTTGTGTTCAACCAAGTTACAATAAAGGACTACCACATACTGTAATTTATAATGACTTATATTTCCATTTATAACGAACTTTGTTTTTAATATTCATCAGTGAGTCCCCGATTTTCCTGGTCCTTACCCAGATTAACCAACACAAAGACACTGTTATTATATCTTGGAATTTTATATAGACTGTTATATAGTAGTGAAAAAAAGACTTTTTTTCAAAAAGCTATGTATATGTATCTACATAAGTAAAAGAGAATATTTTTATTACGTAGCATTACATACTATTTCCCAAGAAAGCATCCTCAAAGCTCTCAATTCTAAATAAACTAGTTTAGATTTTATCATTAATTTCCATGGAGATATGAAATGGGAATAAGATGATCATTTTTATATAATCTTTGTTATTTTATTTCAGAAGCATAACCAAAATTAGATCAACAAATCATTAACACTAATAAATGGGGGCAAAAATTAAGCACTTTTTTCCTACTATGGATGACCAAGCATCTTTGCTTCTCCACCATAAGTGTCAGCCTATGTGGACTATTGGAGCTAAATAAAAACTTCCCACTGCTAATCCAAAGATCGGTGGCAACTGGCTAGAAGGAAGCCTGAGGAGGAGTTAGCATTTGGTGTGGAAAACTTCTCATGATGGTCCAGTTCCTCAACTGTAGTGCCTGGCAGTGTTGGAGGGATAGCACCACAGAGGCACAGAAGCATGTGAAAGGGACTGAATCCTGTATATGCTACAACATGGATGAATCAAAGAAACATTATGATACATAAGATTGAAAAGACAGCACAAATACTGTATGTTTTCCACCTAAAATTTTAAGTAGGATAGCCTAATATTTTTTTGTTTGTTTAGTATTTTCTATTTCTAAGTATTTAAACATTCTGGATATCGCAGCTAAGATTTCTACATCTATCATCATATTATACATAAAGAATTGGAGAGATCCATATTTTTAATTTTTTGACGTACATATTTTTAAATTGAAATATAATTACATAATTTTCCTTTCATTTTTTCCTCTTATTCATCTTTTGTCTGTCTGGTCTGCCTAGCTCCTCCCAAATTCATGCTTTTCTTTTCTTTCTTTTTCTTTTTTTGTATTTTCTTTTATTTTTATTAATTACACTTTATTCAGTTTGTATCCCCCCTGTAGCTCCCTCCCTCCTCCCCTTCCAATCCCACCTTTTCTCTCCCTTCTCTACCCATATCACTCCCCAAGTCCACTGATGGGGAGGCCTTCCTCTCCTTCCTTTTGATCCTAGTCTATCAGGTCTCATCAGGAGTGGCTGCATTGTCTTCATCTGTGGCCTGGTAAAGCTGCTCCCCTGCCCTCAGGGAGAGGTGATCAAAGAGCAGGCCAATCAGTTCATGACAGAGACAGTCACTGTTCCCATTACTATGGAACCAACTTGGACACTGAACTGCCATGGGCTACATCTGTGCAGGGGTTCTAGGTTATCTCCATGAATGGTCGTTGGTTGAAGTATCAGTCTCAGAGAGGAGTTTCTAAAGGAGAAGGGGGAAACAAAAGAGAAGTTAGGGTTTAATGATTATGGAGTTTGTGCTCATAGTTGCAGAAAAGGTTTGCTGTGCAGAGATGTTGGCCATGTATGACTCCACTAGGTCATTTGGCCTGTAGTATGCAATAAAACACTATCTAGCAAGAAAAAACAAAAAAACAAAAACAAAAACAAAAAAAAAAACAATTACTTCACTCTGAGTAGATTTTAAATTTAAGTTTTCCTATAGTTGACAATATAAAATTTAAATACACAGTTTGATGAAATGTTTGATAAACATGTATTTAGCCATCATTTAAGCCATTATTTAAGCATGGGTTCTAGGTTATGTTTGTTACATATTTCTATCAAAAATAATTTCTATAACTTTGTAATTTTTACCTTATACCTGAAGCAACTATCATTCCTATTTCAATCACAATAACTTTATAATTTATATATAAAAATGCATTTTATATTTAAGTAAAAGCATCCTTCTTTGGTATTCTAATGACACGCTTGTTGGATTTATTGATTAGAATCCTACTTTATGACATTGAAGTTACCCTCTTGGGGAATTAAGACAAGATTAGGAATAGAAATAACTAAGTATACAAGTAAAAGAAAATCTCACACACCTCTTCATGCTTCAGAGCCAACAACAGCCCAGACTGTGGAACACTGAAGTAAGTTTGGTGTAGGAGAGAGGAGGAGATAAAGGGAAATATTAAAGGTGCTACTCACAATCTACTATGGTCTATGACTACGTGTCACATATAGGACTTGAAGACAAAGCTCAGAGTCTGACTGATTTGAAAAATAAAGAAAACAGTGGAGTAAAGGATGACTGCATACACATGAGCTCAACAAGGAAAACAGTGGCCGTGCTAAAGGAGACAGGGGAAAAGCCATGAGGCCGCAATCACACAGAGAACTACAGACAACCAAGGAATGCTGAGAGCAAGAGAAATAGTCTTCCCCAGGGAAGAACATACCAATTAGTTTTCCGTTCCCTGATGGTCATCCTTGAAAACATACATACAAGTAACGTTATATATACGGAGAAGATTATATTCAGGAATATTTATGCATATTCACACACATAAGCATATATACATGAATGTGATAATGAAAAAGAGTCCATGAGCTTGAAAGACAACAAGGTGACATATATAGTATATAAAATGGTTTAAAGAGAGCAAAGGATGAGAGATATATGTAATTACATTGTAATCTCAACAAAAATTTACAAAGAATGTATGTATAAAAGGCCGTGAAAATTCAACCAAAGGCAAGAAGGCAATGGTGACACTGAGCGGCAGGGGGTCCGTAATGTTACACAGAGGCCGCGCTAGGGACCACTCAGAGGAGAAGCTGCTCCAGCCAAGAAATGGTGAGACTTGCTTTTTTAAAGCACAGAACTCAAGTATAAGATGGCAGTAGAGGAAGTCTATGAGCAGGACAAGTGTCCCTTGCCAGCATGGACCCGTGTAAAACATGGGGATTGTGGGAGAATATGCTTTTACCCTCAGGATCCTGCATAGGTATTTCTCCACTACTGGTTGGCATCAAGGGTTTCCCAGAGATCATTTAAAATATTAAATCATTAAAAATATTAAAATATCAGCATAACACCAAACAATTATCTCTTTAGGCAAATTATCTCTTTAGGCAAACAATGATCTGGGTCCTTGAGGCAAAATCCATATTAGTTATGGGCAACAAATAAAAGAAACTTTAAACACCTCATGCCTGTGCTTATGACCCATTGCCATTGCTTGGAGGACAGGATAAGGAGAAATTGTGAACAATATCTTTGAAAATTAGAATTGTATCTTGCATAGGCGATACCACACTATAAAAATCATTCTTACACTCTTTTCTGAACTACTGTTTTCAGTGACATGTTGTCATTTTTAGGTTTATTTGCTGGCTATTTTCTTAATATGCAAAGAAGTTTTTCATGTTTGAATATTTTCAACATTCTTGATAGCTATCTGATATTCAAATAGCTTTATTTAAATATGTGTGCATATTCTCATCTATTTTATATAAAATCTAGTTTTGTAATTAATAGAAATAATATAAATATATAATCAGCTTATATTAGACCACTCTACACTGATTCAGTATATTTTTAATTTTTTTATTTTTATGTTAATTAATTTATTCACTTTGTATCCCAGTTGTAGCCCCTCCCTCATTGCCTCCCAGTCCCACCCACCCTTTGTCATTTCCTCCCATGCCCCTTTCCAAGTCCACTGATGGGGGAGGTCCTCCTCCCATCTGACCTTAGCCTATCAGGTATCATCAGGACTGGCTGCATTGCCCATCTCTGTGGCCTGGCAAGGCTGCTCACCACTCGGGGGGGGGGGAGCAAATAGCCCACCACTGAGTTCATGTCAGAGACTGTCCCTGTTCCCATTACTAGGGAACCCACTTGGACACTGAACTGCCATGGGCTACATCTGAGCATGAGTTCTAGATTATCTCCATGCATAGTCCTTGGTTTGAGTAGCAGTCTCAGAAAAGCCCCCTGTGCCCAGATTTTTTGGATCTGTTGCTGTCGTTGTGGAGCTCCTGTCCTCTCCAGGTCTTACTATCTCTCCCTTCTTATAAAATGAGAACATTTCATGTTCAAATTTTGTAAAACATACTAATTTTTTCAAGTCTAGAATTCATTTACCAGGTCCCCAAGCCATTTAAAAATACATTTTCAGAAAATCTTTGAGGTTTATGTATTTGAGATATATCTGTTTTGAAATAGTTTAAATATTATTCTTTATTTAGGGAACAATTCTAAATCCCACTATGCATCAGGCATTAACACATGTGAAATAGTAGATATAGTCTGTGGTTATAAGAATTTCACTATTTAGGGGGACAGGAGGAAACGAGATATATTAATTATCATTTAGCTATAATTTTATCCATGGTCACTGTAAGTATAGGGATATATATATATATATATATATAAAATGCTTGGTTGGTTTGAACTTTAGTAGGACAATTTATCACTGTCTAATAACCCAGTGAATTTTCAGGTACATAGATGAAAATAAGACCTATAGGGCCTTGAGCATCCAATATTTGTTAACAATGGAAACAAATACTAAAGATTTTTAACAGGTTTACCAATATTTTGTATATATTTTTAATAAACACACAAACAGTTTAGACAAAGACAGGGCCAATGCATGAATAAATAACATTTGCGGTCATATAGAACATTTCTTAGTAACCAACCCTCGCCACATCAGTAACTGAGGAAATGCAAATAGATTTTTTTTTAGAAATATCTTGATGTTGAGAGAGATTAATGACCAGTGGCTGTTTGATCCTTTGATTTTGATGTTGGTTGTGGTCATAAGGTTGTGTGCTTGGTTGCTTTTTGTTTTACTGTAGTGGTGTTATTTATTTCCTGTGTTTTCTTTAAAGTAGCTAGTTTTCTTGGGTTCTATTTTCCCTTCTAGTGTCTTCTGTAACGCTGGATTTGTGTGTAGGTATTGTTGAAATTTGTTTTTGTCATTGAATATTTTTTTTTCTCCGTCTATGAGGACTGAGAGTTTTGCTGGGTATAGTAGCCTGGGCTGACATCTGTGTTCTCTTAGAGTCTGCATGATATCTGTCCAGGCCCTTCTGACTTTCATAGTCTCTTGAAAAGTCAGGTGTGATTCTAATGGGTTTGCTATTATATGTTACTTGGCCTTTTCCCCTTTGGGACACTTCACTTCAAATATCCCTAATTTGTGTGTGTACATGTTTTCATTAAAAAAAAAACTTCTTTTAAAATATTAGGAAAATTAGATATGGTACCACTCATTATTTACCATTGACTTTTCTTTAAACTTGAAAATCACTGCTATATTTGATATTATACTGGTAAAAATTGTAATCAGAGACCCTAAATATAATTTATTAGTGACATTAAAAGGTGAAAAGTTCCACCCATGATAGTATACTGTACTAGTCAATAAAATACATGAAACCAATTAAGTTCTTAGGAAGAACTTAGTTGTTACCACCTCTCCTAAAAAAAAAAAAAAAGAAAAAGAAAAAAAGAAAAAAGGAATATCTTGAGTTTACTAGCTTTTTGTCACCAGTTACAATAAATTACCATACTCTTCTTTCCAAACATAATTTCCCTCTCTTATATCTAATGAAACAAGCAACTTCTACCCTTAATAAACACATTCAGTGTTAATATCATTTAAAATTATTATCTGCTTATCATGCATTAGGCCTAGGGTTTGATCCCCTGTGCCACAAAAATAAATGAACAATTAAGTCAATCGCTAATCAATTTAAATACTAAAATAAATCACTATCTTATTTCAGTTTGTGATTTTATAGACAGATACTTCAGAGTGGCTGATTTATAAAGAGTATAACTCAGTTCTGCAATCAGGAAGCCCGAGGTGCTGGTAGATTTCATGTTTTGTGAAAAACTGTTCTGTCTTTATAAAACCGTGCCTCGAAGGTGGCATTCTTTGTAGTAGAGGAACATTGTCTTTATACAGTAAAGGAAGCAGGGCAAAGAGAAAGAAAAATTTCCCATCAAACTTCCTCTGGCAGCATCCCTTCGGACATCTCCCATTAGGCTGACCTCTGACAGTGCTGTATTAGGAATTCTGTTAAGTTTTGGTTGAGCCTAGTGGCTCAGGACTGTAACTATAGGCGTTCAGGACGTTGAATCGGAAAGATCCATGCCCAGAATAGACAATTGAAGAGTTTCTATTTCAAAATAAAAAGCGAAATGAAGGCTGAGGCACAGCTTAGAGATCCAGCTCAGCGGTAGAGCACTTGCCTAGCATGAGCAAGGCCTTACACTCGGTTCCTAACACCACAAATACGAAATTATGGAAGAGACAAAGATCAAATCATAGCAAACACCAACAGCAAGTGTAGTGCTTCAGCTATCATGTCGTCACCCAGTGTGCTTTACCCCGGCTTCTCTCTTGCTTGGTCAGTGTATCATGCCGTCGCTCGAATCTTACTCTAGGACACAGACTTCCATTCTCAATCCTCCTCCTCTGCTCCGTTAAGTGTGCATTTGTGTTTCAACAATGTGGTTACTTATTTCATCTTTTACTAACTGGCACTTTGGCGACTTTTAGATACTATCTCAAGAATAAAAAGAATCATTGAGAAAAAAATCACCTTATCTTTTTTCTAATTTTTTTTTCCCACGGAGGGATGTTGGAAGCATCTGACGCTGCCTTTGGTTTGACAGACTTTAGCTAAGATCTTTTCAGCAGCTTTAAAAAAACAAACTAAAGTTTCCTGAAAATTTCAGCGTGAAATATCTTCTTCTTTACGACATAAGATTTGGGAGAAATTTTCACTTATGTTAAGACTTTAAAATGTTGTTCTGCCCAGGAAGATGAAGATTAAACTTAGCCCTGAAGTGTAGATCAAGCGAGAAACGTAGTTCAGAAACAGAAGGACTGTGGATGTAAACATGGTTTTGTTTTGATCCCAGGTGTGGGATATGGGACTGATTCAGATTGTCCACAGCAGCAGACTATTTGCCTGGGGCAGTCTATGAGAGGGGCTCTTTCCCAGCTGGAGATAGTTTAATTCTGAGGCCAGAGTGTCAGGAGAGCTCCAAGAGAGAAGGCTGCTGGCGCTCCCGCATGCTGCTCCCGAGTGCACTTGAAGTAGTTTGGTGAGAAGCCAGAGCCCTCCTGAAAGGAAGACTGGACTTTCCCCAAGTAACCTGATGACAGGAACCAGCAGCTAAGGGAACTGCGGGCCTCCCCCACTAACCATTTTCCTCTCCTACCCGGTGTTAGGGTGTTGGAACGGATTGGGGTGGGCAAGGAGAAAGAGGCTTAAGAAACATAGTTAAAAACTAGTGCCAGCAAAGGAATATGTGATTTATTTATTTATTTATTTATTTTGAAGTACTAGAAACAGTCAAACGGGGAAACCATGCAGTTTAGGGATACTTGGCCCCATACAAAACTTAAAAGTATTATAAGAGCCACTGGGTGATGTGGCTCAATGACAGAGTGCTGAACCACCATGCATGAGGCTCTGGGTTCAATCCCCACTAGTAGCTAAAGGAAAAACTTATATATGGTCTGAAGACTCTTGGAGGTTTTAATTATCCAATAGGCTTAAAAAACCTTTTTCCAGTGTGAATAATAGAAATAATGAATATTTTGTTACAATTCTCCACACTGAAAACGTCTTGAAAGAGCAGCCCCTGTGCATCTTGGGGAAATAATAATCAAATAGATACTCCATGACTGTGTTTTGTTCCTTGCTTTGTTCTCTGACAGTTAGAAATGTTACAGGAACATCTCGCTCAAACTTTAAACTTTCTCTGCTTACATCAATGGTTAGTCTAGGTGCCTGCTCACCATCTTTCCTTGGGAAGCCTCTAAGCCCAATATATGTGCTCAGTCAAGGATGTTAATTGCACGAGAATAAGAAAACGTTTTTCCTGTGCCAATATTCCATCAGGTCTTAGCGAAAATGAATAGAAAGGTGGAGAATGACTAAAAATGTAGATTAGATTTGTCTAGAAAGGTAATGAACTTCTAAGTGAACAGAAGGTAAATTCAGATTTCTAATAAAAATGGAAACGAGCCTGGTTTGAGTTCTCATCATGGAAACTTCACACAGCTCTACCTTCCTCATTTCATACTGTAATGCGATTATACTGGCAGATTTAGGTGTGTCCTGATTTACCAAGATGACTGCCCCTGAAATGTGTATATTCTCTCATAGAAAATTTACAAAAATAGTATTTTTAGCCGGTCATAATTATGCCTAATCTGTATTTATTGCCAGAACCTGATTATATAGTTAATACAATGTGAAAAATAAATGAATATTTATGTTTTATTTTAACATGTTTTATGTTATGTTATGTAACAATCTAGAAAATAATTTCAAAATTATAAGGCTATTAATAAAAATAAAATCTAAATTAACCTTGCTTCAGTTTAGTAGATGTTTATATATGAATATTTCTAAAGAATATGTGAAAATATATTGCAACATATGTTGCTGGAAAGTTGTAAAAATAGAGGTACAGTTAATTAATACTATTCAAACAGCAGTTAGTGATCATATAGTGCACAGTCAATTAATTTGGTCAGTCTTACAGATTTATTTTTTTCATAAAAATTAGAATTAATCTTCTCACCAAAAACCTAGAGGTTATTATCAACATACATTTTATAAATGTTTTAATAATTAGTGTGATTTTTTTTTCTTTCAAAGCTTTGTTGATTCTTCGAGGAAAGTTAGATACTGTTCTGCCAGGATTTATAGAGAAGTAACATGTCAGTGTTCTACTGCTGTGAAGAGATGCCATGACCATAACAACTCTTATAAAGGAAAGCATTTAATTGTGACTGGCTTACAGCTCAGAGGTTTAGTCCATCCATAATCGTTATGGCAGCAAGTGTGGCAGCAAGCAGAAAGACATGGTGCTGGAGAAGTAGATGAGGTTTATATATCCAGATCCATAGGAAGACAGAGTAACACTGAGCTGAGATTGAGGTTTTTGAACTCTCAAAGCTCCACCCCTAGTGACACACTTCCTCCAAAAGCCACACCCCTAATCCTTCTCAAGTAGTGCCATTCCTTGATGACTGAGTTTTCAAATGTATGAGCCTGTGTAGGCCATTCTTTTTTTTCCCCAGTATCTTTTTTTAATTGTTTTTGATTTTTATTTTAATTTTTTTAATTACATTTTATTTACTTTGTATATCCCCATGGCCCCCTCTCCTCCTCTCCCAATCCCACCCTTCCTCACCCTTCTCCCTAAGTCCAGTGATAGGGGAGGTCTTCCTTTCCTTCCTTCTGATCCTAATCTATCAGGTCTCATCAGGAATAGCTGTACTGTCTTCCTCTGTGGCCTGGTAAGGTTGCTTCCTCATTCCTTCTTTGATCACCTCATGGGGAGGTGATCAAAGATCAGGCCAATCAGTTAATGTCAGAAGCAGTCCCTGTTCTCATCACTATGCAACCCACTTGGACACTGAACTGCCACAGGCAACAGCTGTGCAGGAGTTCTAGGTTATCTCCATCAATGGTCCTTGGTTGGAGTATAAGTCTCAGAAAAGACCCCTGTGCCCAGCTTTTTTGGAATCCATTCTTATTCAAATTTCCAGAAGAGGTTCCACACACAACAGGCTTACTGGGTTCCTTGGCACATGACTGAGGCTCCTCACCACAGGAGGCCAGGGTTGTCAGGATACACAGAGAAGCACAACAGATAAAGAGGCTACAGGGATTAGCAGACTTGCTGCAGCAATGTTTTTTGTTTGTTGGTTTGTTTTGGTTTTGGTTTTTGGTTTGTTATTTTTTGTTTGTTTTGTTTTGTTTCCTTTTTTTTTTCCTAGTGATCAACATAGTAGGGGAACTAGAGCAATCAAATTCTCAGACTATTATGGGTAAGGATCCAACTGGCCACTCCATGTATGAAGTCTAGCTTAATGTGGAGGGATAGTAGTTGGCAAATATAAGTATCATCATGTGGTGAAAAGAGATAAATGATAAATATTAATAATAGCCTCACAGTTATCACAGTGAAGACTGTAACTCCCTACTAAATTCTGTGTTATGATTGTTTTACCTTGTTGTTTATATTGTTTCCTTGGAGACTTGGACCAGCCATTACCTTTAGCTTCCATGAACACATTTTTTTTCTTGACGCTAATCTTTTTTTTTCCATTTTTTTTATTTTTGTAATATTAGTTACAGTTTGTTAACTTTGTATCCCTGCTGTATCCTACTCCCTCTTTCCCTCCCAATCCCACTCTCCCTCATCTCCTCCCTGCCCCTTTCCAAGTCCACTGATAGAGGAGGACCTCTTCCCCTTTCATCTGATCCTGTTTTAACAAGAATCTTCAGGACTGGCTGCAAAGTCCTCCTATGTGGCCTAGCAGGACTGCTCCTCCCTCCGGGGGGGGGGAGGGTCAAAGAGCCCACCATTGAGTTCATGTCAGAAATACTCCCTGTTCCCCTTAGTAGGGTACCCACTTGGATACTGAGCTACCATGGGCTACATACAAGCAGGGGTTCTAGGTTATATTCATACATGGTCCTTAGTTGGAGAAACAGTCTCATTGAAGACCCCTGTGACCAGATATATTTGGTCCTTGTGGAGCTCCTGTCCTCTCCAGGTCATATTAACTCCCCCCTTTTTTATGATTCCCTGCACTGTGCCAAAGATTTGGTTATGAGTCTTAATATCTGCTTTGATACACTGCTAGGTAGAGTCTTTCAGAGGCCCTCTGTGGTAGGCTCCTGTCCTGTTTCTCCTACTTCCAATGTCCATCCCATTTGTCTTTCTAAGTGAGGATTAATCATCTTACACTGGGTCCTCTTTCTTGTTTATCTTCTTTAGGTGTATAGATTTCAGTATGTTTATCCTATCTTATAGGTCTATATAAGTGAGTATATACCATGTATGTCTTTCTGCTTTTGGGATACCTCACTAGGATGATCTCTTCTAGTTCCATCCACTTGCCTGCAAATTTCATGATTTCCTCTTTTTCTTTTTTTTTTATCGCTGAGTAGTATTCCATTGTGTAGATGTACCACAATTTCTGTATCCATTCCTCAACTGAGAGGCATCTGGGTGGTTTCCAGGTTCTGGCTATTACGAATAAAGCTGCTACAGACATGGTTGAGCAAATGTCCTTGTGTACTTGAGCATCTTTTGGATATATGCCTAGGAGTGGTATAGCTGGATCTTGAGGAAGCACTATTCCTAATTGTCTGAGAAAGTACCAGATTGATTTCCGAAGTGGTTGTACAAGTTTGCATTCCCACCAGCAATGGAGGAGGGTTCCCCTTTCTCCACAACCTCTTCAGCATGTGTTGTCACTTTTGACTTTTAAGTTTTTGATCTTGACATTGGTCCAGATCTCAGGCACTGGCGAACGAACTGCTCTAGGCTCCGGGGAAACTTTGGGCTGTTGGCTGGCAACAGTGGTCTAAAGTCTTCAGCAAAAAGGCTGCTGGCTGCGAGAAGGGGCTTCCAGTTGTGAAGAGAACAAAAGTTTACATAAAAACTGACATAGTGGGGGGAGCCAAGATGGCGGCGCCGGGAGAGCACTCTCTGTACAGCAACCAGGAGACTGAACTCGGGGCCCTGAAACTACATCGATCGTGTTTCCCAGGTGAGGGGAGGCTCCCACGGCATGGGAATCGGTTGGATCCACTCTCAGCTGCCCAGCCAGAACCCGGAAGAAATCCCAGGTAACTCGGGCTTTGGGTCTCCGGGCTGGAGCCGCAAGCCTGCATGTCCTGATCACTTTCCCAGGCTGATTGATGGGCACAAGGGTGCCTGAGGCTGGGAGTCCCAGTCACAAGAAAACCCCACGGGGAAGCAAAGTTGTGAGTCTGATCACAGATCACCCAGTCTTTCCCTGGAAGGTCTCATGGACCTCAGGTATCCACTGCCATCACAACTGAGCTCCTGCCACAGGGAGAGCTTCATGCCCAGCTCACCTGTACAGACGAGCGAGCTGCGTGCCCCACTGCAACAGGGACAGGGACTGGGAACCCCTGCCCAGAGAGGGCCCCACAGGGAAGGAAGAAACCGTGCTGCTGGGGTCACCTAGGCTTTGCCTGGGGAAAGTCTAGCAGACTGCAGATCGCAAACAGGCGAGTAAGCACAGCCATCACAGATCTGGGCCCAAGCAGGGAGCACAGAGTTATTGGAAACCCAGCTCCCTCAGACTAGCAGGCGGGCACATGCTCTGCCAGCCCAGAGGCCTGCTTTGTACCAACTACTCCTTACAGACAGAACCGTGTGCCCCAAGACACCAGAGTCTTAGAGTCACTGTCTGGAGAAACCCTCACAAGGAACAAGGAATGAAGCAAAGGGGACGGACTTAGGCAACCCGGTATATCCCAGGAAAAGGTCCCACAGACTGGCCCAACCCAGAGAATTGCTGTGCCCCAGATAGCCTGCTGTTACCAGGACAGCAGTACCCGCCACAGATTACCTCTGGGGTTCTGGGGCACAGAGCCCCAACCTCAGACCTACAAAAGACTGGGAACCCTGAGATCAACCCCCAGATACTGCACCAAGGGGCAACCAGTTATCCCTAACAAAACCGACCAAACCACGGGACACACAGATTACAGCAGCTGATCACTAAATTTACAGCAAGAAACCCAGAAGGAGGGCAGCTGTCTCCAGGACTTCTCCCAGTGAGAGGAGAGCCCTCTTGACTAATCAGGACCACAGTTACCACCCAGGTCTCTATGCCTGAGGTGAGCTGTAGCAACTCCTGAAAAACACCGGACATCCAGTGACTATACCCAAAAAGCTGAGAAGGCTTCCTTCAGGAAAAACCATCTTCCTGCCAAAGGGATTCTCTCCATTACAAGAGTCCAGGAACAACCAGAAACTAAATTCAAACAACTAAGATAGCCCAATGGGTAGAGGACAGCATAAAATTTCAACCAACAAAAGCCAGAGCAATATGGCATCTCCAGAACCCAGTTATCCAGGGGCAAATAGCCCTATACACCCCAGCATAATTGAAATTCAAGGAGATGACCTAACATCTATGCTCATGAAGAAGATAACAGAGGAAACAAATAAAATACGAAAAGAATTAGAGGAAGCTGCAGCCAAACAGTCTGTGGCCTTTAGAGAGGAAATGCTTAAATCACTGAATGAAATAAAAGAAACAGTGGATTGTTCAAACAAACAGCTGAAGGAATTGAGGGAAAAACATGAAAATACAGTCAGACAGGTGAAGGAAAACAACAAAATAGCTCAAGACCTGAAGATAGAATTGGAAAAATTAAAAAAAAAAAATACAAATAGAAGAAATTGTGGAGAGAAAGAACTTAGGGAAGAAAACAGAACTACAGAGGTTAGCATAACCAATACACTACAAGAGATGGAAAAAAGAATCTCAGGTGTAGAAGATACAATGGAAGAAATAGATGTATCTGTCAAAGAAAATGTTAAATCTAAAAAATTCCTGACACAGACCATCCAAGAAATTCAAGACAGCATAAAAAGACAAAACCTAAGAATAATAGGAATAGAGGAAAAAGAAGATTCCCTGCACCAAGGCCCAGAAAATATTTTCAACAAAATCATTGAAGAAAATTTCCCCAACTTAAAGGAGAGGCCAATAAGAATACAAGAGGCCTATAGAACACCCAATAAATTAGACCAAAAAAGAAAATCCTCCCGCCACATAATAATCAAAACCGTAAGTATACAGAACAAAGAAAAAATACTAAAAGCTGCAAGAGAAAAAGGCCAAGTAACATATAATGGCAAACCCATTAGAATCACACCTGACTTTTCAACAGAGACTATGAAAGCCAGAAGGGCCTGGACGGATATCATGCAGACCCTAAGAGAACACAGATGTCAGCCCAGGCTACTATACCCAGCAAAACTCTCAGTCCTCATAGATGGAGAAAACAAGATATTCAATGACAAAAACAAATTTCAATAATACCTACAAACAAATCCAGCATTACAGAAGACATTAGAAGGGAAAATACAACCCAAGAAAACTAGCTACATTCAAGAAAACACAGGAAATAAATAACCCCACTACAGTAAAACAAAAAGCACCCAAGCGTACAACCTTATGACCACAGCCAACATCAAATTCAAAGGATCTAACAACCACTAGTAATTCATCTCTCTCAATATCAATGGACTTAATTCTCCAATAAAAAGACACAGACTAACAGAATGGATGCGTAAACAAAACCCAGAAATCTGTTGTATACAAGAAACACACCTAAGTCACAAAGATAGACATTACCTGAGGGTAAAGGGATGGAAGACGACTTTCCAAGCAAACAGACCCAAGAAGCAAGCAGGAGTAGCCATTCTAATATCTGATAAAATAGACTTTCAACCAAAATTAATAAAAAGAGATGGGGAAGGACACTTCATACTCATCAAGGGAAAATTCCACCAAGAAAACATCACAATCCTGAACATCTATGCCCCAAATACAAGGGCACCCACATTTGTGAAAGAAACATTGATAAAATTTAAACCACACATAGATCCCCATACGCTAATAGTGGGAGACTTCAACACCCCACTCTCAACAAAGGACAGGTCAACTAAACAGAAATTAAACAAAGAAACAATATCTCTAACAGAGGTCATGAATCAAATGGACCTAACAGACATTTACAGAACCTTACACCCAAACACAAAAGAATTTAACTTCTTCTCAGCACCTCATGGAACCTTCTCCAAAATAGACCATATAGTTGGTCACAAAGCAAACCTCAACAGATACAAGAAGATTGAAATAATCCCTTGTATCCTGTCTGATCACAATGGAATAAAGCTGGACCTCAATAACAACAGAAATAGCAAAAAGCCTACACATAAATGGAAACTGAACAACTTGCTAATAAAAGACAGCTGGGTCAGGGAAGAAATAAGAAAGAAATTAAAATCTTCCTAGAACTCAATGAAAATGAAGACACAACATACCCAAACTTGTGGGACACAATGAAAGCAGTGCTAAGAGGAAAGTTCATAGCACTAAGTGCCTTCAAGAAGAAATTTGAGACAGCGCATTCAAGCAACTTAATGGCTCACTTAAAAACCCTAGAAAAAGAAGAAGCAGACACACCAAAAAGGAGTAGACGGCTGGAAATAATCAAACTCAGGGCTGAAATAAATAAATTAGGAACAAATAAAACAATTCAAAGAATCAATGAAACCAAGAACTGGTTCTTTGATAAAATCAACAAGATCGACAAACCCTTAGCCAAGCTAACTAAAAGGCAGAGAGACACCATCCAAATAAACAAAATCAGAAATGAAAAGGGGGACATAACTATAGACACTGAGGAAATCCAAACAATCATTAGGACTTACTTCAAAAGTCTATATGCAAAAAAATTTGAAAATTTAAATGAAATGGACAATTTTCTTGATCAATTCCACTTACCAAAGCTAAATCAGGACCAGGTAAATCAATTAAATAGTCCCATATCCCCCAAGGAAATAGAAGCAGTCATCGAAAGTCTCCCATCCAAAAAAAGCCCAGGACCTGAAGGTTTCGGCGCAGAATTCTACCAGACATTCAAAACAGAGCTAACTCCAATTCTCTTCAAACTATTCCACAAAATCGAAACAGAAGGAACATTACCAAACTCATTCTATGAAGCCACAGTCACCTTGGTACCTAAACCTCACAAAGACCCAACAAAAAAAGAGAACTTCAGGCCAATCTCCCTTATGAACATTGATGCAAAAATACTCAACAAAATACTCGCAAACCGAATAAAAGAACACATCAAAGATATCATCCACTATGACCAAGTAGGCTTCATCTCAGGTATGCAGGGGTGGTACAATATACAGAAATCCATCAATGTGATCCACCATATTAACAAACTGAAAGAAAAAAACCACATGATAATCTCCCTAGATGCTGAAAAAGCATTTGACAAAATCCAACATCTATTCACGTTTAAAGTCTTGGAGAAATCAGGGATACAAGGCACATATCTAAACATAGTAAAGGCGATATACAGCAAACCTATAGCCAATATCAAACTGAATGGAGAGAAACTTAGAGCAATCCCACTGAAATCAGGGACAAGACAAGGCTGCCCACTCTCTCTATATCTCTTTAACATAGTTCTGGAAGTCCTTGCTAGAGCAATAAGACAGTTGAAGGAGATCAAGGGGATAAAAAATTGGAAAGGAAGAAGTCAAATTATCACTATTTGCAGATGATATGATAGTATACGTGAGTGACCCCAAAAACTCTACCAGGGAACTCCTACAGCTGATAAACACCTTCAGCAAAGTGGCAGGATACAAAATTAACTCAAAAAAAATCAGTAGCCCTCCTGTATACAAAAGACCAAAGGGCTGAGAAAGAAATTAGGGAAACAACACCCTTCACAATAGCCACAAATGACATAAGGTACCTGGGAGTAACCCTAACCAAGGAAGTCAAAGACTTGTATGAAAAAAATTTCAAGTCTCTGAAGAAAGAATTGGAAGAAGATATGAGAAGATGGAAAGATCTCCCATGCTCATGGCTTGGCAGGATTAACATAGTAAAAATGGCCATCTTATCAAAAGCAATCTACAGATTCAATGCAATTCCCATCACATTACCAACACAATTCTTACAGACTTGGAAAGAAAAATTCTCAACTTCATATGGAATAACAAGAAACCCAGAATTGCTAAAACAATCCTCTACAATAAAAAATCTTCTGGAGGTATCTCCATCCCTGATCTTAAGCTGTACTATAGAGCAACAGTTTTAAAAACTGCATGGTACTGGTATAGAAACAGAATGGTGAATCAATGGAACTGAACAGAGGACCCAGAAATAAACCCACACACTTATGGATACTTGATCTTTGACAAAGTCGCCAAAACCATACAATGGAAAAAAGATAGCATCTTCAACAAATGGTGCTGGTCCAACTGGATGTCTACATGTAGAAAAATGAAAATAGGTCCATAATTATCACCTTGCACAAAACTGAAGTCCAAGTGGATCAAAGACCTCAACATAAAACCAGACACTTTAAATCGGCTAGAAAAAAAAGTGGGGAATACCCTAGAACTCATTTTTACAGGAGAAAACTTCCTGAACAGAACACCAATAGCACAGGCTCTAAGAGCAACAATCAATAAATGGGACCTCATGAAACTGAAAAGCTTCTGCAAAGCAAAGGACACTGTCATCAAAACAAAACAACTGCCTACAGATTGGGAAAGAATCTTCACCAACCCTTTATCTGACAGAGGACTCATATCCAGTATATATATAGAACCAAAGAAGCTGAAAAGCAGCAAACCAAGTAATCCACTTAAAAAATGGGGAACAGAGCTAAACAGAGAATTCTCAACAGAGGAATATCGAATGGCAGAGAAGCACTTAAAGAAATGCTCAACCTCATTAGCCTTTAGGGAAATGCAAATCAAAACAACCCTGAGATTTCACCTTACACCTATGAGAATGGCCAAGATCAAAAACTCAAGTGACAACATATGCTGGAGAGGTTGTGGAGAAAGGGGAACCCTTCTCCACTGCTGGTGGGAATGTAACCTTGTACAACCACTCTGGAAATCAATCTGGCGCTTTCTCAGACAACTAGGAATAGCACTTCCCCAAGATCCAGCCATACTACTCCTGGGCATATATCCAAAAGAGGCTCAAGTACACAAAAAGGACATTTGCTCAACCATGTTTGTAGCAGCTTTATTTGTAATAGCCAGAAGCTGGAAACAACCCAGATGCCCCTCAACTGAAGAATGGATGCAGACACTGTGGTACATCTATACAATGGAATATTACTCAGCAATGAAAAATAAGAAAATCATGAAATTTGCAGGTAAATGGTGGGACCTGGAAAGGATCATGCTGTGTGAGTTTTCCCAGAAGCAAAAAGACACACAGGGTATATACTCACTCATATAGACATACAACATAGGACAAACCCACTAAAATCTGTGCATCTAAAGAAACTAAGCAAGAGAGAGGACCCTAACTAAAATGGTCAATCCCCATCCTGAAAGGCTCATCAGAAGAAGAAAACAGGAAACAACCTAGGAATCTTCTACAGAGGGCTTCTGAAAGCCAGAAGAAGAAAACAGGAAACAAACTAGGAACCTACCACAGAGAGCCTCTGAAAGCCTCTGCCCTACAGACTATTAAAGCAGATGCTGAGCCTGATGGGCAACTGTTGGGCAGAGTGAATGGAATTTTATGTAAGAAGTGGGAAATAGTAAGAGCTGGAGAGGACAGGGTCTCCACAAGGAGAGCAACAGAACAAGAAAATTTGAACACAGGGAACTTCCAGAGACTCATACTCCAACCAAGGACTATTCATGGAGATAACCTAGAACCCCTGCACAGATGTAGCCCATGGCAGTTCAGTGTCCAAGTGGGTTACATAGTAATGGGAAGCGGGACTGCCTCTGACATAATTGGATTGGCCTGCTCTTTGATCACCTCCCCCTGGCGGGGGGAGCAGCCTTACCAGGCCACAGTAGAGGACAATGCAGCCACTTTTGATGTGAACTGATAGACTAAGATCAGAAAGAAGGAGAGGAGAACCTTCCTATCAGTGGACTTGGGGAGTGGCATGCATGCAGAAAGGGGAGGGAGGGTGGGGTCGGGAGGGCAGAAGGGAAGGACCTCTGGGGGGATACAAAATGAATAAAGTGTAATTAATAAAAAATTTAAAAAAAAGTTTTTTATCTTAGCCATTCTGGTGGGTGTCAGGTGAAATCCTAGGGTCATTTTGATTTGCATCTCTCTGAAGGCTAAGGACATTGAGCATTTCTTACATGTTTCTCTGCCATTCTGTGTTCCCCTACTGAGAATTCTCTGTTTAGTTCTGTTTAGCTTTTTTAATCAGATTTCTTGATTTGCTGCTTTTTGTAACTTCTTTAGTTCTTTATATATTCTGGATATCAGCCCTCTGTCAGATATAGGGTTGGTGAAGATCCTTTTCCAGTCTGTAGGCTATCGTTTTGTTTTGATGACTATGTACTTTGCTTTACAGAAGCTTTTCAGTTTCATAAGGTCCCATTTATTGATTGTTGCTCTTAGAGCCTGTGCTTTTGGTGTTCTGTTCAGGAAGTTGTCTCCTGTGCCAATGAGTTCCAAACTTTTATAACTGATTTAGTGTCTCTGGTTTCATGTTGAGGTCTTTGATCCAGTGGGACTTTAGTTTTGTACAGGGTGACAAGTATGGATCTATTGTCCTTTTTCTGCATGTAGACATCCAGTTGGACCAGCACTATTTGTTGAAGATAAAAAAGATTTTTTTTCCATTGAATGGTGTTGGCTTCTTTGTCAAAAATCAATTTTCCAAAATGATCCTGTAGAACAACAGATCATCTGGAGGTATCTCCATTCCTGATCTCAAGCTGTACTACAGAGCAATCATAATAAAAACTGCATGGTATTGCCATAGAAACAGAATAGTGGATCAATGGAACTGAATAGAAGAACATGAACACATTTTTAATGTACAGTATGTATAAGAGTAATAATACAAAGATGTGTCCTCTTGAGACTTATTTTCTTAGGAAAGAGAATACTATCCCTCCACAGAACTTCCATCTTCATAAAGATTATAGTTATTGAATGGTGTCATCTGCTTAAAGACAAGCTTCATGTTTCAGTTTTTGTTACTGAATATAATTAAGGCACATGGCAGGTTTTCTTTAAATAAATGAATATTGATCTTTCCTCTCTCTGTTTCTAGTGGTTTCCAATATAAACCAATCATGAGACTCACAAAGTCCTACTGATAATTCAGGGCACTCCAAATCGTCTAACACCTGTTCAGAGTTAAATATTAATAATCTGTTTGTCTTTATTTCTGTCTCTCTTTTTTCTTGTTTAGCCATGTAGCTTATTTAAAAATTTAAAGAATATTAAACGTTTCAAAAAAATGGATGATACTTAAGTTGATACGTATCAACTTAAATATTGATACTAAGTATTATATTTAAAGAAATATTCTATCACCTGCAAAATTATTTCATGAACATAGAATTATTTTAAAATGTGAGTATAAAAAGATATTGCTAGCTGGGCATGGTGACACATGCCTTTAATCCCAACACTCTAGGAATCAGAGGCAGATCTCTGAGTTTGAGGATGACCTAATCTAAGAACAAAAAACATAAACAAACCAAAAAAGGTATTACTGATTTTCACAGTCTGAGAGCCATTTCTTAGATCAGTGTTCTCAACATGTGGGTCATGAGCCCCTTGGGGATCGAATGGTTACTGTATTTTATCACAACAATAGAAACCCTAACCAAGACAATGTGGATATGTTTGATCCATGTTATTTATAAATATATATTATATGTATACAACATGAAATATCTTTAAAATATTACCCTGTGTTATATTTTCTCTCACATAGAACCCCTTGAACGTACTTTGCCTTAATATCGAGAAAGAAAAACACTAATGGAAAGTGTAAATTTCACTGAGGCAAAACAGCAATGTATCATTGCTGTAATTAGGGAATACAAGAAAGAATTTAGAAAATCTGTGTCTCTCCAACTCTGCTCAATTAATATCAATTCATTCCCTTGCTTTATCGGCTTACATGTATGTATTTGTATGTGTATGTAAATGTAATATTCATTTGTGTTACAGAAAGTAATGTAGAAGGAACAAAAGGAATTTACAGCAGAGGCATTAAAAGAAGAAGATTCAATCCATAGGTGAGATGAAGAATTTAGAGTGGCAAATATCAGACGAGATAGGTTAAAATGATCAAAATGTCTCATAGCAAAATTATGTGATGAAACTGAGGTTCTTTCCCTTCCGTTTTACTTCTGGCTCATGAATTTGAGTATTATAACAGATTTCTCCCCAGAGAAGCATGACTAAACATTGGCTCTAACAGGGCTCTTTTTATATGTTGCACACCCGCTTTTTGTTTTATTTTTTTAAAGATTTATTTACCTCTTTATTTTGTGTATATGAGTGCTCTATCTGCATGCACACCTGCCTGTCAAAAGAGGCAATCAGATCCTGCATAGTGTAAGCCACCATGTGGGTACTGGGAATTGAACTCAGGACCTCTGCAAGAGCAGACAATGCTCTTAACCACCGAGCCATCCCCCAGTACACCTGCTTTTTACCACCCATCAACCCTGGTGTGATGAAAAGAAGAGGGGGAGGAGGAAGAGGAGAGGGAGGTTTAAAAAAGGTCCTGCTCACTAAGAATGTGTTATTTAAAAGAGAATGCAATCAGCCAGAGATGTTAAGGAGTGCCCAAGACAAGTGCATCTTGGGTCCTGAAATCCTGACCTGCTGTAGAAAAGGAAGGAAGGAAGGCAGACAGATACAGGAATGCAGGCACAGTGAATTTGGAATGAGGTGGGGTTCTCTAAAACAACTGAGGTGACCTGGGCCCTCGTTGTACTCATTAGGTTCTCCTCTAGGGTGGGATAGCTATTCTCAGTAGGAGGTCTCTGTAAACACTGGAGAAAGAAGCCCCAGGTGACAGTCTTGGCACACACCAATTATTCCTGCATCAACACTCAGACTCCTAAAAAGGAAAGCTTGGGCCTTGTCCATATAAATAATGACTTTGCCAATTTCCCATGGGCCACTTGGCCTTGGTATCCTCAACAGGTGGTGTCCATGTCAAAAGAACCTTCACTCCTACTTTCCCTCACTCAGGGCTTTGTCAACTCCCTATGGGGTGGAGGGTTCTTAAAGTTTTCCTGTGAACTGCTTGAGAGACATAAGTGAACATTGAACACCGAGGATTTGGAGAAAACACTTCCTGTTGATTATATGAATCAAATCTTTCTGCTTTGAGCTGAAAAAAGAGAAATAAATGAATCTTTCAGATAAAACAGATGCCCAGACTACGTAGGCACTCAATGAGGGTCTCTCTACAGCATGTTCTGTCATTTATTGTCCATGGTTTGCTACTTTAGACAGGCTAGGCTTGATTTTCCAGTTTCTAGCAAGTTCCCCATGTCTTATCTCATGACTCAATTTCAACTGTAGAACAGAAACATGTTGATATAAATACAAATCTTAATTCCTTCAGTCACTCTTGATATTCCAAAGCACGTTATAATGCTTTTTAAACTTGCTTTCGGAGAGGGAGACCTTTGAGGTCAGAAACTGCTTTTATGTTTAGCTCATAGATTAAGCTGCCAAATGTCAAAAACCAAATTAGAGGCTGCACAGTGAAATCTAAATTCAGATAAATAATACTAATTTTAGTATATATATATCAAATATTATATGCATATACTCATATATTATGCTAGTATTTATGCTAATACTAATACAGCCATTTATATTCAAAGTAAATTTTTACAGTACACATCTAATTTCACTGTTCATCGTATATTTCATCTGGCAACTCGACCTAGAGATTACCTTGAAACATCAGTGTAGGCCATGAAGACATTTTATCCTTCTGTGATTTGTTCATCATTTCTTTCTGAGGGGAACATAGTACAAGACCATAAGGCTGCTGCCCTATAAACAAATGATAGTGTAGGCTCATCCCTGCGCACATTCCATTGGGTTAGAGGAAGAGGATTTTAGGATTGTATCCAAAGAGTCAGGAGAGCCAGTGCACTGATTATGGACTTCACATATTCCAGGCATATTGTGATCATCTGCTCTAAGGCCGGAGGGTGGCCTCAGATACTGTGGCCTGGGGCATAAAGGCCGATTGATAGCCCCTGGTTTTGAAGAGAGCAATACACATTTTTTTCAGACTAATGAACTGAGTTGCTATTCATCTTCTTTCATTAGGAATGAGGCTTCTATAACTCCAATTCTTTCACTCTTCAGAAATCACCTCCTCAAGTTCAACCTCACGTGGTCTTGAATGTGAAGTTTAGGAGGCAGTGTGATGAAATGAGCTGCACATCACTGTCTACCTGTGAATCCCAGATCTGCTCCAAGATGCCTGGACAGCAGCCTCTAGAGGGCACAAGGTGGCTTTAGCATGATCCCATGGATAATTACACTTGACCTTCTCTCATGTTCTGATATATCATCTAGAGTTCTATAAAATGCAGCTTCAAGTCCTTTCTTCCAACTAGCCTGACAACTTTAATACTTTCTTGTATAGAATTGTGGCATCTGCACTGACACTGTAATTTCAGAGCAGACATCTTCCTTGAACCTCAGTGTTTAAGATCTGGGCGTGGAAAACTGCATTGCACACAGAGGGAGTGCGTAAATACAGTATAAAAAATTAATGTGTCGCACATTTTATATGTTAGGCATTTAATCCCTGTTAATTCTTTCTACTGTGTATAGTACGTATTTGGCTGTGCTGCTTTTTTGCTTTTTTTCTTCCCTGTTTGTATGGGTTCCTTTTCAGCTCAGCATCTCCTGCCACCCGTCACAGTGATCTTCAGCTTTAGGGTTCGGTTTTTATCATGCTCAGAATAACTTCAGTATGTCTCTTCTTGAGTGAACAGAAGTATAATTGTGGACATTAATTAACAAGACGAACATTTAAGTTTCTAACTATCAGTTCAGTAAAAGGGAGCAATATATGGTGCATTTTTCATTTCTGGTAAACTGTGAATACTTGTAACCATGTATTCATACATATGTGCAAAAAGCTACAAGTTCATGATGCTCCAGTGCTACTTGCGTGAAGATACAAATATATTTGATAATTATGCATTTAATGTGTAATTTCTATTCACTTGTTTTTCAACTACTGAAAGACGAGATGCTAAGAGAGAAACTCAAGACAATTCTAGACTGTCAGAAAGAGCCCACTGTGTCACAAATGCTATTGTGATAGCCATCTTCATGCATGAAGCTCTGATAGGTTTCCCTCTGTCTTTTAAAGCCCCTGATTTGTTCTAGCTGTGGAGCCAATTCTGAAATCAGTGTATTTTCATATGCCTCTCATTTTAAAGAGACAGAAACCTTTGCTTTAGACACCAGTTTTGGCTTCAGGAAAATTTAATTGCCTTAAATTTAGTTTTCTCGCAACAATTATTCAAGTTAGTGATATTGTAAATGACACACAACCCTTTCATGAGAATTTTTTTTTAAGATTTAGACACTATTATACTCACAGGTATATTTCCTCCTCCCACCCGTGGACATTTTTCTTTTTTTTTTAACTTTTTTATATTAATTATAGTTTATTCACTTTTTTATTTTATTTTTAAAATATTAGTTACAGTTTATTAACTTTATATCCCAGCTATAGCCTGCTCCCTCATTCCCACCCAATCCCACCCTCCCTCTCTCCCTCATCTCCTCCCTGCCCCTTTCCAAGTCCACAGGGGAGGTCTCCTCCCCTTCATCTGACCCTAGCTTATCAGGTATCTTCAGACTGGCTGCAATGTCCTCCTTTGTGGCCTAGCAGGAGTTCTAGATTATACCTATACATGATCCTTGGTTGGAGTATCAGTCTCATAAAAGACTCCTGTGTCCAGCTATATTAGGTCCTTGTGGAGTTCCTGTCCTCTCCAGGTCATACTAACTTCACTAACTTCCCTTCTTTCATATGATTCCCATCCAAGCTGTAGCTCCCTTCCTCATTCCCTTCCAATCTCACTCTCCCTCCCTAATCTTCTCCCATGCTCCTCTCCAAATCCACTGATAGGGGAGATCCCCCTCCCCTTCCATCTGATACTAGCCTATCAGGTCTCATCAGGACTGGCTTCATTGTCTTCCTCTGTGGCATGGTAAGGCTGCTCAGGGGGAGATGATAAAAGAGCCAGTCACTGAGTTCATGTCAGAGACAGTCCCTGTTCCCCTTACTAGGGAACCTACTTGGAAACAGAGCTGCTATGGGCTACATCTGTGCAGGGGTTCTGGGTTATTTCCATACATGGTCCTTGTTTGGAATATCAATCTCAAAAAAAAAAAATCTCTGGCCCCTGATTACTTGGTTCTGTTGCTCTCCTTGTGGAGAGCTCCTGTCCCCTCCAGGTCTTTCTATCTCCTCCCTCTTTCATAAGATTCCCTACACTCTGCCTAAATTTTTGATATGCAGTATCACTAGAATGATTAAGAAATTCTGCATTTTCCTTCTAAAAATTGACTGCATATTAGGATACTATGATGATTAGCTTTCATTGTCAACCTGTAGAACCTGGAAGTAGAGTCTCACCGAGGGGTTGTTCAGATGAGGTTGGCCTGTTGGCAAGTCTCTGAAGGATTGTCTTGATTGCTAATGTTAACTAATGTGAGAAGACCAGCCCACTGTGAGTGATACAATTCCCTACATGTGGTATACTATATAAGTGCAGAGAAGGTAATGAGCACCAGTAGGTATATATGCTACAGTCTTTCTGTGTTCTTAACTATAAATGTAATGTGCTAGCTACTTCAAGTATCTACTTGATATCCTCATATAGATAGACTATAGCCTAGAATTGTAAGCTGAATATTTTCTCTTCTGTTATGTTGCTTTTGTCATGGAATATTTAATCAAAGCAACAGAAATGAAATTACAGATAGTTATTTCATTTACTGAATTTAATCCATAATTTATTTCACAATTTATTTGATAAAATATAGATATATTACCTTAAGCATTTCAATATACCTTTTCTTCCCTCTAAGAGAATTTCAAATCTACCTATTTCCTGAATGACTCTCTTTTCCATCTGTAAATTGAGCATTATTTTTTGCATTGAAAAAATATAAGTGAAAATTAATTGATTTAACATGTATGGAAGATAGAAAATAGAGAACTGCCTTCTCGCAAACAGTTCCACCAACTAGGGACCAAGCATTTAAATATATGAGCCTATGGGCGCTATTACCATTCAAACTACCATAGGATCTGACATCATTTTTCTTGTTTCTGTCTGCACTATATGTACATAGTACACTTATATGCATGCAGGCAAAACATTGCTATGCAAAAACATAAATCTTAGATAGGTAGATAGATAGATAGATAGATAGATAGATAGATAGATGGATGGATAATGATAGATACATAGATAAATAGATGATAGATCCATAGCTAGATGAAAAATAGATGATAGATCCATAACTTGGTAGATGATAGATTGATCAATTGCTAGATTGCTATATAGATGTAGAGAAGTGATAGATACATACATAGACAGACAGACAAAAAATAGATAGATAGATAGATAGATAGATAGATAGATAGATAGATAGTTGATATAATTATTTGAAAGAATAATTTATACTAGTGTTTGCTTATATTAGCTCTTATGGCAAATTTTAATCTAGACTCAGTTAAATCTTATATATGTATATGCCTCTAATGCACGTAATAAAAAGTAAAGGTTACCCACAGCAAGATTTCAAAAGTACTGATATTCCCCGAGGCATAACAAAGAACTGAAGACTAAAGCCACATTCAGTGTACTTCCAAAACTGGAATTTGGGGTTGAAAACACATGCCATTTTGAGAGATTAGCCTTTTTAATTAGATTTGTGGGGTTTGTTGTTGTTGTTGTTGTTGTTGTTGTTCTGTTTTGTTTTGCTACTTAACTGGTCGAATTCTTTATGTATTGCAGAATTGTACACCCTTTGACAAATGGCTTGCAAATAATTTCTCCCATTTGTAATAGATCTCTACACTCTATGATTGCTCCCTGAGCTGTGCAGGAGCACGTGCAGGCCACTGCTTTCTGTTTGTCTGCTCTACTTCTGTTGTTTCCTCCAAAGATTTAGTGGTTTACAAATTACCTTTTTTAATTAGTATGCAAAATCATGGGGTTTATATTACATTTGTAGGCAAGTATATCATTATGCTTTTTTTCTATTTTCCACTGCCTTCTCCACTTCCCTGTCCTTTGCCTTTTCCTGGTCTCCTTAGTTCTCAAAGAGTTTTCCATTCTGCTTTCATGTTAAGTACATTCCATGCCCCTCACTCTGCTCACACACTCACCTTTCCACTTTCATGACCAACACTTGTGTGCATACATGCACGTACACATACAACATGTAATACACAGAATTTTAGATTTTGTATCCGAGAGAAAACATGCAGCCACTGTCGTTCTGAGTCTTGGTTATTTTATATGATATAATGGTCTTCAGTGCTATTTGTTTTCTTGCACATGTCATGATGCCATATTTCTTTAGGGCTAATGGACATTTAGCCTGATTCCATGTCATTAGTTGTGAAAGTGCAGCAAGAGACATGGGGATGCATTTATCTCTGGAGTATATTGTAGTAGAGGCCTTAAGATATATATCTACGACTAGGATAATTGTGTGATATGATATCTTCATTGATAATTTTGAGAAAACACTGCAGTAACATTCATAGTATCTCTACTGGTTTATGTTTTCAAGGACAGTAAATAAAAGTTCCTCCTTCCCCCACATTCTCTCTGGCATTTGTTTTATTGAAGACAACCATTCCAGCTAGGGTAGAATGGAATCTCAAAGTAGTTTGAATGTATAATTCTTTTATCGATAAGAATGATGAACTTTCTCAAATATCAATTTGATATTTCTTCATTTGTACATTAGTTAGCCCACTTATTAACTAAATTATATGTTTCAATGTTTAATTATCTTGCTGTTTTTATATGTTCTAGGAGCTAACTCTCTAGATGAAGAATTGTTTCCCCCATCCTGTCCCTGTCTGTCCACTCACATGGGTATCCCTCTTGCCGCACAGACGCTTTGAAGTTTCCTGCAGTCTTATACATCCTGTGTTATTGTCCTTTCTAAAAAGTTTCTTTTGCTTTGTTACCCATGCTTTTCTAACAAAATATGGTTGATATTAGTGTCATGAAGCTTTCTCAACCTCTGTTTTCTTCTGGTGGTTGTACAGATTCATGCTTTACATTAAACTCTTGCTTGTTTTGAGAGAAGTGTTGTTTGTAGTTCACAAAGAGAATCAAAATTTATTCTTTGTCTTATAGAAATCCATTTGTTTAGGAACATTTCTTGCAATATTGTTTTTCCATTTCATTTTCTATTTTATTACACATATAGATAACTTAAGTTGGTGTGAACACTGCTATGGTTCAAATATGTCTTTGTTTTCTCAAACTCAAAATGAAGCTTATGCTGCAAGTTTTAGACTAATGATATTAAGAAGGGGGAAACTTAACTGGATGGACTCTGCTGTTAAGAGTTGGACCTTTGCCAGGATTTAAAATGCATTCCCTTTATGAGTACATAGACACAGCTGGTAATTGTCCTTGTCACAACTTTCAAAATAGTACATCAATATTTATTTTGTATTTGTGGGTTATAGCTTGTTTTTTTTTTCATGTTTTGCAATTCCGTCTTCTGAATTTTGTGTCTTTATAAAAGTTTTCTGACATAATTTAATAATATTTGTATATTTTAGTATTTATTATGACTGAGGGTCATACCATTATGTCATTGTTTTTAATAAATATAATAAGTTATAATAAATTAAAGTATCCACAATATCTTTTTCTAATAAAATTAATCTATCCACACATTTTAAACAAAATTGAATTCTTTTGTGTATTTGTTAAAAACAAACATGAGAACTTAGAGAAATTATTGAATTAAAGTCACCAAGGTAAAACCTGCATGACTGAATCCTGAGTACATTGTAAATAGAGAAAGACCATATAGCTAGAGATATACTTTTTCACAGGCTTATGTACAGTGAAGTATAAAATAATGCTGAAAGAAACTAAACTCAAAATATCTACATTAGAAAAAATTATAAACTCATTTTATGGATGTTTTCCTTAGAAATGAAAATGGTCTATTTAGGGGTCTTTTCTCTGAAGATACATGGGAGGTCTCCTGGACTTTATCACACTATGAATGAAGGAACTTAAGCAAGGGGAGGAGTTTCATGAGCTCTTCCTCTGTACGTTCTCAAATTTATTATATGTCAGAGGAAAATCACATGTGCCATGCAACACATGTGGAAATCAGATGACAACTTGTAGAAACCAGTTCCCTCTTTAGGTTATGTTGTTCTTGTCATGGCTTTCAAAATAGTACATCAAGATTTATTTTATATTTGTGGGTTATAGTTTGTTTTGTTTTATTTTGTTTTGCAATCCTACCTTCTGAATTTTACTTATTTATAAAGGATTTCTGACATAATTTGATAATATTTATATCCTTTAAATGTATATTATGACTGAGGGATACACACCAACACGCACACATATATGCGTCAACCCCAGATCATCAGGCTTATCAATAGCACACACACCTGCTGAAACTTCCTGTTAGCTCTCAATGCTACAATATTTTACTTTTTATTATTTGTGAGATAATAATATATTATATTATTAAATATATTCAGTGTGCACTGTATCTGAGAGGAAGAGGATATGAAATTTCTGAAATTGGTGAGTGGAGGGGCAGCTGAACATTGACATTGAGGCTTCCTGGGTGAGAGGGGACATGTGAGCTGGGACAATTTAGATCCAGGTCACCCATGGACTTCTCTGGGGACTGAGAGTGGTGAATATTTAATCCCCCTGCACTTTCCCTTGTTGGGCCTCCCTCCTCGGCCCACAGTGCCCAGGGCTCATAGCACAGAACTTCCTGCTCAGTGACTGAGACAGTAGAGGCAGGCCTTCTAGTTCCTCAGCTGCGGCTGCCAGTGTACCAGCCTTCCAGGTCCCAGGTCCATGAGCAGTTGTACGGGCTCTGCAGGGCCTCCCAGCCAGCAACTGTACCAGCCGCCCAGTCCCTCAGTGATGGGCAGGCAGCTGTACAGGCCACCCAGGCCCGCGGGGCCACCCAGGTCCGTTAGGTCTGCGGGGGGTTTTTAAGGGCTTCCCAGCAGGCATCTGTACCAGCCTCCCAGTTCTGCCTCTGTGGCTGGACTCCCAGTGGACTGCTATACCAGCCTCCAAGTTCTCCAGCTGCAGCACCACTGAGCTAATGGAGCTCCTATACCCCCATTTGTCCCTGCAGCCCCAAATCTGAGTAGACAACAGGGGGAACCCCTGTGCTTTCCAAGTAGACCTGCTAGAGAGTGAGTGTGACTTCAAGTGAGTGCCTGCAGAGCCCCAGGTCCAGGGAACTTCTGCACTAGTAGTCAGACATCATATCCCTCCCATCCTCACCCTTATTGTGGGCAACATAGGGTTTCTTGGGACAGCGTTCTCAACATTGCAGCCCCTGTTCTGCGGATCTACCAGGGGATTCCAGGCAAACAACTCCTGGAGTGCAGACAGAGCTGTACTGTAGGCCACTGACATATTCAGGGAATCTGCACGGGCGCCAACAGCGCCCACACCCCCTCCTGTGCCTGCACCACCCTCTGCCCCACATTCCTGGCATCTACACTGTCTAGCACCCTGTCCTTCAAGGTACACACACACACACGTACACACACACACACACACACACACACACACACTCGCTTACCTGCACTTGTGCATCTGCATATGCAGAACTTCCTCCCTTAGATACACCTGAAACACCAACACATACTCTCAAACCAGTGGACCTCTCTTGTCTTCCTGAAGAATACTCCAGACAGAGAAAGACGGACCCAGACTGTTGTTTCTGAACTACAGACTCCAGAAACAAACAGTGAACGTAACAGATAAGCGGGTGGCCAGAGGTCGGTGTAAGAATACGCCCAACAAAAATCAGGACATCAAAGCTTCACCAGCAACCCCCCAAAATAAATGGATACTCTAATTCATCACAAACACAGGAAAATGATTTTAAAGCTATGCTTATCCAGTTATTAGAGGCACATAAAGAGGAAATGAACAAAGCTCTCAAAGAAAGACAGGTAAATATAGCCAAACAAATAGAGGCACAAGTAGAGGCCCAATTAGTGGCAAATACAGAGAAAACAAACAAACAAAAAAATAGAGGTCATGGAAGAAAGAATCTCAGGTGCCGATGATACAACTGCAGAAATTGATACATGTCTCAAAGAAAAAGTAAAATTGGAAAAGTCCCAAACACAAAACACCCAAGAAATCATGGACAATGAAAAGACAAAATCTAAGAATAATAGGAAAAAATGAAAATGAAGATTCCAGGCTCCAAGGTCCAGAAAATATTTTCAAGAAAATCACAGAAAAAAAATTTCCCAACTTAAAGAAAGCGATGTCCATAAATATACAAGAGGCCTACAGAACACCAAATAGGCCAGACCAGAAAAGAAACTCCTCACTTCACATCATAGTCAAACACTGAATCTACAGAACAAAGAAAAGATATTTAAAGCAACAAGGGAAAAAGGCCACATAACATATAGGTAGGCCTATCAGAATCACACCAGAATTCTCAACAGAAACAATAAAAGCCAGAAGGGCCTGAGCAAATGTCATGCTGACTTTAAGGGACCACAGATGCCAACCCAAAATACTGTACCCATCAAAGCTTTCAATCAACATAGATGGAGAAAACAAAATATTCCATGACAAAACTAAATTTAAACAATATCTACACAGCAACTCAGCCCTACAGAAGATACTAGAAGGAAAACTCCAATCCAACGAAAACAATTACATCAAGAAAATATAGCATACAGATAACATCACAACGAAAAATTAAAGGAAAACAAGCAATGAATCACAATATAAGGAACTAACATTCATTGGTCACTATTATCTTTCAACATCAATGGACCCAACTCTCCAATAAAAAGACTACAGAATGGTTGCAGAAACAGGATCCAACATTGTGCTACACCCAAGAAACATACCTATTCAAAAAAAAATAAATGCTACATCAGAGTAAAGGACTGGAAAAAGGTTTTCCAAGGAAATGGACCTAGAAAAGAAGCTGAGGTAGCTATCCTAATATCTAATAAAATAGATTTCAACCAAAATTAATCAAAAAAGATGAAGAGGGGCACTTCATTCTCATCAAAGGAAAAATCCAACAGGAGGACATCACAATTCTGAACATCTATGCCCCAAATACAAGGGTACCTGCATTTGTCAAACAAACATTATTAAAGCTTAAATCACACACTGATCCCAACACTTTAATAGTGAGAAACTTCAACACTCCACTCTCACCAAGGGACAGATCGTCTAGACAGAAGCTAAATAGAGAAATAAAGGCACTTACAGAGGTCCTAAATCAAATGGACCTAACAGATGTCCACAGAACTTTTCACCCAAATAAAAAGAGTATACCTTCTTTTCAGCACCTCATGGAACCTTCTCCAAAATAGACCATAGAGTTGGTAACAAAGCAAGACTCAGCAGATAAAAGAAGATTGAAATAATCCCTTGTATCCTATCTGACCACCATGAACTAAAGCTGGACCTCAACAAGAACAGAATTAGCAAAAAGCCTACACACACATGGAAACTGAACAACTTGCTAATCAATGACAGCTGGGTTAGGGAAAAAATAAAGAAAGAAATTAAAGACTTCCTAGAATTCAAAGAAAATGAAGGCACAATGAAAATAAAGTCTTGAAGAGATCAGGGATATAAGGCACATACCTAAACATAGTAAAAACAATATACAACAAGCTTATAGCCAACATCAAACTAAACGGAGAGAAACTTAAAGCAATCCCACTGAAATCAGGGACAAGGCAAGGTTGTCCACTATCTCCATATCTCTTCAACATAGTACTTGATGTCCTAGTTAGAGCAATAAGACAACTAAATGAGATCAAGGGCATATATATTGGAAAGGAAGAGGTCAAAGTGTCACTATTTGCGCATGATATGAGAGTAAACATGAGCAACTCCAAAAATTCAACCATAGAACTCCTTCAGCTGATAAACACCTTCAGCAAAGTGACTAGATACAAAGTTAACTCAAAAAAAAAAAAAAATCAGAAACCCTCCTGTATAGCAAAGACAAAGGGTCAAGAAAGAAATTAGGGAAACAACACCTTTTACAAAAGCCACTAATAACATAATATACCTAGGTGTGACTCTAACCATGCAAGTGAAAGACCTATTCAAAAAACTTCCAGGCACTCAGCTCTCACCTATTAGGCAGTGGGGGGTGTGGGCCCAAGCTGCAGCTTGTAATTTACAATAAAAAGAACCTCATGTATTTAAAAAAAAAAAAAAAAAAAAAAAAACACTTCAAGTCTCTGAAGAAAGAAATTGAAAAAGATATCAGAAGATGGAAAGATCTCCCATGCTCATGGATCAGTAAGATTAATATAGTGAAAATATCCATCCTGCCAAAAGCAATCTACAGATTCAATGCAATTCCCTTCAAAATACCAACACAATTCTTTACAGACCTTGAAAGAAAGATTCTCAGCTTCATATGGAGAAACAAAAAATTCAAAATTGCCAAAATGATTCTGTACAAAAACATCATCTGGAGGTATCTCCATCCCTGATCTCAAGCTGTACTACAGAACATTAGTAATAAAAACTTCATGGTTTTGGCAGGTAAACAGAATGGTGGATCAATGGAACCAAATAGAAGACCCAGAATAAATCCACACAGCTACGGATACTTGATTTTTGACAAAGAAGCCAAAACCATACAATGAAAAAAAGCACATTAAACAAATGGTGCTGGTCTGACTGGAGGTCTACATGTAGAAAAATGAAAATAGATCCATATTTATCACCCTTCACAAAACTAAAGTCCAAGTGGATCAAAGACCTCAACATAAAACCAGACACACTAAACCACTTAGAAGAAAAAGTGGAGAAGAGCCTAGAACTCATTGGCACAGGACACAACTTCCTGAACAGAACACCAACAGCACAGGCTTTAAGAGCAACAATCAATAAATGGGACCTCATGAAACTGAAAATCTTCTGTAAAGCAAAGGATACTGTTGTGAGAACAAAACGAATGCCTACAGACTGGGAAAGGATCTTCACCAACCCTATATCTGACAGAGGGCTGATATCCAGAATATATAAAGAACCCAAGAAGTTAAAAAGCAACAAAACAAGAAATCCAATAAAAAATGGGGTACAGAGCTAAACAGAGAATTCTCTGTAGAGGAATATAGAATTTGCAGAGAAACACGTAAAAAATGCTCATTGTCCTTAGTCATCAGGGAAATGCAAATCAAAACGACCCTGAGATTTCATCTTACACTGATCAGAATGGCTAAGATTAAAAACTCAAATGACAATGCATCCTGGAGAGGATGTGGAGATAGGGGAATCCTCCTCCATTGCTGGTGGGAATGCAGACTTGTACAACCACTTTGGAAATCAATATGGTGCTTTCTCAGACAGGAATAGTGCTTCCTCAAGATACAGCTATACCACTCCTAGGCATATATCCAAAATATGCTCAAGTACACAACAAGGACATTTGTTCAACCACGTTTGTAGCAACTTTATTCATAATAGCCAGAACCTGGAAACAACCCAGATTTCCCTCAATGGAGGAATGGACACAGAAATTGTGGTTCATTTACACAGTGGAATTCTACTCAGTAATTAAAAACATGGAAATCATGAAATTTGCAGGCAAATGGTTGGATCTAGAAAAGATCATCCTGAGTGAGGTATCCCAGACGCAGAAAGATGCACAGGGTATATACTCACTTATAAGTGGATACTAGACCTATAAGATAGAATAAACATACTAAAATCTGTACACCCAAAGAAGTTAAGCAAGAAGGAGGAACCTGGGTAAGATGAGCAATCCTCACTCAGAAAGACAAATGGGATGGACACAGGAAGAAACAGAAAACAGGAAACAGGACAGGAGTCTACCACAGAGGGCCTCTAAAAGACTCTACCCAGCAGTGTATCAAAGCAGATGCTGAGACTCATAACCAAACTTTGGGCAGATTGCAGGGCATCTTAGGAAAGAAGGGGGAGTTAGTAAGACCTGGAGAGGACAGGAGCTCCACAATGAGAGCAAGAGAACCAAAAAAATCTGGGCTCAGTAGTCTTTCCTGAGACTGATGCTCCAACCAAGGCCCATTCATGGATATAACCTAGAACCCATGCACAGATGTAGCCCATGGCAGTTCAGTATCCAAATGGGTTTCCTAATAAGGGGAACAGGTTCTGTCTCTGACATGAACTCCGTGGCTGGCTCTTTGAACTCCCCCACCCCCGAGTGGGGAGCAGCCTTGCCAGGCCACAGAGGAGGACAATGCCGCCAGTCCTAATGAAACCTGATAAGCTAGGGTCAGATGGAAGGGGAGGAGAACCTCCCCTATCACTGGACTTAGAGAGGGTCATGGGAAGAGATAAGGGAGGGGGGGTAGAATTGGGAGAGAATGAGAGAGGGGGCTATAATTACAGTTCTCCCTTCTCTTTCCTTTCTCCAAATCTTACCATATACTCATCCTCACTCTTTAAAATTAATGATCTCTTTTTCATTGTTATTACATGGATGTACAAATGTTTTATATGAGTACATATTCCTAAATATAAGCTGCTCAGTCCATGTTATGTCACTTGTATATATGATTTGGGGGCTAGCCATTTGGTGTTGGATAAAAATTTGGTATGCCTTTGCTTGGGAAAGACTCTTTCTTCCACATTCCTCAGTTATCAATGCTAGAAATCCGTCTGGCTTCATGTTGTGCAGGCAACCAGAGTCATTGTGACCTCTGAGTAGACTTGCTCTTCCATGTCCAAAAGAAATTGTTTTGTAGCAGCACTCTCTAAGCTCTGACTCTTTCCTCTCCCTTTTCCTCAATGTTTCCTGAACATTAAGGGGAAATTGTATGATGTTTCATTTAAGGTTGGTCATTCCATAGTCACTTTGACTACTATGTACTTTGACCGTAGAGATAAATCTCCATTAGCCACAAAATCCACTGAAGGGGAAAAAAAAAAAAAAAAAAAAAAAAAAAAAAAAAACTAATGAGGGTTGAGATTTGCACTAATCTATCAACATAAAAAAATGAGTATTTAGAAGAAAGCTTCATACCATGAAAATATCAGTTGTATGAAAATAACAGTTGTAGATTCTACTCTAGAATCTATGGGACTCCCATATCCATGATTTCTTAACTAGGTTTACAGTACCAGTTTTGAATTACATCCCATGAAGCAGGCCTTAAATCTAATCATAAAGTGGTTGGTTACTGCCATAGTATTCATACCAAAAGTGTGCCAATATGCATATCTTGCCAGGTCAGTCATTGTTATAGCTTGCAGTGTTCACAGCGCAGGAAAATTTTGATGGCTTTGCTCTTCCAGCAGCATGTATTAGTCCAGCATTATAAAAACCAGGCAGTAGGGAGGAAAGAATCCCACAGGTCACCACTGGTTTGATTTCTGCACATCCTGTGACCCATGTAGGTAGTATCTTTGGCAATAGATCATTCCAAAAATTTTTGATGAGTAACAAAGATCAATGAAATTGCTTGTATTTTTATGGAAATTCTAGAATAATAGATTACCCTAAGTAGAGTAACCTAAATAACTATTGTGTTAATTTGCCCTCTCTTAACCCCCTACCTGCCATTGTATATATGTACCACAATTTCTGAATCCATTCCTCAGTTGAGGGACATCTGGGTTGTTTACAGGTTCTGGCTATTACAAATAAAGCTGCTACAAACATGGTTGAACAAATGTCCTTTTTGTATACTTGAGAATATTATGAGTCCCTCTAGCCCCCCATCATGAAGGGAATGTTCAGTTGGGAATAAAGTGTTCTGCATCATCGTCACAATTAAGGTTAGTTCCCAATGGGTTAAAAACTGGGAATAAACAACTTTCATTCTATTGCAGTACCATTCAGCATGATTCAAGGAAGAAGAGGCAACATCTTCAGCCTGTGCCTCCCTTTTACCTAAAGTTAACGACTGTCTCTTTAGTTCTCATTACTGGCCAGCTCTGCAGGCAATGCACCGTCGTAGCTAATCAAGACAAAATATGAGGGGAAAGTAAGTCTGGTGTGTTTCACGGCACTGACAGTTGATTCAGCAAATGAGAATAGAGAGGTCTGTCTTCCTTTGGACATCATGACTCTCACTATAAGGCAAATCTCCCTGGAAGTAAATACCAATGCTTTAGCTATTTGTACTATCTAAAGGGAGGGGATGTAACTTCAAGCCAGAGGAAGACAGTTTGGGTAAGGGATTTGGGAGGCTGGACACAGGATAGAAGGAAATGCTGTTTTGCTGGTGAAGAAGTGGAATCCTCACCTACCTGCCTTTCTTTTGCAGTTGTTTTGTGGAGGATGTTTAGATTAAATGTCCGGACTTCAGAAAATTCAGTTACTTGGCTTAGTCATGTAGCATTGTGCTCATTTTCCAGGTAAGCATCATTGTTTTTCATTTTTGAACAGCTTTACTTCAAAACTGAGTCTCTGTTCCAGGCACTCCACATTCATGTCTGTTTTCAAAACCACATGAAGTTATCTTGTCCTAAGAAAGATGGGAGAGGATAATGTTTTAAGCTTATTCACCATTTTTGATCTGAAAGAAATGTGCTCTCCTTAAATACTTATTTTTTTATCCAACGTGCAAATAACTCATAAGAGACCCATATGTTCCATGTTGAGTTTTCAGACCTGGTGTCATCTAATGCTTGGATATAAGAAGATGGTATTTGCTCAGTCGATAAAAACACCGTTGTTTGAAGCTATGTGTTCATTATTTTTTAAGGTTACATCAATTTAGTGACATATCCTATTATATGTAATCTTGAAGCTTAGAACAGTTTATACTATAATGTATCCCACTGGTAGACTTGCTCATTTCCCCTTAATTCAGGGGCAAGAAACCTTGCTTTTTTGCTGCTGGTGTAGGCATGGGGAAGCTCAGCTGCAGCAGGATCCAATTCAAGGCAGCTGTCTCCCCAACCTCATTGCCTCCTCCCCCGCCCCAGGTTTAACCAGTCACTTTCACGTTCTTGATTATATCACACAAATGTTTCTCAGGTTCCTGAGCTCATTTCTACTACCTACTACAATGCCTGGCTTTAGTTCTTTATTTCTTTGTCTTTATTTTTCCTTCCTTCCTTCCTTCCTTCCTTCCTTCCTTCCTTCCTTCCGTGTGTAAGTGTGCATGCATGTGTGTGTTCTGCTACGGTACATGTTGTGAGTATAGAGGACAATGTGTGGAGTTGGTTCTTTGGTCTTTCCTCATGGGTTCTACAGATGGATCTCAGGTCATCAGACTCTATGCAGATGCCTTTACACAGTGGACCACCTTGCTGGTCTATACTTGTTTCTTTCCAACTAGAAGAGTGCAGACCCTCCAAGTTCTTCTTCTACTTTCAGTGGAACTTTTGACGTTGGCTTGCTCACAGTTTTGCCTTAATCAGGGTATCTCCCATGTGAAGAGCTCAGAATCAGTTCAGGATCCTGGGTTTGTATCTATCACTTTCTCCAATGAAACCACAACATGCATCTAGTGTTTACTTCTACCACTGTTATATTGATTTTTTTCTCCTGAGCCACTTCTGGATTCGTCTGTTAGTTGTATGTTTTGGTACAGCATTTTTAGCGTTTCCTGTCATTTTTTACACATGGTCATTTCATCTATTCCTTTCTAATTTTTTAAAATGTATATTATACATGTGTTTGTGTGTGAATGTATGCATACCACATAAGTGGAGGTACCCAGAAAAGAGGTAAGATTCCCTGTTACTGGAGTTTGTAAGCATCTGATGTCAAGTGCTGGCAATAGAACCCAAGTTCACTTCAACAGAATGGCTATTAACCTCTGAGCCATCTTTCTAGAAACTTCTTTCTATTTTGAATGGTTTTTATTTCTTTGTCTTTCCCTGTTTCTCTGAATAGGATGTCTAGAACTATGCTGATCAGATGTGATGGGACTGGGGATCTTGACTGTGTTCCCAATCTTACAGGAAAAGCCTTCCACCTTCTGCCTTTGAATAGGATGTTAATTGATGTATTTACATATACTGTGCTGAGGTGCAATTCTTCCAGTACCTGAGGAATGCTGCTTTCTATCATTAAAGGGTGACATGTGATTTTCTTTTCTTGAGTTCTTGCTAGTTTGGTTTCATCACAACAGTTTACTCTCTAAAATGTTTGAAAATATTTATTCTTTTTGTCAGTTAGAGGAAGGCTATATTAGTTTGCTGAATGAACTAACAAATGAACTCAGTGTAGCCACCAGGTCCTGGAATTTTCTATGATGTGAGACTTATTTCTGATTTTCATCCTTGTTTCTTATTTATGCAGACTTTCTATTTATTTGTGATTCAGTTGCAGTAGGTTACCCATTTCATTTCACCTGAACTCTTTGTTGCTTCATAATTATTCATGCTATGTCTCGTTACTCTTTGTATTTCTCTAGTGCTATTACAGCAACTTCTCTCCTATTTCTAATTTTATTTGAGGAATCTTGTTCTTTTTTTCCTGGCTCAACATAAATGTTGGCCAGCTTGTTAACCTTTTCTCAATATACACATACATGTATGCATGTATGCATACACACACACACACACATCCTTGTTTCTTAGATTTTTCTCTATTATTGCCCTCCTCCTCCGCATCCTTCAATTTAACTTAACATTTACTATGTACCCTTAGATGGCCTGGCACTCACTATGTAGAACAGACTGGCCTTGAACTCAGAGATCCATCTGCCTCTGCCTCCCAAGGGATGGGATTTAAGGAGTATGCCACCATATCTGACCTTAATCTTTTATTTCTATCACGGTCACTATTCTTTCCTTTCATTCGTATGTGCTTCTGCTTCGATTGTTCTCTTTTTGACTAGTCCTTTGAACTGTACCATTAAGGTTTTTTTTTAAAGATTTTTCTTCCTTTTAGATATTAGGGCTTATCTGAATTTCTTTGCTGCTGTTTTTGAGACAAAATTTTGCCATGTAGCCCATCTTCCTAATCTCTTATATTTTCATAGTAAAAAACCACTTAACTTCTCATATTTTGATTATCTTTAGTGGGAAGATAAATGATGTGAGACTTATTTTGCCTTAAACAATCTAGCTAGCCACTGTTTAGAACAAAATCAAGCAGTTTCCCTTTTATATTATAAAGCTTTGGAGTTTCAAAAGGCTATGGTGTTTTCATAGATCACAACAATTCAGGTAAAGCTATGTCTATGTCTAGGTAATCAATACTGACCTCCCTGGCTCGTTCTCATGCCCATTAATAGTTCTAAACTTTATTGGTAAAGTATAACACATAAAGAGAAAATATGCTCAGACACACACAAATAAAGCTTAAAGGGTGTGTACGTGAGGAGTGGTCTTACTCAGCATACTCAGCAGCACCCAGACAGGAAGAGTCACTCACAACTAGAACCACAGAATACAGTGCCCTTCTCTCACTATTCTCTGCTCTTCGCAAATGCTCTCCTGATCAAAGGGTGGCGTTACTTTTTGCAGTCTTGAAATTTCAATAAATTTATCTTACAGTCTTGTCAGCTTCTTTTGCTCAGTATTTAACTCTCGAGGTTATTTTTACAGTTGCATGCACTGATAGATTGCTTATTAATATTCCTGTATTATTTTATTGTTATTTAGTTTTTAATACAATATATTTTGATCATATCCTCCCTGCTCCCCCAATTCTTCCCAGATCTTCCCCACCTAACTTTATGTTCTTTCTCCCTCTGACCAATTTGCAACACTTCATTCAGTTCAATTCAGTAAGAATTTGTGGAGTTTCTAGTTTTTGAAAGCATATATTCTGACGAGGGTGTATGGTTGAACATGCACATATTTTTATTTATTGTGTATGTAAGAGTAGTGTCCTAACGTACACTATATGATGCCTTCAGCTTTAGTAAACACAGTTTTCCGGTTTACCCGACAGGTTTACACACCTGCATGTAGTTCATGACAGTCTAGTTGCTCTATGTCACCATAAACAATGGTTTATTTTGTGATTTTAGGTCATGCTGTCGTTGTTGTCAACAATTCCCTGCGGATCTCAATTTTAAATTTCTCTGGAGACCATTGAAATATCATTTCAATGAAAAATTTTAGCATTTAACTCATTTCTCTTTATGTTCTCCATGTTAAGCACTTTATAATGATTTTTTTTTCCAGACACTGTGTGGTGTTGGCTGGCCTGTACTCTCAGTGTGACCCATGCACACTAGCCTCCTTAGTGCCAAGGTCACAGGAAAACCTGAAATGCCTGACAGAAGTTCTTTATATTACTTGGGCATAGAACATTGCTTTTCACCTCTTGACGCTGTCTATTGGTGAGCGTACGTTTTATATTTTTCAGTATTTCAGTTTGTCTACTATCTTTGGAATTTACTATTTTCTATTGTGTCTTAACAATGTTTTCCCACCTAAGATTATATTTCTGTTTCATAACTTTTTATTTTTATATTATATAATTCTTAATATATATATATATATATATATATATATATATATATATATATGATGAAAGACCTAAATGTATTGTTCTTCACTGAGTTCCTTTTATCAATAGAATTAGCTTTCTTACCACCGGACTAATAAGATCCCTCTTCCACATGCTATTAATTTAGAATATTTTTAATTATTTTTGTTGACCATTAATAAGTTTTTTATCATTAATATAATGGCTTTATATCAGTTTCATTATTTTAACTTTATAAGTCTCTCCTCTTACTTAAAATTCATTTTACTGTTTGTGACTGTATACCTTTTGCAACAATTTTAACAACTAATTTGCCAACTCCAAAGAAATGTGAAACTGCAATGATTTGTGACAGGATTATGTTAAGTGTAAAATTTCAGTTGAGAAAGTCTGATATTTTTAACATAAAGAATTAAAGCATTAAAGTGAATTAAACCAAAGCTAATGGTTCTGTGCCAAAAGCTCTCATGGGCATTCTTTACTTTCATTGCAACTTCTTAAGATAGATTCTATTCTTAGGAAGCAAACAGGCTGTGAGAAGTGGGTGACTTTCTAAATATTGAAGAAAAAAAAATTTAACAAGGGAAAATGGTCCTTTTAAGTAGATTAGTTGAGACTCTGCTTCCTTCCATTTTCTTAACAACTTTGACAGGAAGCAAGTGTTGGAAGTTCATTTCGAAAGTTTCTCATGGGACAACATGATTTCATAGCTTGTAAAAACAATATGAGAAGAGCTTTCTCAGTAGATCAAAGAGGTGTAAAGATAGTCAAAGTATTTCTGTAAGAAAGAGAACATAGAGACCCGTGATGCACAGAGCTAGTGTGATTAATGAAAGACCTACATATTTTCTCCCTCTGTCTTTCTCCCCTCCCCACTGTCTGTGTTTCAGGGCTGGGGATTAAATCTATAACCTTGTGCAACCTACTAAGGCAAGAATTCTACCACTGATATCTGTCCCTAGCCGTTGGTATACCTTTACGGACACTTTGTGGTAGTTTTTTCCTAAGCAGAAAACAATCCTCATTCATTAGAATTCATAGGTCACAAGTATATTTATTTACAAGGACATTGTGCTAATTTTATGTCTACTTGACATAAGCTAGAGGCACTGGAGAGGAGGGAGCTTTAATTGAGAAAATGTTTCCATAATAAGTGGGCCTGTTGACATGTTCTTAAGTAGTGATTCAAAGGGAAGGGCCCAGCCCATTGTGGTTGGTGGCCAGTGTGGGTTGTAGGAGTAAGTAGACTGAGAAAGCCGTAACAAACAAGATGGTAGCAGTACCCCTCCATGACCTCTGTGTCAGCTCCTGCCTCAAAGTTTATATCCTGTCTGAGTCCTGTCCTGTCCTTTTCAATGATGAACACCAATGTGAGAGTGTAAGCCAACTAAACAATTTCCTCTCTAATTTGCTTTTGGCCTTCGTGTTCCATCACAGCAATAGCAACCCTAACTAAGTCTTTCAAGGTGACTTTTCAAATTATTTTACTATATATCTCTAATTCTAAAATGAGCAAGCATTGCTTTAAGACATAAATGCCCATTTCCTAGTGTGTTTGTTAGAAAACGTTGATGCCTGTATATTCTAAATTAATCACATTGTCACCTCCTGAACTGCATTACTAATAAAGTATTTATATATTTTACTTCATGTATTCAACACATAACACTCTATATTAATAGTAGCCTTGCTAAAGCAAGTGGAAGTTAACAGAGAAGAAATATGAGTGGGAAATGGCTTCATGTTAAGTAACTATAGGAGCTATAGGTGTTGAAATTGTGCTTGACGATTGAAGTATTTGAGAATATGCAAGACCATTAAAGTCACAGCATCCAAAATTGATTAAGCAATAAGATACTTTAGTCTCATTAATAATTCAAAACCTCACAAATGAATAAAAAATTATTTAATCACCAGACCGAAATGAGTATATTCTTCATCTTAAAAATCTGTTTATAAATGATTCTGTATCTAGATAATAGAATGTCCTGGTTCTATAAATATCCTAAGGGAACAGTGAATCGTTGTTATCTATAAGAACTGTGGAGAAAGTTCAATACTAGGAATAACCAAGATTTGATTTACAAGTAAGATATATACAGGATATCAAAGCCTCCCAAGGAAGTTATGTACAGTCTATATGTAATATTGCTATCCTATAAGTGAGCTGTTACAGAGATGGAAAACAACAAAAAGTCTAAATATTCTGTAGATAAAGATATTAACAAAATGTTATACCAGACAAAGTATTACTTATTGTTTATACACCAATCATGTTAAGTATTTATTTTATCTTCATTAATTTTATAATAGCCATTTTATATTTTAATATTGATTGTAATAGACTATTTTAAGACATTCCTATTATAATCATAACACGTATGGTGATGATAGCTATCTACCTGATCATGTCTGTCTTTTGCAGACATGGTTATTGCTGCTTGTTTTAAATGTTCAGTCCATTTGATTTCATACAAGTATGATTGTTACAGAAAAAAAAAGTAAAAACGTGCGTCAAGTAGGCAGTGGAGGTGGCTCAAAAAAAAAAAAATAACAGCCCCTGTTGTTCAAGCCTGTTGACCAGTGTTTGAACCCTTGAATTTACACGAAAAGCCACATGTGGTAAGGCACAGCTGTATCTAGAATTCCTGTTGAGAAATGGAATGCCAAGATGGGAGAATGGAAGGAAGATCAGGGACCAGCTATCCTAATATATGACGTGCAGTGACAGAACCAGTCAACAAACAGACTGCCTCAAAAAACAGTGGCTGGAGAGACCCAACTCCAGACACTCACTGTAATCCTCGTGTACCCCTAGACACACACTAATACAAACAAATTATTATTTTCAAATAATGACATTAAGTTAAATGTACAAAAAAAGCCATGAAACAAGGCAGCATTTGTATCCAACATGAAAATTGAATCTAATCATTATATTGAATGAAATCTTTGGACACTTTGAACCTAAGAAAAAATGATCAATATGATGATTGTCTTTTACATAGTGTTTATGCGCTATATATAAACAGTTTCCTGTGAATAAGGGCAAGGATTTTGTTGGATTTCCTAAATTGTGGTACATCATACACGGGGTTCTTATTCACTAACTAAAGAAACAAACTAGGAACACATATAATAATTTACATGAAAAATTTTCAGTTTTGTTGAAGAGACAGTGCCCACCCCCCCACATAGTAAATGTAGCCTTATTTCCTTTATGAGTTCTTATTTTGACAGATTGGGTTGTCAACTAGAGGCTATAGGGAGTAGGGATAAATCAAAGGCAAAGGGCGTGTTCCTATTAAACATTTCCTTACGATGCAGACGCTATGTCTTCACTGTGTTATGGCAAACTTCTCTGCTGTGATATTGGACAGTAATTTGGCAAGATGTTATTTAAACATGGGTAAAGGTCATACAGGCTTACGTCGCTATGTGTGTCAAATGTATCATCATGCAGTGACAAAATACTTGTTTTGAAATCAGCACAGGCATACATGACCAAAAACAAACCAATGGCACATGTGATTGAAAATTTTCATGGAGCGATATCAGTACTGAAATCATGAACAACAGAGGAAGATGGTGGACATGCAGAACTCTGCTATGACCTCATGAATCTTAAAGAAAAGGTCTGAAGTGTGAGAGTGTTAAGCGGTGTGGAATGTCAAGTGAACGGTATTTATAATAAATAGCAAAAAGACAGTGAGCGACTAGATAAAACCCAGAACTGCTAAATATTAGATTCACAAAGACTGTAACAAAACCCAATTTACGGCTCTGAACAAAGTGGTAATAAAGGAGAGAATTCTCTCCTTTTTTTTCTAGGACATAAATAAAAGAGAAAATGTAAAATTATGGGGGGCAAATCAACCAGTATTGAAAGCAACAAGAGGAAAAAACACCTACTTAGAAACTTAAACACATAAAAATACACCAAACCTTTCAGCAAGAATGTTGAAGGCATGGAGTATGGTATTTCAGGACCCAAAAGTAAAAGCCTTAACAATCTTCTAAAATTTATCCACAATCTTCCAAAATATATTAGCAATCCTCTAAAACAAACACTACCCAGGGTAAGCATGACTAACAGTAGTTCATGAACATTAAGACAATCGGAGAAATTCTGCACAAAGAAGGAAGACAATTATTGTTCAAGAGTAAGAAGAAAAAATACCACGGGGAAAACACAAATAATTGAAACACTGAAATAATACAACACATACAACTCAACATTCAGCAAAAATGAAGATGAATAAGAGATAAAGAAAAGGACCAAAATGATATAAAACAACTAATAATACAATCAAGAAAATTAAAGGACACAGCTAATATCTCTCATTAACAACTTTAAATGTTGATGGTCTTCTCTCTCCATCGAGAAGATATAACAACCAAATATTAGGAAATCTAATTTGAAAACATAGACACTAGTAGACATAAAGAGACAGATGATAAATCTAGATATAATAATAATGGGTGACTTATCAATATATCAATAAATAGATCATCTAAACAAACAAACAAAAACCCCTGTAGACTTGAGCTATGGTATACATCAAATAAATCTAACCAATATCTACCCAACATTCCAACCAACAGTTGTTCAACCATACTCAGCAGCCCATGGGGCTTTCTTCAAAGCAGAATACATTTGGGTTCATCATCAACTTTTCAAAAGTTCTATAATCAAATATTCTATTTCTTATTAATAAAATAAGACTTGGGGCTACTAAAAAGTGGGGAATATACAGATGATCATGGAATAAACAATACAATATCGATTTGTAAGCTGCTCGCTGGAGAAAGATAGGAGAAGTAAAAATTTCTCGGAAACAAATTAACAAGAAAATATAGCTTAATGGATATAACCAATGTTTGCTACTTTGTGGGCTCTTATTTTTCCACTCTTTTTCCACCCTTTCAACTTCTTAACATTAGATATTAAAGAAAAAAGGATAGAGGAAAGGAAAGAGATCCCTGGATACAGTCAGGGGTCAAAAGAGGGGTGGTGTTTTCATTAGACTACTTCTTCCTGTTTGTTACAGCCATCAATCTCCTTGGGGCAAATTTGCTCTTCATCATCTGGTATCTAATTTCTTGTTGTTTCTTTTTGGTGCATAAATACATAATAAAGCTTAACCAACAGCAATTAACAACCAACCAACCACCCACTTGAAAACCCAACAACCACCCACCCATCTTGGGGCCATAGCATTTATATACCCTCTGAAAAATCCCCAGAATTTCAAAGGTCGCACTAGTGCACCAACTATCTGCAGCTGTCAAAATAATGCCTCTGCTAGAGCATGAGGCAAACCAGGTCAGCTGCTGCGAAGCAGGCCCGTATCCCCACACCAGGGATTAAAACAAAAAACATTCTCATGATATTTCTGGTTTTTTTTTTAAAAAAAAAAACCAAAATTCCAAAATTCTCACCACAAACAAAGCTTTAAGAACATGCCAAAAGCAGTTATTAGAGAGACCTCCATAGCTCTGAAAAAATTAGACAATTAGAAGTCATCTAATGATGGTCCAATAAACAAAATAAAACTGTAATATTAGACATAATATTACAACATAATAAGAACTATTAGGGCAGAAATTAATGAGTGGAGGCTAAAAGAATAGCACATGGAAGCAATAAAAATAGAACTAATTATTTGAAAGAATGAGCAAAATTAGCAAACCCTTAGCCAAACTCACCAAAAGAGAGAAAAGACACAATTTAATAAAATTAGACCTTAAAGGGGAATACAGCAATTGATAAAAACAATGTTTAGAAGATCATTATAGCATCATTTAAATTTTTTCTTTATTAATTACACTTTATTCACTTTGTATCCCCCTTGTGGTTCCCTCCCTTCTCCCTTCCCAATTCATCCCTTTCTCCACCCTCTGCATGCATGCCCCTCCCCAAGTCCACTGATAGGGGTGGCCTTCTTTTCCTTCCTTCCGATCCTAGTCAATTAGGTCTCATCAGGAGTGGCTGCATTGTCTTCTTCTGTGGCCTGGTAATGCTGCTTCCCCTCAGGGGGAGGTAATTAAAGAGCAGGACAATCAGTTCATGTCAGAGACAGTCCCTGTTCCTATTACAATGGAACCCACTTGGATACTGAACTGCCATGGGCTACATCTGTGCAAGAGTCTTAGATTATCTCCATGCATAGTCCTTGGTTGGAATATCAGTCTCAGGAAAGACCCCTGTGCTCAGATTTTTTGGTTCTGTTGCTCTCCTTGTGGAGTTCCTGTCCTTTCCAGATCTTACTGTTTCCCACTTCTTTCCTAAGATTCCTTGCACTCTGCCCAAAGGTTGTCCATAAGTCTCAGCATCTGATTAATAGTATAAACATTATAAAATAAGTGAATAAAGTTTTAGGTGTTCATTCACTACTGAAGTCAAATGAAGAAGACCTAAATAATATAATTTAATAATTAAAACACACTTGATAATTTTTAAACAATAATAAAATGTTTCTCAGTTGAAGAAGTATAGAACAATATGGATTCACTACTGAATTTTACCAGTCAAAGTGGAACTAACTCCTCAAAATATTGCATGAAATAAAAACACCAAGAACACTACCAAACTAATTTAAAGACCTGGTGTTTCCCAAATGCCAAAGTTGGACAAGTATTAAGAGGTAGATGTCTAAGAATTCTTCTAAGTTTTGGATAGAAAGAATTTAAACACTTTGAAAACAGTGTGTTAGCACATTAGTTTTGGCAGCTACAACAAAGTATCATGAACTTGGTGGCTCACAAACAATGTAAATGTCTTTCTTGTCATTCTGATGGGTTCTATTAAGAACTCCTGTCTACAATCCAGAAAGCTACTTTCTCATTGTATCCTTATATAGGGGGAAAGAAAGCTCTGTGCTCTTCATCCCTTCATTAAAAGGCTAATTCATTCATGAAAGATCATTCATATATATATATGATATGTTATATACGACATATATGATATCATATGTCATGCTACATATGATATATACGATATATGATATATATGATATATATATATGAATGATCCTTCATGAATGATATATATGATATATATGTATTATATATATTACCAAAAATTCATCTCTAAGAACTACTACATTGGCAGTGCAACCTTCATCATATGGGTTTTGGAGGAGGACTACATTCATTTTACAGCAGCTAGTCTTTTAAAAGATATTTAAGAAATACATTCTACTTTTATGTATTCACTAAATAAAATGGAAGTTATGTCCATATAGATATATCATATAAATGCCCTGTTCTGTAGCTTTTTTGTTTGAATTGAAACATTTGCTCCTGGGTGGGAGCTGTAGAGATCCAGGCAGTAAGCATCTTACGAGGATCAATACACCTGAAATTTGCAAGGGTCATAGTGTCTTTTCCAAGAGCTAAGGTGAAGCAGTGGCCAAGCTAAGCTGCCTACAAGCTATCCAGGGAACCTTATTGATGAAGCTTTTGTAATTGTCACCATGTTTGGGTGGGCTTTGGAGGTGATGTAAGGGTCTTTGAGTCACCCCTACCCCTGTATGTAACTCCCAACTCATATTCCTATAATTAAAAATGACGACTTCACTGGTTCACTAAGTTAGAAATGGCTGGAATGGGTTTTGGTTTTTTTGTCGGTGCCCTCTCTGGAGTAAATAGATACTTGCTCATTTCTCTCAAGGAAAATCCCAGGTTTCCCAATAGCAAGAACTATTCTGTGACATAAAAATAATACCTGAGGTTACCTGTGGCTCAAAATTACCACTAGAATCCCAAGACAGATCCAGGATTTTTGTTTTTCTAGATTCCAGCTCCAAAATAATTGTGACGGTACTGATCACTGGGGGTCAACCTCTCACCTTTCTCACTGTTTTACAATAATAATTTAGACTAATAATGGATGTTTTCAACACAGGTTCTTAGCCTTGAACATCTATTAAAAGGCTGCGAAAGTATACTTGAAATCTGAAGAAAAACAACCATTTTTCTTTATTAATATTGAGAAGACAGCATAAACTGAGATGCAATAAAACTGTTCCAATGAAACCCAAATGGAAGACATAGATTTTCATTGTGGAATCTCATTTAAAATAAGTGATTTTCTACAAATCATATTTCATTCCTATGGAGCAAATGTTCGGTTACCCATCCTTCTTTATGGAAATTGCCTAGTGTCAGGAAGGGAATTAGTATACGAAGAGAAATAGCGTATATAGGACAGGTGCTTCCTGAATGCCCATGATTGACAAGAATCCTGCTAACCTCAGGCTGAAGAAATTAAAGCCTACTGTTTGTTGTCATTTGAATTTAAGGGATGCTGGGAATCTTCTCACTCTCAAAAATCTCTCTCCATTGGCCTGTCAAAATGCCTATAATTTCAATGTTAGAAATTCACTCTGTTGAGTGAGCTATAAAGCCCCATGTGAAAGGAGGCACAGAGAGAACAAACATGAAAATGTTATCAGCTTATAGATTTCTCATGTGTCTGGACAAAGGGCAAAGAAAGGCATCCCTACCATGCTGTGAGAAATTTTAGGTCTCAATATTGTTTAGGGCACATTATATTCTGATATTCATTAAACAAATAAAAACATGTATTTGTTGTGACGTTAAATCAAAGATCAAGTAAAACAAATGTAACACAATTATTTTTGTTTCATTAGGGTGTAAAAAGAGTCATCAGAACATAGCAACCTGAGATGTTTAAAAAAATAGAATAATAATGATTCATAAGGGTATTATGAAAAATAAGAATCCAAGTTAGTAAGTAGAAATGAATATCAAGGCAGAAATTGATGAAATAATTGAATAATGCAAAGACTTAGTTAAACAAAAATCTGGTTCTTTGAAAAGTAAACAAGTTTCACAAACCCTTAGTCAAACTTACCAAAAGAAAGAGAAAAGACACAAATTAATGAATTTGGATATAAAAGGGGGAAACATTCCAGTAAATGCCAGTGGAATTCAGATGATCATTACAGCTTGCTTTGAAAATCTGTATTTCTATGAATCAAACAACTTAAATGAATAAATTTCTAGATATTTATAACCTAGCAAAATTAAATCAAGAGAATTTAAACAAATTTACACATATATAATATAAATTAAATTGAAGCAGTAGGGCAAAAGGAAAAAGGCAAGATGCACTCACTGATAAATTTTACCAGGCACTTAAAGATGAGTACTGGTACTATTTGAATTATTATAAGAAATAAAAGAGGACAGGCAACATGAAGGGTTTTTTATGTAATTTTTTTATTTATTACAATTTATTCACTTTGTACCCAGCTATAGCCCCACCCTCGTCCCATCCCAATCCACTTTCCTTCCCTCCCTCATCTCTTCCCATGCTTCTTTTCCAGTCTACTGAGAGGGGAGGTCCTCCCCCCCTTCCCTCTGACCCTAGCCTATCAGGTCTCATCAGGACTGTCTTTCATAGTCTTCCTCTGTGGCCTGGTAAGGCTCCTCTATCCTCACTGGGAGGTGACCAAAGAGCCAGCCACTGAGTTCTTCTCAGAGACAGTCCCTATTCCCCTTACTAGGAAGCTCATTTGGAGACTGAGCTGCCAAGGGCTACCTCTGTGCACAGGGTCTAGGTTATCTCCATGCATGGTTCTTGGTTAGAGTATCAGTCTCAGAAAAGACCCCTAGGCACAGATTTTTTGATTCTGTTTTTCTCCTTGTGGAGCTTCAGACCTTCCAGGTCTTTCTATCTCCCCCTTCTTTCATAAGATTCCCTGCACTCTGCCCAAAGTTTGGCTATGAGTCTCAGCATCAAATGCTTTAATACCTTGCTAGATAGAGTTTTTCAGAGGTCCTCTGTGGTAGGCTTCTGTCCTGTTCCTTATTTGCACCTTCTTCCGATGTCTATCCCATTTGCCTTTCTGAATGAAGATTGAGCATCTTACCCAGGGTCCTCCTCCTTGCTTAGCTTCTTTAGGTGTACAGATTTTAGTATGATTATTCTATATTATATGTCTAATATCCACTTATAAGTGAGTATATACCATTTGTGTCTTTCTTCTTCTGGGTTACCTCACTCAGGATGACCTTTTCTAGTTCCCACCATTTGCCTGCAAATTTCATGATTTCCTTGTTTTTAGTGGTTGAGTAGTATTCCATTGTGTAAATGTACTACAATTTCTGTATCCATTCCTCAACTGAGGAATATCTGGGTTGTTTTCCATATTCTGGCTCTTATAAATAAAGCTGCTACTAACATGGTTGAACAAATGTATTTGTTGTATACTTGAGCATATTTTGGATATATGCCTAAGAGGGGTAAAGCTGGATTTTGAGGAAGCATTATTCCTAATTGTCTGAGAAAGCACTAGATTGATTTCTGGACAACACCAGGTTTATTTTCCAAAGTTAATATTAAAATAATACCAAATCTGAATTAGAACACACACACACACACACACACACACACCAAAGCCTAGGCAAATTTCCTGATGAATAAAAATTCACTCCCTCCAGGGATTAAAAACAAAAAAAAAAAAACAGTTCAACACACATAAAAAATAAATATAATACATCACATAAATATACACTCAGTGATAAATAACATGATCACCTCAGTAGATGCAGAGAAATCTTTGATAAATTTTAATATTCACTAAACTTCATTATATAATGACTTCATTATAAAAGCCATGAAAAATGTGCATAGAAAAAAAATACTTGAATATAATGTAGGCTACATAAAGGTTTTTATAAATTTTTATTAATTATTTATTATAATTTATTCACTTTGTAAGGCTGTGGCCCCTCCCTCATCTCCACCCAATACCTCCCTTCCTCCTTCTCCTCCTTCTATGCCCCTCTGCTAGTCCACTGATAAGGGAGGTCCTCTTCCCCTTCTATCTGACTCTAGCATATCAGGTCATAGTTAACAGTAGACTAAGTGAGAAACACTCAATGCCTTTCTGCTAAATTTGAGAATGCAATGAGTTAGGCTATTCTCTCTCCTTATTCTATACAGTTATAAAAGTATCGGTTAGTGAAAGATAGTCTGATAATTGCATACAAGGAATACAAATAGGAAAGGAAAAATCAAATTATTCTCAATTGCAGATAATATGGTGTTATATTTAAATCTCCTAATGATCACATGACAAATCTCTTAGAAATGACATTTTTAACAAATAGTAAGACACAAAGTCAACATAAAAACCAATAGTCTTTCTATATAACAGTAAGGCAGATGCAAAAGAAATAAGGAAAAGTTCCAACTCAAATAGCTTTATGAATACTCTGGATGTCAGGGGTGACCATTTGGTATGGAGCAGATTATGTTTATAGTTTTGGGACACACACACATATATGTATATATTCATGCCATCTGATTATCTATATGATTACTATATGTATATTCATGTCCTCTGATTATTTACATATCATACCTATGATAATATATATAATCATATATATTCAGAGAACATGAATTTGTGAGAGAACAAGAAGCAAGGAACACATACAGAGCTCGAAAGAGTTAAGGGAAATGTGCAAGTGGTATATTTATAATTAAATCAATTTTAAAACATTTAAAATATTGAAGAATAGACCGAAATAGAGAAGTCAAAGACCATTACAATGAAAACTTTAAACACTTAAGAAAATACAAGAAGGTGGAAAAACTCTCACTCTCATCAGTGGAATTAATACTGTGCAAGTAACTTTAATTCCCAAATTACAGACTCAATAGCCATCAAAATTTCAATAACGCTTTTTATTAGAAATAGAGAAGAGAATGGTAGCATTCATGTGCATGTATAAAGGACCCAAGTAGCCAGAGAAATGCTAAACTAAAAGAACTGGGTGGTAGGTGTCACAATACCTAAGTAAGAATACAGATCCTATTGTAAAAAATAATAAATAAATAAATAAATGGTACAAAATCAGACATACAGGTTAAAATTGAATAGAGCAGAAGAAACACAGACAAAGCTGAAAAGCCACAGCTGAGTAATTTTGACAGAGATGCCAAAAGTAAACATTAGGAAAATGAGAGCCGTTTTTGAAATATGATTCCAGGAAAACTGGATATTGACATGCAGAAGAATGGAACTAGATCTCTCTCTCTCTCACCCTATACAGAAACCAATCCAAAATTGATCAAAAATCTTAATGTAATCTCTGCAACTCATAAAGTCTTAAAGAAAATTGTGAGAAAACATTTTATTTATTTTTATTGCTTAATTTATTATTATTATTATTATTAATTATAATTTATTAACTTTTTATCATGGCTGTAGGCCCCTTGTCTCCTCCCAGTCCCACCCACCCTCCCTATTTTCCCCTTATGTCCTTCCATTAGTCCACTGATAGGGGAGAACCTCCTTCCCTTCTACCCAGCCCTAACCTATCAGGTCTCATCAGGACTGGCTGCATCATCTTCCTCTGTGGTCTGGCAAGGCTGCACTCCACAGAGGGAAGTGATCAAAGAGCCAGGCACTGAGTTCATGTCAGGGACAACCCCTGATCCTCTTACTAGGGAACCCACTTGGAAACAGGAGCAGCCTATGGCCTATATCTGAGCAGGGGGTTTAAGTCCTCTCCATGCATGGTCCTTTGTTGGAGTATCAGTCTCTGTAGGCCCCCTGGGCCCAGGTATTTTGGCTCTATTGGTCTCCTTGTGGAGCACCTGTCCCCTCCAGATCTTTCTATCTCCCCCTTCTTCCTTAAGATTTCCTGTACTCTGCCTTAAGTTTGGCTATGAGTCTCAGCATCTTCTTTGATACCCTGTTGGGTAGAGTCTTTCAGAGGCCCCCTGTGGAAGGCTCCCATCCTGTTCCCTGCCTTTACCTACTTCCAATATCTATCATGGCCCTGTCACTTTCTCAGAAAATTAGAAACAGTGCTTCCTCAAGATCCAGCTATACCGCTGCTAGGCATATATCCAAAAGATACTCAATTATACAAGGACATTTGCTCACTATGTTCATAGAAACTTTGTTTGTAATACGCAGAAATAACCTAGATGTCCCTCAGCTGAGGAATAGATACACAAATTGTGGAACATTTACACAATGAATACTACTCAGCAATTAAAAACAAGGAAATCATGAAATTTGCAGGCAAATGGTGGGAACTAGAAAAGGTCATCCTGAGTGAGGTAACCCAGAAGCAGAAAGACACATAGGGTATATACTCACTTATAAGTGGACATTAACCATATAGGATACACACACTAAAATCTATAGTCCTAAAGAAAGTAAAAAACAAGGAGGATCCTAGGGAAGAGGCTGAAACCTCACTCAGAAGGTCAAATAGGACAGACATCATGGGACAACATTTTTAAGATATTGGTATAGGCAAGAACCTTCTGAATTGAACTTTAGTAGATCAGAAAATTATTCCAGGAAGTGTGTAACAGGATCTCACAAAATTTGAAAGCTTCTTTACAGCAAAGGGGAGAATAGATTACCTGTTAAGAGAGTTTATAAAAAGAAAGAGTATGCTTGTTATCTATATATCTAACAAAGGAGTAATATCAAGAATATATAAAGAGCTTAAAAATCCATAAATACCAAGACCATTTTATTAATGAATTGCCAAAAGAAAATTTCAATTAACACACACTTCTCAAATGGTAAATTACAAATACCCAATAAACCTTAAAAAATGTTCAATATGCTTAGTCATCAGGGAAATGAAAATCAAAATTATATTGCCATTCCATCTCACACTAGATAAAATAGTTCTAATCTAGAAACCAAAAAAAAAAGGAATGTAAGAAAAAGAGAGAGAGAAAGAGAGAGAGAAAGGAAGGAAGAAAGAAAGAAAGGAAAAAGAAAGAAAAGGAAAAGAACAGTATATTTTGGCAGAGCTATGGAGAATGAGATAGACTTAGGAGTCACTTACAGGATTTTAACTGGTTTTCAACATTATAGAAATCAATACAGTGGTTTATAAAAAAATTAAAAATAAACTACTGTATGATTCCACTGGAGCCCTCTTTGGCTATGTGTCTAGAGCAACGTAGATTAACACACTACAAAGATGCACACATCTTTGTTTATGGCAATACGACTTTCAGTAGGTAGCTCATGGATCTGGCTTATGTGCTAGTAAACAGAAGACTCGATAAAAAGAGTGTCATATGCATATATATGTAGTTTATTTATGACAAAGAAATAAATTTTTCTATCTGTAGAAAAAATAGACACAAATGGATATCAAAATATTTAGCCAAATGCAGAAAGGCAAATGCCATATTTTGTCTCAGGAATATATTCTAGATTTCATATGGATATATAAATTAGTGTACTTGTATTTATATGACATGGAAATAGAAGCAAGGCTGACAGTGGGATAGGCAGGACAAGTGAGAGGGGAGAGAAAACCAAAGGTCTGGATCAGGAATACATGTGGCCAAAACACTTGAATAAATTGTTTACAAGAAACTCATCACTCTGTACAATGAACGTAAATCAATATATTTTCTTAAAGATAGTCAAGTCAAAAAATACTAATTTGATCTAAAATCAAGTGAGCAAAGCAAGTAAAACGTTTCTATGAGAAGCAGGTCTAATTCTGCAACTTTACAGCATTTAGGGATACTCAAAGGCCTGGTATTATTTCATCAGCTTATGCCCGTAGAGAGTCATGTTTTTTAATTATTCATAGCATAAAGCTCTTGAGCCACGTAACAGCAGCAAACATATACAGTAATTAATGAACAGCCCAAAGCCACTGTCTTGGTCTCCAGAGCTTTGTCTCTCAGGAATGAAACAGACAGATTTAAGTGCATAAAGAGACCTGCCCAGGAAATAATTTGGCGGATCCAGGCCCAATTCCCAGGTCTATCTGTTCTCCACCCCTCTTCTTTTGTCACAGTCTTGCTCTCTGCCTGCAATTCTAATCCGTGTGGCACATGTGTTAGAAATCACTTTTGCCTGCCTGCCTTTTACTGATGATCACTGTTCAGCGTTCGCACAGACACCTCTGCAAAAAATGCAAAACTCATAACATTCTATGTAGCTTGCTATTGAAGGGGGGTGGGAATCCAATCTGCCATGGAGCGTTATATGCCTGACATACATCTGTGTAACATCCCCTTTCCACAACATTAGAAGCTCTGACCTTTAGTTACTCCTCTTCCCGAGTTTACACTGGTTAAAATCAAAATAAACTAACATAGCTTTAGAAGGAGGTTAGACTCTCATCAGGATTCATTTTGTCAATTCTCTGGCTCTTTGCCCCTGGTCAGAGAGTAGAATGTCTTCAAGAGGACACTTTACTTTTGACAACTACACAGTGATTGGGGGTGGAAGGGTATAGTCTCTGATACACAAAGCCCACTGAGGCAACTACTCAATATTCATTGCATAGGCAACATAAATAAAAATAAAATATTTCCCTGAACATTTTTGCCTAAACAACTCTTGGCTGAGTTTCCAGAAGCTTTTCAAGGCCCTTCATTAGAAAAATATTATTTGTTTTCTGTCATTGCACACATCATGTTCTCTAATCTAGAGGCAAATGGGATAGACATTGGAAGGTGAAAACAAGGAACAAGACAGGAGCCTACCACAGAGGGCCTCTGAAAGACTCTACCCAGCAGAATATTAAAGCAGATGCTGAGACTGATAGCCAAACTTTGGACAGGGATCCGGGAATCTTATGAAAGAAGGGGGAGATAGAAAGACCTGAGGGGAGAGAAACTCCACAAGGAGAGCAACAGAACCAAAAATTTTGGGTCAAGGGGGCTTTTCTGAGACTGATACTCTAACCAAGGACCATTCATGGAGATAACCTAGAATCCCTGCATAGATGTAGCCCATGGCAGCTCAGTCTCCAAATGACCTCCCTAGTAAGGGAACAGGGACTGTCTCTGACATGAACTCAGTGGCTGGCTTTTTGATCACCTCCCCCTGGGGGTGGGCAGCCTTACCAGGCCACAGAGGAAGATGATGAAAGACAGTCCTGATGAGACCTGGGCAGGCTAGGGTCAGATGGAAGGGGAAGAGGTCTTTCACTATCAGTGGACTGGGGAATGGACATGGGAGGAGATGAGGGAGGGAGGGTGTGTTTGGGAGGGGGAAAGGGTGGGGGTTACAGCTGAGATACAAAGTAAATAAATTGTAATAAATAAAAAATTATATTAAAAATGATCCATTATATGGACCTTGGTGTGACTCCAGTAGTACTAAAGAGTCATAATATTCAATGATTCTGGCTTGTGTGTTGCTTGGTTACCTATGATCATGATGAATCCAAATATAAATGACCAAGGTAAACAAAGTTAACTTTAAGAAATTGAAAAGAGGGGGCCTTCCAAGATGGTGGCGACCTGTGCACACCGTTTCTGTAGGGCAGAAGATCTGAAACTCCAAAACTGGTGAGTGGATGGGCAGCTGAAGCCAGACCATAGACTTTGAGGCTTCCCAGGCTAGAGGAGACAACCGATGCTCTAACGGCCAAACAGGGGACCCTCATCTGAGAGTCAAAAACTGTGGGCTTTCTGAGACTACCACTTATTCCTGGGAGTGAGTTTGCAGGCCCTCTGTGGTTTGGACTTCCTCCTACAAGTGAGTTCTCAAGTCCTCAGAGCTTTCCACACATGCCTTGGAGTGAGCACTTCTTCAAGACAGTGCATATAGTGCCCCAGATCAGGGGTCCCCCTAAGCTAGCAGCCAGACATCATTCCTTCCCACCCACACCCCCACTGTGGACAACATAGGGATCCTTGGGACAGCATTCTCAATGGTGAAACCCCTCTTCTGTGAGTCTCCCAGAGGAGTCAAGGCAAAATCCCTGGAGCTACCAATATGGTGCAGCTCAGGCAGATCTGAGTGCTGGGAGCACAATACCAAGACAGGCCTGTGGGCCACTGAACCATTCAGGGCACCTGCGTAAGCATACTGTACCTGCTAATAGCAAACACAGCAAACTGCTCCTGCACTTGCCCTTCTCCTTCACACTCCACCCTTCCAGACAGGCACACCTCCAGACACACTCCTGCACTTGCACACTTGTGCCTGCGATCTTCTTCCCTGAGCTCCATCTGAAACACCAACACCCACTCTCATACTAGAAGACCTCTTTCATCTTCCTGAAGAATACACCACACTCCAGAGACAGACAGACCCAATCTGCAGTACAGGTTCCAAGAATTAACAGGCTACTGACCATCAGATGGCTAGAGGGAGGCCTAAGAACACATCCAACAAAAATCAGGAAGTTATGGCTTTACTAGCAATTCCCAAAATCAATGGATATTTTAATTCAACGGGAACACAGAAAAACTATTTTAAAGCTATGTTTATCCAGTTATCAGAGGCACAAAAGAGGAAACAGAGAAATAGCCACACAAATAAAGAAAGAGGAAAGAGGAAAGGAACAAAGCTGTCAAAGAAATACAGGGAAATATAGCTATACAAATAGAGGCACATAAAGAGGAAACAAATAAAAAATAGATGTCATCATGGAAAGATAGGAAAGCACATTCAAACAGATGAAGGAAATGGTGCAAGACATGAAAAAAGAATTAGAATCAATAAAGAAAACACAAACAGAAAAAACCCTGGAGCTGGAGAACTTAGAGAAAAGATCAGAAACCATAAAGGTAAACATCACCAATAGAATACAAGAGATGGAAGTGAGAATCTCAGACATGGAAGATACAATTGCAGAAATTGATACATCTCTCAAAGAAAAAATAAAATCAGGAAAAGTCCCAAATACAAAACGTCCAACAAATCAAGGACACCATGAAAAGATGAAACCTAATAATAATGGGAATAGATGAAAAAGAAGATTCCGGGCTCCAAGGTCCAGAAAATATTTTCAAGGAAATCACAGAAGAAAAATTTCCCAACTAAAAGAAAGAGATGTCCTTAAACATACCAGAGGCTTATAGAACACCAAATAGACTAGACCAGAAAAGAAACTCCTCAAGTCACATAATAGTCTAAATATTAAATCTACAGAAGAAAGAAAAAAAACGATTAAAAGCAGCATGGGGAAAAGGTCAAGTAACAACAAAGGTAGACCTATCAAAATTATACCAGAATTCTCAACAGAAACAACAAAAGCCAGAAGGGCCTGGGCAGATGTCTTGCAGACTCTAAGAGACAGACCACAGGTGTCAAACCAGAATACTACACCCAGCAAAACTTTCAATCAACATAGATGGAGAAAACAAAATATTCCATCACAAAACTAAACTTAAACAATATCTATACAGGAACCCAGCCCTACAGAAGATCCTAGAAGGAAAACTCCAATCTAATGAAATCAACTACAGCCAAGAAAACACAGGACATAGATAACCTCACAACAAAAAATCAAAAGAAAACTAGCACACAAACACACTATCACCACAAACTCCATGATGAAAGGAACTAACATTCATTGGTTACTATTATCTATCAATATCAACCGACTCAACTCTCCAATAAAAAGACACAGACTAACAGAATGGTTGTGGAAACAGGATCCAATATTCTGCTGCATTTAAGAAACACACCTCTGCAACAAAGACAGACTCTGACTCAGAATAAAGGGCTGGAAAATATTTTTCAAGCAAATGGATCCAGAAAACAAGCTGGAATAGTTATCCTAACATCTCATAAAATAGGTTTTCACCCAAAATTAATCAAAAAAGATGAGGAGGGATACTTCATTCTCATCAAAAGAAAAATCCACCAGGAGGACATCAAATTCCTGAATATCTATGCCCCAAATACAAGAGAACCATCATTCCTAAATGAAATACTATTAAAGCTCAAATCATACATCAATCCCAACACCTTAATAGTGGGAGACTTCAACTCTCCACTCTTACCAAGTGACAGATCATCTAGACAGAAGCTAAGTAGGGAAATAAAGACACTTACGGAGGTCCTAAATCAAACGGACCTAATAGATCTCTACAGTACCTTTCTCCCAAACACAAGAGGGTATACCTTCTTTTCAGCACCTCACAGAAACTTTTCCAAAATTGACCATATAGGCTTCATTCCAGGCATGCAGTCATGGTTCAATATATGGTAATCCATCAACGTAATCCACCACATAAACAATCAGAAGGAAAAAAACCACATGATCATCTCCTTAGATGATGAAAAAGCATTTGACAAAATCCAATGCCCATTCCGATTTAAAGTTTTGGAGAGATCTGGGATGCAAGGCACATACCTAAACATAATAAAGTCAATATACAGCAAGCCTATAGCCAACATCAAATTGAATAGAGAAAAACTTAATCAATCCTACTGAAATCAGGGACAAGGCATGACTGCCCACTCTCTGCATATCTCTTCAACATAGTACTTGAAGTCCTAGCTAGAGCAATAAGACAACTAAAGGAGATCACGGGGATACAAATTAGAAAGGAAGAAGTCAAAGTATCACTATTTTCAGATGATATGATAGTATACAAGAGTGACCACATAAATTCTACCAGAGAACTTCTTCAGCTCATAAACACCTTCAGCAAAGTGGCTGGATACAAAATTAACTCAAAAAAATCAGTAGCCCTCCGGTATACAAAAGAGAAAAGGGCTGAGAAAGAAATTAGGAAAACAACACCCTTTGCAGTAGCCACTAATAACATAAAGTACCTTGGTGTGACTTTAACCAAGCATGTGAAAGACCTGTTTGGAAAAAAACTTCAAGTCTCTGAAGAAAGAAACTGAAGAAGATATCAGAAGATGGAAAGATCTCCCATGCTCATGGATCAGTGGGATTAACATAGTCAAAATGGCAATCCTGCCAAAAGCAATCTTCAGAGTCAATGCAATTCCCAACCATAAAACCAACACAATTCTTTACAGACCTTGAAAGAACAATTCTCAATTTCATATGGAAAAACAAAACAAAACATCAACAACAAGAAAAAAAAAAAACAGAACTGCTACAATAATAGATCTTCTAGAGGTTTCTCCATTCCTGAACTCAGGCTGAGCAACAGTAATAAAAACTGCATGGTAATGGTATAGAAACAAATGGTGGATCAATGGAATCAAAACGAAGACCCTGAAATAAACCCACACAACTACAGATACTTGATTTTTTGACAAAGAAGCCAAAACGATACAGTGGAAACAAAGACTGCATCTTTAACAAGTGGCGCTGGTCCAACTAGATGTCTACATGTAGAAAAATGCAAATGATCCATATTTATCACCCTGCACAAAACTAAAGTCCAAGTGGATCAAAGACCTCAACATAAAACTACACACACTAAATTGGTTAGAAGAAAAAGTGGGGAAGAGCATTGACCTCATTGGTACAGGAGACAACTTCCTGAACAGAACACCAACAGCACAGGCTCTAAGATCAACAATCAATAAACGGAATTTCATGAAACTGAAAAGCTTCTGTAAAGCAAAGGTCACTGTCATCAGAACAAAACAAATGCCTACAGATTGGGAAAGGATCTTCACCAACCCTATATCTGACAGAGGGCTAATATCCAGAATATATAAAGAACTGAAGAAGTTAAACAGCAACAAACCAAGTAATCCAATTAAAAATTGGGGTACAGAGCTAAACAGAGACTTCTCAATAGAGGAATATAGAATTGTAGAAAAACACTTAAAGAAATGTTCAACATCCTTAGCTATCAGGGAGAGGCAAATCAAAACAACCCTAAAATTTTACCTTACAACTATCAGAATGGCTAAAATAAAAAACTCATTTGACAACACATGGTGGAGAGGATATGGATAAAGGGGAACCCTCCTCCATTGCTGTTGAGAATGTAAACTTGTACAACCACTTTTGAAATCAATCTGGTGCTTTCTCAGAAAATTAGGAATAGTGCTACGTCAATATCCAGCTATACCACTTTTAGGCATATATCCAAAAGATGCTCAAGTATACAGTAAGGACATTTTTCAACCATGTTCATAGCAACTCTATTCATAATAGCCAGAAGCAGGAAACAACCCAGATGCCCCTCAGTTGAGGAATGGATACAGAAATTGTGGTACATTTACACAATGGAATACTACTCAGCAATTAAAAACAAGGAAATCATGAAATTTGCAGGCAAATAGTGGGAACTAGAAAAGATCATCTTGAGTGAGGTAACCCAGAATCAGAAAGATACACATGGTATATACTTATTCATAAGTGGCTATGACCCTCATAATATAGGATAAACATACTAAAATCTATACTTCTAAAGAAGCTAAACAACAAGGAAGCCACTAGGGAAGATGCTCAATCCTCATTCAGAAGGGCAAACACAATAGACATCAGAAGCAAGGGAAGACAGGGAACAGGACAGGAGCCTACCACAGAAGACCTCTGAAAGACTCTACTTATTGAGGTATTTAACAGAGGCTGAGACTCATAGTCAAATTTTGGGCAGAGTGCTGGGAGTCTTATGAAAGAAGGGGTGATAGAAAGACCTGGAGGGGACAGGATCTCCAAAAGGAGACCAATAGAGCCACAAAAACTGAACCCTGGGGGCCCTGCAGAGACTGATACCCCAACCAAGGACCATGCATGGAAAGGACATAAAACCCCAGCTCAGATGTAGCCCATAGACCTAGTCTCCAAGTGGGTTTCCTAGTAAGGGGAGCAGGGACTTTCTTTGGCATGAACTCAGTGGCAGGCTCTCTGATCACCTCCCCCTGGGGTTGGAGGTGGGGTGGGCTGCCTTGCCAGGCCACAGAGGAAGACAATGCAACCAGCCCTGATGATACCTGATAGGCTTGGGTCAAATAGAAGGTGATGAGGACATCCTCTATAAGTGGACTAGGGGAGGGGCATATGGGAGAAGAGAGAGGGAGGGTGGAGGGTGGGTTGGGAGTAGACAAGGGAGGGAGCCACAGCCGTGATACAAATTGAATAAATTGTAATTAATCATAATAATAAAAAATTAAAAAAAGAAATTGAAAGAAAGTCAGAGGAATAACTGCCAGTAGCTTTTACTGCCTCAGGTGGGTCTGTTGTTTTTAACAAAATCTCAGTCAATTAGATTTTATCAGGAAAGACTGGGAAGCCAACTAGGGTGACCACATACAATTCCTGGGGTCTCCCCTGTCCCAAGTGTCTGGCAAATACCAGGTGCCTGGGTGGGTTGGTACCCATTGGGGACCTCTTTCTTCTCTGAGAAGAAGAGGGGAGAAATGGGTGAGAGATGTGCAAATGAGTAAGGAGAGGCAGGAGAGGATGGAGGTTGTGATCAGGATGTAAAGTGAACAAATAAATAAGTTTAACAAAACAGACTCAGGAGCCAGATGAGGTGAAAGCCTGCTAGCTCAGAGAGGTGGAGAAAACACCCAATTGACCTTCCTCCTCAGAAAAGCCACCCAAAAGGAAGCCTCCTTCCCCATGTTGTTTCAAAACTCAAGCTGAATGTCCCAGCCTTCTAGTTCCTGTGAGTCTCTCAATCCATCTTCCTGACTTTCTTTTACTCTAATGTTTTTTTTTTCCTATGTTCACTCCCTGTCAACTGGTTGCTTGCTCCACCTCTTAACCTATGGTTCACTTAATTTAATCCTGTATACAATATTTACACAGAAAGCTTTAAAGGTGAGTGCTAGAGCTGAGCCACACAACCACTAGAAACTGTTTTTTTTCCCCCAGTAAATAACACAATCTCAGAGTTCACAATGTGATAAAATATCCTGCAACATGAGTCAAACAATCGAAAACTTGATGATTATGACCCCTGTGTGAAGACTAGTTGAGATACACAGAGGAGAAAACACTAGGGAAGGCCTGCTGCTGGAGGATGGCCACCTGAAGTGACAGCAAATCACTAGTCAGTCTTGGAGCAAGATCATATTGCAAGAGAAGGCCATACGGGAGGTTTGCAAGATGCAGAGACAGAAATGTCCTGTTAGAACCATGCCCTCCCAACTCTACTGTACAGCAGTGTCAAAATTTAACACATTGTCTTTTCATGATGGTTTCTCACTTTTGTGGAATTTTGGTTCCTTTTTTGTTTGAGAGTTAGATTTTTATCTCCCTTTTTTCATCAAGAGGAAATAATTAGAGCATAGTCCACATATTAATTGAAAGAAAATAGATTACAACCATGGAGAGAATGAAGGACTGGTGTGTTTCTGAAGAACCGAGATGTACTGGGAAAATCAACATGAACATTTGAATGAAGTTTTACTGTGGGGAAATTTGTCAGCTTTAGTATTCAGAATCCGCTTTAATCACTCCTCACAGACTGTAGGTTAAAGTTCTTAGTAATAACTTTCCAGGAGTTCTTGGCTATGCCCTTGACTGATATGAACAAAATTAAGTTTAATAGGTTTATCCTACATTATATGTCAATATGAGTGAGTATATACTGTGTACCCAAAGAAACTAATCAAGAGGTAGGACTCTCGTTAAAATGCTCAATTCCTATCCAGAAAGGAAAAGAGGATGGACATCAGAAGGAGAAAAGAGGGAACAAGTCAGGAGCCTGACACAGAGGACCTCTGAAAGGCTCTGCCCTGCAGACTATCAATGCAGATGCTGAGACTTATGGGCAACCTTTGGGCAGAGTGCATGGAATCTTATGAAAGAAGGGGGGAAAACAGTAAGATCTGGAGAGGACAGGAACTCCACAAGAAGAGCAACAGAACCAAAAAATCTGAGCACAGGGGTCTTTCCTGAGACTAATACTCCAACCAAGGACTATGCATGGAGATAACCTAAGACCCCTGCACAGATGTAGCCCATGGCAGTTCAGTATCCAAGTGGGTTCCATTGTAATAGGAACAGGGACTGTCTCTGACATGAACTGATTGTCTTGCTCTTTAATTACCTCCCCCTGAGTGGGGAGCAGCTTTACCAGGCCACAGAAGAAGATAATGCAGCCACTCCTGATGAGACCTAATTGACTAGGATCAGAAGGAAGGAAAAGAAGTCCTCCCCTATCAGTGGACTTGGGGAGGGGCATGCATGCAGAGGGTAGAGGAAGGGAGGGATTGGGATGGGAGGAGGGAGGGAACCACAGGGGGGGGATACAAAGTGAATAAAGTATAATTAATAAAGAATTAAAAAAATTAAGTTTAAAGGTCCCTATCCAGGTAGCAAAGTACAACCTAATTTAGTTCTATACTAATGCCAGGCACAGCCTACTGACCGTATACTCTTGTAGCAAATAGCTGGTCTTTACTTCAGCCAATCACAAATGGCTAGCTCGTCATACTAATTCCATATGGGGAAATTTCATCCTGCCAGGAGGTCTGCAAATACCTTGCTGCAGCCAATTAAGCTGCAATAGAATCTCGCTTTCTTTTTGTGGTTGTTTGTAAACATTGTCAAAGCATGTTGTTGGATTGAGTTCACTAAAATTTTCCTGGTTCTCAGTGCTACCCAATTCATGAATTAGTCTCACTCAAGTAAACTGTAGTAATTATCATTTCATTCTAGGAAATTCAAATTTTCAAAGTTTATTTTCTAAAACATTAAGATATTTTTTTAAGAACTGTATTTAACCCTCATACATTTTATGGCGTCCTTTACACTTAATACATTTTATTGTGGTCACCACTACAGCAGAAAAGGGTTTGGCCCGTGGGGAATAAATTCCCTTTAGATGTTCCATACAAAGGAAGTTTATTTAACACACTGAAAAGGCCAGGTAGTAATAAGAGTATTGCTCTGCAGCATAGAGCAATAGGCCTGTGTAGGCAGTAGGGTAGGGGCTGCCTCTGATAGGAAAGGTATTCATCTGATGAGCAGGCATTCTTAGGTGGTTGATGACAGTCCTAGCTGCTATTCAGACACAGGATGTTAGTGTGAGCTGCTGTGCATGCAGTTTCCAGCTACACGATTTCCTCCATGTCCATAAGAGCCATGCTGATATAAGACCAGTCATGCCTGATCTCTGGCACCTCATGGCTACAAGTCTGTGGTACCCATACTCCATGCCTTACAGTTTGACCAGAGGCCATATTGTTCTTTGAGGGACTAGGAGAAATTCCAGGATAGGAACATATTCTACTTTTCTGGCCTTTTGATGATCTTCCGTCTATTCAAATTATATATGTATTTTTCCATATTATAACACTGACACTTTTAAATCCTAGCTATTCCACTTTTTAAATGTATGCTAATGAATATAAAGACTGTATTAGCAATACACACCTTAATTTATCAAAGTTACATAAGAATAAAAATATTACATCTTTTCATGATATGCATGATCATATTTTTATATAATTTATGCTGATTAATATGTTTTTGAAAGACTTACTAATTACGTTGTATCTTCCACATTCATGGCCTCTTCTGTCAATAATTTTGTTACATACATAATAATAATAATTTTGTTACATACATATATCTATAAAAACTACAGGCAATTAAGGAATGCTGAGAACAGGAGAAATAGTTTTCGCCAGCAATATGTTATGCAATACCAAATTCTGTTTCTTTCTGAAACAACCACCTCAGTGTGTTTTGTGTTTTACCTGCAACTGTGCAGTCCCCTCTGCACTTCATCATCAGGAGCTCTGTAGGCCCGACTCCCCGCATGCATGCATGCTCTGTGTCCACTGCTCATTTGCATGGAGTCAGCCATCACTTTGTGCCTTCTCTGTGGTCTTTGTGCATTCTTGACAGCTGCTTCAATAGCAGTCTGCCATGGGATTGGCTGTGACAAGATGATGTGACATGTTCAGATTCTGATGACACAGCAAACTGCAAATTACCCATTGGCAGAATGCAGTCTACTGCTGGTGAATGGGCCCTGGAATTCTGTAATAGGCAATCTGCACTCCGCAGTATTCCGGCACAGCAGATGCTCTTGTGTATAATAGCCCCATTTTTTAGTAGTCAGAGTGGCAATTGGCCATCGCAGGTATTCGTGACTACCCACTATAAAGGAACGCATCCTGCCCTCACTCTAAGTAACTACAACAGTCCTGAGCTCAGCACAGCGATGCCACCGACAGCCTTGGCAAATTCTGTGTTTATATTTTTCCATAACTTTATTAATTGGTAATCACGGAGCTCCTCTTGTGCTAGGAAAACATATAATAAGAAAATAACTTTTGTGATAATTAAGGAACTGACTTCGATGAAATAACATTTTTCCTTTATTAATTACACATTATTTACTTTGTATCCCCCTGTGGTTCCCTATCTCCTCCCATCCCTATCCCTCCCTTCTTCCACCCTCTGCATGCATGCCCCTCCCCAAGTCCACTGATAAGGGAGGACTTCTTTTCCTTCCTTCTGATCCTAGTCAATTAGGTCTCATCAGGAGTGGCTGCATTGTCTTCTTCTGTGGCCTGGTAATGTTGCTCCCCCTTCAAGGGGAGGTGATCAAAGAGCAGGCCAATCAGTTCATGTCAGAGACAGTCCCTGTTCCTATTACAATGGAACCCACTTGGATACTGAACTGCCATGGGCTACATCTGTGCAGGGGTCTTAGGTTATCTCCATGCATAGTCCTTGGTTGGAGTATCAGTCTCAGTAAAGACCCCTGTGCTCAGATTTTTTGGTTCTGTTGCTCTCCTGATGGAGTTCCTGTCCTCTCCAGATCTTACTGTTTCCCACTTCTTTCCTAAGATTCCCTGTACTCTGCCGAAAAGTTGCCCATAAGTCTCAGCATCTACATTGATAGTTTGCGGGCAGAGCTTTTCAGAGGTTCTCTGTGTCAGGCTCCTGACTTGTTCCCTCTTTTCTCCTTCTTCTGATGTCCATCCTCTTTTCCTTTCTGGATAGAAATTGAGCATTTTAGCAAGAGCCCTCCCTCTTGATTGGTTTCTTTAGGTGTACAAATTTTAGTAGGTTTGTCCTAAATTATATGTCTATATGAGTGAGTATATACCTTGTGTATCTTTCTGCTTCTGGGATAGCTCACTCACGATGATCTTTTCCAGATCGCACCATTTACCTGCAAATTTCATGATTTCCTTGTTTTTTTATTGCTGAGTAATAGTGGCTGGATACAAAATTAACTCCAAAAAATCAGTAGCCTTCCTGTATACAAAAGATGAAAGGGCCGAGAAAGAAATTAGGGAAACAACACCCTTCACAATAGCCACAAAGGACATAAAGTACCTTGGTGTGAACCTAACCAAACAAGTCAAAGACTTGTATGAAAAAAAAAAAATTCCAGTGTCTGAAGAATAAATTAGAAGAAGATATCAGAAGATGGAAATATCTCCCATGCTCATGGCTTGGCAGGATTAATATAGTAAAAATGGCCATCTTACCAAAAGCAATCTACAGATTCAATGCAATTCCCATCAAATTACCAACACAATTCTTTACAGACCTTGAAAGAAAAATTCTCACCTTCATATGGAACAACAAGAAACCCAGAATTGCTAAAACAATTCTCTGCAGTAAAAGATCTTCAGGAGGTATCTCCATCCCTGATCTCAAGCTGTACTATAGAACAACAATACTAAAAACTGCATGGTACTGACATAGATGCAATAACATTTTAACTCATGTGATTTAACTGTTAAGATGTAGCATAAACAAAACGTTATGCCTCAACGGTGAGATTACTTTTTACCTTTTGTTTCTTTGATCTTTGAAATGTCTTACATGTATAGAAATTATATTGGCATTATTCATATTTTCTCTCCTCTCTCTAACTCCTCCTTCACCTCCCTAGCACATACCCCTTACAACTTCATGTTTAGCTTTCTTTCTTTCTTTCTTTCTTTCTTTCTTTCTTTCTTTCTTTCTTTCTTTCTTTCTTTCTTTCTTTCTTTCCTTCTTTTTTTCTTCTGACTTCCTGAGTCCAATTAGCATTGTCCCTAAAGGCATGGGTGTGGGCCATCCACCACAGCATGAGCAAACTACAAGTAACCAGCCCTCCAAAAAAAAGTGACTCTCCCTCAGCAGCCGTCAACTCCCAAAAGCTCACTTAGGGAATGTAACCCCTTCTTCCCATGCTGGAATTCTTTTTTTAATACTTTATTTTAATTAATTAATGATTACACTTTATTCACTTTGTGTCCTGGTTATAGCCCCCTCCATCCCCTCCCAGTTCCATCCACCCTCCCTCTTCTCCCCCTATGCCCCTTCCCTAGTCCACTAATAGGGAATGACCTCCCCCCTTCTATCTGACCCTAGCCTATCAAGTCTCTGGGATTCTTAACTGAATTGCTCTTAAGCACATTTGCGCAAGTAACAGATCGGCTGTGAGTTCACATAGATGCAGCCATGCCATGTCCAGAGGACAGGACTTCATAGCACTCATCCTCCATCCCTTACATACTTTATGCCCCACTTCCCACCATGCCCCTCCCCTCCATGCCTTGGAGGGGAGGGGCTTGATACAGACGTTCCGTTCCGTTTAAGGTAGTCTATTCACAGTTACTTATTCTCAGTACTTGTAACAGTTATAGATCCCTGAATTAACAAGTACCTGTTGCTATCAGAAGCTTTTCTGACCAAAGATGAGATAGACATAAATCTGTACATACCATTATAAATATCCATAAGGCAGTGAACAACATGATCATGCCACTCATGTTCACAACACCTCGTAACGCTATGAAAGCTGGCTAGCTGAAATGAAGTTTCTGACTCAATTTGAGACTGATTTCACTGCATCCTGCAACAAAACGAGGTGGCATCATAAGCAATGGGGCCTTACCATTTAGTTAAGATGGATAAGCAAGAGCAAGGACACTCATTTTCAGGGTTTTGGTGGTTCTGAGTTCTCTCGAACTGGTAAGGAGATAACTCATGCCTGCCATCGGTATTTTCAGTTAATAACCTCTGTCTTCCCTGAGCAGCATTATTCACAGATACAAGGTACTGTTGCTATATTTTTATTTTCTTTTTAAAATTAATTTTTTATTAATTACAGTTTATTCACTTTGTATCCCAGCTGTAGCCCCTTCTCTCGTCCCCTCCCAATCTCACCTTCCCTTTCTCATATCCTCCCATGTCCTTCCCCAAGTCCACTGATAGGGGAGGTCTTCCTTCCCTTCTATCTGAGCCTAGCCTACAAGGTCTCATCAGGGCTGGCTGCATTGTCCTCCTCTGTGGCCTGGCAAGGTTGCTCTCCTCTCAGGGAGAGGTGGTCAAAAGTGAACAGGACAGGATATAAGCTGTTACTATTTTTTTCTGGTTAAATTCTTTTTTAAACTCTTATTAATTATACTTTATTAACTTTGTATCCCCCCATAAACCCCTCCCTCCTCCCCTCCTAATCCCACCTTCCCTCCCCCTTCTTCACACATGCCCTTCACCAAGTCCCCTGATAGGGGAGGTCCTCCTCTCCTTCCTTCTGATCCTAGTCTATCAGATCACATCAGGAGTGGCTGCACTGTCATCTTCTGTGGCCTGGTACCCCACTCAGGGGAAGGTGATCAAAAATCAGTTCATGTCAGAGACAGTCCCTGTTCCCATTACTATGGAACCCACTTGGATACTGAACTGCCATGGGCTACATCTGTGCAGGGGTTCTAGGTTATCTCCATGCCTGGTACTTGGTTGGAGTATGAGTCTCTGGAAAGACCCCTCTGTTCAAATTTTTTGGTTCTGTTGCTCTCCTGTGGAGCTCCTGTCCTCTCCAGATCTTACAATTTCCCACTTTTTTCATAAGATTCCATGCACTCTTCCCAACATTTGGCCATAAGTCTCAGCATCTGCTCTGTACACCTAAAGAAACTAATCAAGAGAGAGGACTCTGACTAAAATGCTCAATCCCCATCCCGAAAGGCAAAGAGGATGGACATCAGAAGAAGAAGAAAACAGGAAACAAGTTAGAAACCTGCTACAGAGGGCCTCTGAAAGGCTCTGCCCTGTAGACTATCAAAGGTGTTACTATATTTTAAATTAACATATGTTCCTGAGTTTCTGAAAGGTGTCATCATGTAGCCTTTGTTTTGGTTAGCACTCACAGGATCCCTCAATTCCTCTAACCCCTGTTCCCATTTCAACTTAAAATTTTTGGTCACAGTATTCTTCACTCCTGTTATTTTGTATCATATGTTCCACTGTCCCATCTTAACTATAATTTTTACTCTCATTGCAAGACTATAGGATCCTGTGCAGCTTCTTTGTGCATACTTCATTTTTTAATAATAATTTTTATTTTTTTTTAATATTAACCACAGGTTATTTTCTTTGTATCTCAGTTGTAGCCTCCTTCCTGGTCTCCTCCCAATCCCACCATCCCTACCTCATCTCCTCCCTGCCCCTTTCCAAGTCCATTGATAGGGGAGGACCTCCTCCTCTTCCATCTGACCCTAGCTTATCAGGTCTCTTCAGGACTGGCTGCAATGTCCTCCTCTGTGGCCTAGCAAGGCTGCTCCTCCCTTGCGTGGGGGGGCAGGGGGAATCAAAGAGCTAGCCATTGAGTTCATGTCAGAAATAGTCCCTGTTCCCCATATTAGAGAACCCACTTGGATACTGAGCTACCATGGGGATATCTGAGCAAGGGTTCTAGGTTATATCCATACATGGTCCTTGGTGGAGTGTCAGTCTCAGAAAAGACCCCTGTGCCCTGATATATTTGGTCCTTGTGGAGCTCTTGTCCTCTCTAGGTCTTACTAACTCCCCCTTCTTTCATATGAATCCCTGCACTCTGCCGAAGTTTTGGTTATGAGTCTTAATATCTGCTTCGATACACTGCTAGGTAGAGTCTTTCAAAGGCCCTCTGTGGTAGGCTCCTGTCCTGTTACTTGTTTTTTCCCTACATCCAACGTCCATCCCATTTGTCTTTCTAAGTAAGGATTGATCATTGATCATCTTACCCAGGTTCCTCTTTCTTGTTTATCATCTTTAGGTGTACAGATTTTAGTATGTTTATCTTATATTATAGGTCTATATAAGTGAGTTTATACCATGTGTGTCTTTCTGCTTTTAGGATACTTCACTCAGGATGATCTTTTCTAGATACCACCATTTGCCTGCAAATTTCATGATTTCTTTGTTTTTAATTGCTGACTAGTATTCCATTGTGTAAAAGTACCACAATTGCATACTTCATTTTTTAACACTTCCTCACCCCTCTGTTATCTCACTACCATTCTTCCACTATTTGCTTGCATCTTTCTAACTTCCCTTTCTCTACTTTCATTTAACCTTATTCTCGTTTCTCCTCTTCCAACCTTACCATAAGAGTTCTGGGATTACAGATCTGCACCAACACATCCAGATTCCCATACTGGAGTCTCAGAGACTGAGCTCAGGTACCTAAAGCTTGAAAGTCAAATGATTCTCCACCCCATCTCTCTCCAGCCCAAAAACACTGTTACTATTACTTTCAATCTTAAACCTCCCTTACAATTTATAAAGTTAAGAATACTATCAGTAGACTCCAAAAAAAAGACAAGATTCACAAAGCTAGCAGATTTTTAGGTTAACATAGAAGATTTTACAAGTTTCAGATCCTGACTTTGATGACGGCTTTTATAGGAAGTTATGTTGAATGGCATGTTATCGGTATGTTAAAACAGTGTGGATAACATTCTCCCAATAGGCCACGTTAACAGAATAGTTGAAACTGACTAAGTCTGTACAAAACTGAAAGTTAAGTTTTTTTCAATTCTGTATGAAAGCACACAGTGATTTTTTTTTTTCCCACTTTAAAGGTCACAATCCTCCAAATAGTAAACATTTCAGTAATCCAAATTTTGGCTTAAAGATGACAACTGTCAATCATGATTCACAAAATAAAGGCAGCTTATTGCTCTGTTGTTTCTGATGTATGAATACTAAATTGTGCAGGTGTGTTTTGGGAACACTTACCAACGGATTTGTTGAATGTGTAATATGGAGGAAAATTGGGTTATAAAGAGTGACCATGTCACCATTATCATGCAATATATAATACCAACACCACATGAAGTGGCTACCACCGCAAGTGAGAGCACATCACATTTTTCCTCAGCACAATGGACAGTCCTTACTCCAAAGGTACTCCAAAGTCCTTACTCCAATGACTTTGTCTTCTTTGTCCTTATCTGAACATTCTATTTAGCTTAATTTTATGTTTTTATTCTTTTATTATTGGCTTTGTGTTGCATTTGGGTGCACTAAAGTGCACATCTGAGAGAGAGAGTTTTTATACAGTTTATGGAGGTGGAGAGATCCACACTAAAAGTGAGGAAGACCATTTCATGGCTTATTGCCTTAGACTTTGTGAGAAGCAGAAGTGAAATAAGCACAAGAGTTCACCTATGTTTCTTGATTGAAGATTCAGTGTGAGCAGCTATTTCGTGGTTTGCCTGTCATGACTCCTACCATGATGGATTAAAGCCTGGAATTGTGTGTGAAAATAAACCTGTCCACTCTTAACATTTGTCACAGCAATAAAAAACTAACTAATACATCTAATTACTGATGAAATAACTCAGTAAAACAATATAGTAGGTCCGTCACAATTACTTCTGAACCCCTGGTCAGTGTTGGTGCATACATATTAGATGCTTTTTAAAAATCAACTATCTGAGTACGGGGAAGGACTTAGAGCTGAAAACCAACACCTGAAGAAAAGAATGTGAGAAATTTAATGTTTGCTGTTTTTCAGACACTGTACTTAGTTAAAAGGCTATAGTTACTTTGGGGTAAATCTTGTTTGAGAGAAAACTTGGAGATAATGAAAGTTAATACAGTTTGTCACCAAGTATACTATAGGATAAATTTTAATAACTAAACAGATCTTAACTATATCTGTATTTTTCTAGGACTTTATATTGTTTTTATATCATTAGTTTAGAATCAGAAATTTCTCTCTGTGGTAAAATATAAAAAATTTTAAAGCTAAATTAATAAGATGAACAATAATAAATAAATTGCATAAGATATTTATTTATATTACATATAATCATAAGGGCATTAAAATCACGTTCAAAGACTAGAAAGATTTAATCTTAAAAACTGTATGTTGGAAGTGGTGTCCTACATAGGAGTGCAGCTTCCATGTTAATAGGGTACAGCTGGATAACAGCTTAGCTGAAACAAAATGAAGAAAAATAGTTACAAAACAACAAAATGAGCATCCTTTAGTCAGATCTTTAACTAGATATATGAACTGATTACCACTTAGGCATTTGAAATTTGGGAGTGCTGTATATCTCCAACATAACATGACTCCTCTGCCTTTAAAACATACTTTTAAAAAACAGGGAATGTTTTTAAATGTGCTAAAATATGTCAGACGAAGACTGTGAAATGAAGAAGAGGTAATCATTTCTATCCAAACTCTTCTCATATATATTACCTATGTGAATTGGAACCACTAAAACTGACTTTTGAGCCATAGCTTTGTAATGATAGTGCATATATTTTAAAATTGTGGTCAACTGAATTATAATATATATGCACCATACTGACTATATAATATATTACAAATTATCTAGAAATATATTATAAATAAATTATAATTTATTTTTATGATATAATATATATCATTTGTTATATCTATAGAAGAAATTATAATACATATACATTATATGATTATATTCTATATATATTTAAATATTTTACTTATAAATTATATAAAATAATTCCATCATGATTATGAGTTGCAATACATAATATATCATATAATATGTTATAAATATAAGTTATAAAACATGTATGTGTATCGTATAATGTTACATAACAAAAATTGTGTAAAATTATAATTATAATATATGTAACATATCACATATAATGTTATGTATTATATAATAAATTATTTATTGCATATCATATACAATGTAAATGATAACATGTTTATATAATCTATAATATCTTATATAACATATAAGTACATAATTATATTGATATTCATATAATAATATAAATTATAATTTAGTTTTATAATATAGATTATATGTTATAAATTAGTTGAGTGACAAATTCTAAAATCTAATAAAAAATAAAATAAAATCTAATATAAAAATTAAAAATTTAATAACCCCCCAAAAAAGAAAGTTCAGAGCTATAAAGTTAAAAAAAGAAGGAAAATCTGTCATAAAGAAAATACTCTCTACTATTTGTTGTTGTTGTTGTTAATTAGTATAATATGTATCAGTAAAGTTTATTTGTTTAAATACAATAATATAAAATATGTTACTGATAACGTGGATGTGTTTGAAACCATTCATGAATGATATATGTACATATTTAATTATGAAGTAAATAAATCTTTACAAACATAAAAAATAAGAAAATAATTCTAAAATCATATATGTATATATATAAATTATCTAGCATAATTCTTTCAGAAACCTGATAATATAAAATATCTATTTTAATATTTTTCTAGTAAACTAAATCTATGTAGATTTGAATATAATATGCACCTATATTGCATTGTTTCTTTTTGTTTATGACCAATAAAAATAGAATTTTTGCTGTGCTTTTTCTTCCATGATTGTATAGCTGATATTTATAACCAAATTTACTTCTTAAAACTTCAAGTTCATTTTTCGACTCTATGTCTTAGTAGCAGCTTTTTGCTTATCTTGAAAGTATTTCTTTTTGATATATTCTTTAACAGTTTCATACATGTATATAATAAATTTTAGTTATCCTCCTACCCCATTTTTTTTTCAGTTTCGCTCCCTTTTCTTTCCAACAAGTCTCTCTTCTGCTTTCTTGACTATGTGTGTCCCAGTGAGTTCATTTAGGGTCATTTGTATGACATTCAGTGGGAGATTGTTTACTGGACTATGGGTGACTTTTCAGTGGCTATACTGCTGAAGGAAATGATACCATGGCCCCAGCAACCCTGACTTGTTAATAGTCCTTCAGGGAAGGGGTGGGCCTCATGAGTCCCTCTCTCATCCGTGAAGAAATTCATGGTCTCATTGTGTAGGTCTTGTTCTGGAATCCACAGTCACAATGAGTTCACACGTGCAAAAGTGATATCATGTCCAGGAGACACGTTTATTTTGTCTTTTCCTTGATTATTATTTTTGTGCATACAGATGTCTTGGCAGTATGTATATCTAAGCACCATGTGCCACAGTAGGCAAAATAGGTCATAAGATTCCTTGAGGCTGAACTTACAGATGGTGGTGAACTGTCATGTGAGTGCCAGGAATCTAACCAGGGTCATCTGAAAGGGTAACCAGTGCTCTTAACTCTGAGCTATTTCTCAACTCCAGAAAGCATCTTTTGAAGCACATCTCCCATCTTCTGATTTTACATTCTTCCTGCCCCTTCTTCCAGACCCCTGAGTCTTTTGGAGGTGGTAACTTACAGCTTCGTGTTCCATTGTCTGCCCCAGCTTCTCAATAGATAAAAGCTATTTATTTAGTAATCAGGATTTCTTGGCATACAGAAAAACTAAAGAGGCAGTTTTTTACAAAATTTTCATGGATTCTTTATGAATTTCATATCGTTCACACCAATCGCACTCAACTCCCCATCCCTTCATAGCTACCCTCTGCCATTGCAACCTCCTCCTGAAAGAAAACAAAAAAATAGAAAGAAAGAAATATTTTTTAAATTTGCTTTTGAATATAAAATGTGTCAAGCTGTGTCACACAGTATACCTTTTTGTTCAAACAGCTTCACTTGCAAATGTTCATTGCCATAAGTCACTGATCTGGTTCGAGGCCTCTGGACTCTGCTACACTATCAATACTAGATCCTCACTGGGACTGCTCCCAGATATCTTGTTTTGCCCTGTGTCATGGAGAACCTGCAGCTTTGGTTCCACAGGAGCAGTCCCTTCATGTACTCTGACAGTTCATAGATGGAGTAAATGTGGTGATGGGCTAACTCAAAGCCCTGGATCTAGTCCTGGATGGTAGCTGAGTTGGTCAGTCCAATGGTTTTCTTTTCCTCATGACATCCCGTTGGACCTCACCACCAGGGCTAGCTCTTCAGCACTGCCCAGGGAGGGCCAGGGTCAGCTTTCCTGCTCTCACACATTCTGCGTCAGTTCTCCCACACCGTGTCACCAGGGTCAGCTCTCCCATGCTGTCCAGGCAAAGCATTAGTTCACTGTGCAGAGTGCTAGCAATGACAAAGGGCAGAACAGCCCTGCTGCCCTTGGAACTGGCTCTTCAGGACCTGTACCACCAGGACCAGCTCTACTGTGTTACCCAGGCAATGAATAGGATCAACTCTCCAGAGTGCTATAGCCAGTGAGAGGTGGGCCCAGCTTTCATGCCCTGGGGGCACCTCTCCCACATTGCCCCATGCAGGCAGTGAGAGACAGGACCATCTCTCCTGCACCCATTCCATCACATGGCCAGAGAGGGGCAGGGCCAGCTCTCCCATGCCAACACCCCCAGGGCCAGCTCTATTGTGATGCCCAAGCAAGATGAGAAACCACTCTCCCACCCCTACCTGGGCAGCATGGGAGAGCTGACCCAGAAGGCGTAAAGGCAGGAGAGCTGTCCCATCCCTGGCCAGCTATGGCGCTTGGGAAGCAGACTTTTAATGGATACTCTGTGACTTGTCTGTCACCAGTCATACTCTCTTTAGATTGGCACTGCTCCATCTGAAAATATTTTTTAAAACTTTGGTATGAAGTTAGCTCACTGCATTACCATCTACTGCTTCTAGACTTTTTAATCAAAACAAGTGATTTTTTAACTTTAAAAATAGTTTTTTAAATTATCCTATGAATTCTCTTACATATGTATCTCTGAGATACATGGACAAATTTGTTACTGCATAACTTGTTTCAGTGAATTTTTATGTGTTCCCTTTATAACACCTGTTTATATATTTTTGATAACTATTTTTGTATGGCCATTATATTTTATCCATTTTAGCAGATAGTGGGACATTATCTAAAGAAATAAAACTGCCTTTTCCCTGGATTTGTGAGAATACTAATTGTATTGGGCAAGAAGACAATAATAATGCAATAAATTTGGTTATAAATCAAATTCATGATAGGGAGTGGGTGTTTTACATATGGAAGTAAAAAACTTAAGTAAAGAAATCAAAGCCTAAAAGAAAGCCTCAGTGAGGAGAAAAACTATTAAGTTGAGAGGAAATCACTCTAAAATAATAGATGTAAAGAAAATATGGACCATTGCAAAAGAAGGTGGTTAGACATCACAGCAACATGGAGAGAGCACAGTGCAGAAGTCGGAGAAATGATCTGAACAAGAATTGGAAACATAGGCAGGTTTCTGGCTCCTCCATCTATAGCTGCTTTTATTGACCTTTTCTGTTCCACAGTTGAAGTCCTAGAACATAATTGGCACATTTCCATGTTATAAGTAATTTGCTAATTCCAGGTACCTTCTAGTTTTTATGAATTATTGACCATTATGCAAGATTGGACTCATGAACATTTTATCATTCTTGGTCATAGTTATGTTACTATATAGATAAAGTCTGTTAATTTACAACTTTTCTAGCTTTCTCTGCCTGCTGGTCACTCTCCCCTCCAATCTCCCTCCCTCCTTACTCCTTCTCTCTCTCTTTCGTTATATTGAACACCAAAACTCTTGACAAAAATCATAATTTCAGTATTTCTGAATGTTTCTGCAAACTTAGAGGTATAAGGTAAAATTAGACTTTTCACATAGATTCTAATACAACATAATTTGTATCATTATAGGAAATGATGATTAAGACACTAAGAGACATAGTGTATGCCCAGAGGAAATTCCATGCATGGTGAGAAAAAAAAAATCCTGCTGCTTAAGTCATCCAGGAAGTGGTATTTTGTTTTGTTTTGGCATAGTTAGCCAAATACTGTAGTATATTTGTGTATTTGTGCACACACACATGCATACACACAAGTATTTAAATATATAAATAATATATTAATATGTTATTTATATATAATATTAAATATATAAAATAAATAGTAAACATTTAAATATTAAAGTATATGTAATTAAAATATATTCTGTTCCCTGCACTGTCCTACAAACTAAGAATATAAAAGGAAAGGCACATTATTTTAGTATCAGTGAAAGTTGCAAAGTGAGTCTATGCATTGATATAGGTCCATGTGTACCACAAGAAAACTACTAGGGATTCAATAACAAAATGTTAGGTAGTTCTTGGAGAAGGCTTTGAAAAAAAAAAAAAAAAAACCTCATCAGAAAAACTAAATTTAGTAAAAATGAAAGGACTAGTTTCTGGTAGAAGGCGGCTTCAGCTGCCTACCTGCCAGAGATGGGGGAGAGTGAGCAAGGAATGTTTTCACTTGCTGTAGTAGAATGCTGCTCACGCAGGAGTGCTCAGAGTGCCAGAAACAAGTTCTAATTATTTCTTCTCAGAAGCAGGACCTTCCTTCAGTGACAGTGATTTGTAGTTTTATGTTTTCAGAATACAGGTTGTTTTCCTTGAAACAAGAAAGTGAGTTAATAACTAACAAACCTTGTTTAACTCTGTCACTAGTTTAAAAGATAGTATGCTTTATTACTTCCAGATCCCTATTTTTCTTTTGTAATTTTTAAACAGTTTTGATTCTCTTTCAAACTTTTGAACATATTCATCACTCACAATTCCTGTCGTTACCCCCTTTTCCACAGTCCCATCTCGTCCCACCTTACTGTGTTTTAAAACACAGCAATCCTTGTCAGGCTTCAGCTTTCTTCATGACAATCTGTGCTCAGGGTTTTCCTCTCGTCTTTTAACTGATTTCAGCCTGACCTGAGTTAATGATTGATGCCTCCACCAGCTGTTATATGCCATCAGTACACACAGCAGCACCTGAACACTTGCCAAAGCTTAGTCACAACAGGTGGGCATTCACTTTTCTTTCTTGCCATCCTGTATAGCTGTTTGTCTTTTGGATTACTTTCCTTATGATGGATTTTATATGTCCTCTCATTGAATTAATTTTTCTCTTTTTGTATTGAGGATTTGACTTTTAAAAACAAATTTTGATATATGTTATATATATTATATTATATTCTAACATTATAATAATTAATATATTATACCTATATATCAATATATTATACCAATTTTTCCTAAGATTTAATGTGTGACAAAACCATCAAGGAATGTAAAAATATTTCTATATTTGAATTTCAATAGTCATAATTACAGCTATTGAAGGAATAAGATACAAAATGATAAATTTTGCCTCATTATGAACTGAACAGGAGGTTACTAATAACAGAAGCAGCTGTAGTTAGAGCCACTAATATGAAAACTGATGTCACTTTTTTCTTTTGCTGTTGATGCATCTCACTATCAGAGAGTAGTAGGGTTCAATTTGTAGACTGACAAGTATTGTCTTTTTGATAGAATATAACCCATTTATATTTAGTATCTCATTGCCATGAAAGACTTCCTGTTGTTACTTCTATCACATGCTGAATTTCCTATATAGGTGGTTCATTTAGCATAATTTTGGATTCACTACCTGATTCACAGGGTCCTGCACATAGTTCATCATCTTGAATGATGAGGAGTTTGTCCTTTACTACTAAGTCATATTTTTTTTTGTCAATTGAATACTTAAAACTGTTCCCATATTTAAATATTTTCATAGTTAAGGTAATTTAAGTTTATGTCAGTTTCCTTTTTCTTTTAAAAAAAACTGTGTGTGTACACATGTGTGGTATGTGTGCAATAAAATAGGTTTCTCAAAGAACCTGGATTTTGTTGATTTGACTAGATTACCTACGCAAAAAAAAAAAAAAAGATGAGATCCATCTGTCTCCTCCTCCTAAATTTCCATTAAACATAAATGTTACAGATGAATGCCACCATCCCCAATGTTTATGTGGGTGCTGAAAATCAAAATTTGTGTATTCACGTTTGTACAGAAAGCATCATACCCAATAAGCTATCTCTCTCCCCAGGGTTTGTATCAGTGTCTGTTCACAAACAGTCTTCGTAGTTCTCGCCTACTGCCTACACAGCTCAAGGTAGACGCTAAGAGCTTAGATTCTTCTCCACCAGCTATTTTTCTATCTTGAGTCTCTCTGATGGTTTATTTCTGATATTTGTATAACCATAAGACACAAGAGTTCTTGACTCAAATAAAAATGCTTAATATGGCTGTGAAAGTAGCTATACCCTTATACCATCTTATACAATTTTTATGTAGATACTTTTATGTTTCTGAACCCTTAGCAATGGAAGGGTTCCTGTAAAGATATGTGGTCTCTTTAAGTTTTATTTTCTCGAGTTCCTTCTTCTTTAAAACAAGAATCTAGGCAGTTTTATTTTCTCAGGCCACTCTTATATAAAGTAGTTTTTGTAGTGGAGTTTTGGCTATGTTATATCTTTCTGTTGTAACCCCGAGTGTGGGATTCAGGTATCCATACCTGACGACAACTTGGTGTTGGCTAATAAACAGCCCTGTGAGAGGGCATGTGAGCCTTGTCAACTGGAAACTGCCTAGTGCAGGGGTTGTGGTTTTGGCCAGCTGAAAAATATCCTGATGCAGACTCTGAGAAAGTATACATAGGAGCCCAGGGTAAAAGAGAAAACTTCACTTAGAGGAGCTCGTAGAGAGAACATTTCAGAGACTGCTTCAAGGAGGTTCCTGCTGCTGGTGGTGGCTCTTGTTGCTTTTGCTCTTTCTAGGTTTCTGGATTGCTGGACTGCTGGTTTGCTAGTTTGCTGGTTTGCTGATTCATTCTGTTGCTGCATTTGCTGCTGCTGCTGGTTTGCTCATTTGCTGGAGTGCTGTGTATCCTGACAACGAAGAGTGGAATTGCCCCAAGGAACTTCATAGAAAGAAGACTACATCCCTTGTCCCTACTAACCTTTTTTTTCTCCTACCTGTAGTTGGGAGTTTGGAAAGGAAATAGGACTTAAAGAACCCCAAATAATGTTGGTTTAAAAAATCAAAGCCTAGAAGTTTTAAAATAAATATACCTTAATTGGTAGATTGGTTCTATTGTTTATACATCTGTCTATCTATCTATCTATCTATCTGTCTGTCTGTCTGTCTGTCTGTCTGTCTGTCTATTTGTCTGTCTATCTGTTCATTCATCTATCCTTTTCTAGACTTTTAATTTGTACCAGGAGAAAACTGAGACTTGCTCATATCAATTTCCTAAGATTATGAGTTATTGAGATACTTTTACCTGGATTCTAGATTGCATATTCTTATATTTTCTTTAAATTTAGAGTCAATATCTGAACTCTAGACTCAATATCTGAATATCTACTCTGCATTTATGTCTAAAGTTTTTCCTAAAATCAGTGTTGACTCATTCTCATATTCTCATGGCTTACATTTAATAGCATTGACACTTTGATAGACTATTCAGTTTCCTCCAGCAGTCTCTTTCTTCAGCTGAATTTTACTATAAAGAATACAGTTGGCACTTGCAATATAGCATAACTTTATTGGAAATATCTATACATACTCTTTCTTGTAAAATGTATGGAAGGTTATAAGTTTGTTGATTATTAATATTTATTACTGATTTATCTTTTACTTAAGCAGTGATTATTCCTAAACCAGCTGTATACCCAAATCATCACACAGAGACTAGGAATATTTACTTAACCTAGAGCACAATGCTGGGCAATAGTTACTCTTTTCTAAACCGCCAAGCCCACATAGTTTTCTCCCATTCAAATTTCTCACATTATATTTACTTTTAGTCATCTCTTAGGTCCGGTTCATCTCTCCTCATGGTTCCAAGTCCTCTCCTGTCAATCTTTCTTCTCTGACCCTCCCACTCACTTCCTTCTCCTCCCCACCGGAACAGGATGTCCCACCCTATTCTCTCCATTGCACAGCATTGGCTGGTTGTTTTATTAAAATTACAGAAATCAAATGGTGGCATGTTTACACAAACTTGAAACAGGTGATGCTTAGAATAAACATCACAATGCAATGTCTGGACTGAAACCAGATAGTGGAGTAGAGAAATCAGCACTTGAATGAACAAGGGTAAATTGTATATATTCCACAAGAACATTATACCAACATAAGTTTTTTTCATTTTTCCAGACATCAAAAATATTTTCTCACCTGATTTTTACTCTACAATATTGACTTAAAAAGCTAACCATGTACATTGAATCACTTATGGCTTTTGAAAGTATATATAATCCCTAATGCTCAAATTTTCTAAATCTATTCCTTGCTACTTCTTGATATTTTCTCTTTCTACAACATTTTCTAGATTTGCTTCTGGTAAAACTTGTGAGTCTTTACTTCTTCTATGCTTCCAGCACTGCATATCTGAGTATAACTTTAACTTTACATAAGGCCACAGCAGGCCACAAATGCACTATGGCACAGGCTATGACTGTTGTAATTCCATTTACCTTGTGGTCATTTCCCCTCCACAATGTGTGCTAACTCCAACTGACTTACAGGGCATTCTTAATGCTTTATGAAAAAAACAATTATAACTGTTTCCAATAACATGTTGATTTTTAAGTACAACACCCAGTTAACACCCAATTATGATGTTGAAGGCTTTAAAAAATTCCTAGGTCAGGGTCTTCTAAAATCTATTTCACAGAATAAGAGGGCTTCCTGCTTTTGCCACAGAAAAAAAAGTCTCAAGATTTCCCATTTCATAAATTAACTCTCTGGAAGTTAGGCTGAGAATTGGTTCCTGGTTAACGTGTACAAATGTGACTGAATCGAATATAGGTACTGGTTATGCTTAACAATGTCTTAAATTAAAAAAAAATATATCAGTGTGTAGAATCTTAAATTAGGCTCTTTGAAGTCTCTGTTTCATATCATTTAGACTTTTTCCCAAATATTACTGATTTTATGTGGTGTCTAGTGTTTCACAAGATCTTTTAGATTGTATTGGGTTCGTTCATTTACCGTACATGACCTGTAAGCACTGTCACTGATCAAACCACTCTGACCCACGTCTTTCCCAGCTGTATCCCTTAGAACATTCCAATAAGTATCTTTAATAAGTCTGCTGAAACATAGATTCAAGGTAAGTTTGCCTCAATATTGCAAACAAGTTAAAACTTAAAACTCCTAGTATAAGAAAGGAAAAGAAAAAAATTTAAACCTTTTACAAGCTGAATATCAGCTTTGTGATGTGCTGTTAAATTTTTCCATTTCATTGCTCATGCAAAACATTTTGTAGCTTTATCCTGTGTCACATGACTCACTTTGGCTTTGGCTTTCCACATCTATGCATGTAGGTGACTCTTCTATTCTATGGTAGATCTATTCCAACTTATAAATTCTCTGCCCTCAATATCTGTTGAACCATATGATGAGGAAAGAAAAAATAATGGCAATTTACACTGATAAAAATTATTCTAGTTCCATTATAAAATGTATTGAATTGCTATGTTACGGTAACACGCTGCATGTGAATGAATTATGTAATTGTAAATGGATTTATTGAATTGGCTTATCCCCCTCAAGTTGGACAGTCATTCAAGGACCATGGGAAACATGGATGTATGAGGCTACCAATGGCCTAACATGACACTCTTGTATAGTAAATATCTTTGATTGATTAAATTTGTTCTCTACACGTTCAAACATGCTTATAATACCTTCTGTATTCTTTTGCTCACACCCTCTTTAATCTCCTCATCTTGTCATTACTTTCCTCCCTACAGGTTCATATCCCACGTCTATGCCTTTTTGTCTTAGTCAAAGACCCAGTGATATTAACCAAGACATTCTGTGTGGCTGCGTATTTCAAACTATCCTCTGGGCTCCGTGGGCTCCCCATTCGGTACACAAATTAAAAACAATGACTGTTTTTCTTCTGGATTCCATCCATTGCCAATAGTTCAGCAGTGAGCCCTTTCATTTTACTTATTAAAAATAATAAATATTTTTAATAAATAAAAGTTGCATACACTAAAATAATAAAAATTATAACAACTGTATAAAGAAGTAACATAGTGCTTGTTGTCACCATCAAGTATTATGAATTGTGCATAATTGTGTGTGTTCTCCTAATATAGAGATTGCCAGTAAGGCAGATTTGCTTAAGACACATCACTTCAGACACTTGAATGATGCACTGTCCTGTGCTGTTACAGTTTCAGCACTGTCGTTGGGCTGTGGTAAGTCTCAAATCCATTTTAATATGAGACCACCATCGTGTGTACTGTCTATCACTGGCTGAAATGCCCTTATAGAGTGCATGGCTCTTTTCATTTCTACTATCTAGAACTGCAAGTTTATTCTTATTTTTTTCTCACAAATACTTTATTGATCTCTCTTCATTAAATCCACAGAAAGTAACTTGAAGGTTTACTTCTAGTGAGTGAATCACTATTATTTTTGATGTCACCTATCATCTAAATATGTAAGTTGACAGCTCTGTTATAATGATACTAATTCATACTATTATCTCAATGTTTCTTGCAGATTATAAATCAGATCTGTTCCACCCTGGAATAGGGTAGATGATAAAATACCAAATGCCCCCACAAGGGTTGAAGTTGGAATGGGAATAACTTCCTGCCACCCTTACGAGTTCCAGTGAGACTGTTGCATAAAAGCATCTTCTCATTGAGCAAGCTTCCAGGTCAGAATCCTTTACCAGAATTGTCAGTGTGAGCTTATCTTTGCTCCAGTTATCAGCTTGAATTCCAGCCCTCATCACCATTTAACATTTATCTGGCATGATTTAGATGGATTTTGACGGTATTCCAATATCAGAGCATATTCTGTCAGTCTAAAACATATTCAGCAGCTATAATCACAAACATCTAAATTTATCCAATTTCATTACTTGGATGCGAGATTTTTCCTTTTCTCACATGCCAAACTAACCCATTTTTTTCTGCCTAGTGGCACAAACAGATCCCAATGTGTCCAACCTGAAAATGTTGAGATTGATTTAAAACTTTCAACTTTCCCCTCATTTTTTGTGACTCTACATCCTTATTCAAAATGATATCCTACTAGATATGTGTTGATTATGAGAGAAAACATTCTTCTTAAAATATTAGTAATATAGAAAATAACCATTTCAATCACAGCCTAAAATGAGAAAAAATGACGCAGAGAACTAAGAGTTTTACTGTGAATCATATTTCTAAAGCGATTCAAATGATTGCAGGGACACTACCCCATTCCGTTAGTCAACAGTTTGAGGGAGTCAAGGTTATTTTATTCTAAGTATTTCAGTGTGTACATGTTCATATTTTCACGTGATCACACATTAGGCAATAGTCATACTTAGCAGTTATTCATTAATTTAAAAACAAAGCATCTATAATATCAATTACTGTATTGTGGATAATATGTAGATTTTTGATATCATAAAATCTCCCCTGCATTACAAGCAAACAGTATACATATTTTAGGCAATTATTACATACACAATTTAGAGTATATCTTATTAGGGTCAAATATCAAATAAATGCCCCTTTTGGTTTATTGAGATAAAACTTTACTATGTACCTTTGGTTGTCCTAAAATTCACTATGTACACCAAATTGGCCTCAAAATCACAGCAATATGTCTGCTTGCCCCTGCCCCTACCCCTGCCCCTGCCTCTTCCTCTGCTCTTGCCTCTGCCTCTGCCTCTGCCTCCTACTGGATTAAAGGTGTGCACTATCATGCTTGACCAAATCAATGTTTTGTTTGTTTGTTTGTTTGTTTGTTTTTTGTCTTTTTAAAAAAATTCTTTATTAATTATACTTTATTCACTTTGTATCCCCCCTGTGGTTCCCTCCCTCCTCCTGACCCAATCTCTCCCTTCCTCCCCCTTCTCCACACATGCCCTTCCCCAAGTCCACTGATAGGGGAGGTCTTCTTTTCCTTCCTTCTGATCCTAGTCAATTAGGTCTCAACAGGAGTGGCTGCATTGTCTTCTTCTGTGGCCTGGTAATGTTGCTTCCCCCTGAGGGGGAGGTAATTAAAGAGAAGGCCAATCAGTTCCTGTCAGAGACAGTCCCTATTCTTATTACTATGGAATCCACTTGGACACTGAACTGCCATGGGCTACATCTGTGCAGGAGTCTTAGGTCAAATCAGTGTATTTAATTGAGCTAGAAACCTCAAGTTTATATTGCTTACCATGAAACTTTAACAATCTATTAAACAGAATTTAGAATATTGTCAGGATCTATGGAGTTTTTTTAATTAATTTTTATTTTATTTAAGTTTATTTACTTTACATACCAAGTGTGCCCCCTCCCTCCTCTCTTTTCAGTTTCCCCCTCCCAATCCTTGTCCCTTCCCTTCTCTCTTTCCCCCAAGAAAAGAGGAGCTCCCCTCCCCACATATCAACCCTCCCCAGCACATCAAGTTACATCAGGACTAAGCATATCCTCATCCACTGAGGCCATGTCAGTGAGCCCTGACACTTTTGTACATTTCCCAAGTCTTATAATGGTGCTAAAGTGAGGGCGATGGAGGCAAATATGAAATTTGAGTAATTGGAGAAAAAAAACAATCAATGGGAAAAAATTTGCTCTATAAATCCTTTGAAGAAGGCTTCCAATCAATGCAGAATAGAAAATATTGAAAGATAATATAGTCAAATTCATGGTCCTGCCTCTTGACTATCTTTAGGGAAATTAATATTTTTATGATCATCTTGGGTAATCCTCAACAATATATTTTTGCTTAATTATTTTTTGTTTTTTATTTGATTATTATTATTATATAAGTAGACAAATGCATACCATATAAATATAGCCTATTGAGTCTATTCAGTGTTGCTTATATGTGTGTGATTTCAGGGATGATCACTTGATGTTAGATAACCAATCAGGTTGCTCATCTCTAGGGAGACTCATTCTCCTTCTAAGCAGGAATTAATTGATTGTAGTCTTTGTCTACGGGTGAGGTCTCATGATAGTCCCCTTTCCACTTTGGCATATCTGTTAATGTTATCACCATGTTGGTCTTGTTTAGGTGGCCATATTGTGGCAGTTTCATGGGTGCAGCTTTCTTGTTGATATAGAATGTAGGAATGTGCTCTGCCACCATTGGTTTCCAAGACTGTAAAATATCTAATAAACTTGACAACCATAATGCCAACTACACACACTGTAGCCAGCTGGTGATGTCTTCTTGTGTCTTTTTTTTTTGTGGTAGTTATCCAATCATATTTATTTACTAGAAGTACAAAACTTAAAAACTAGATGACTATTTCTAGGCACATTTATGTAAATAAAACAACATCCTCCTAAATTTGATTATTATACAAGGTTATTATTTTGATGTATACCCATCACCCGAAGCATGACCAAGATTTCATTTGATAACATAAGATTAAAATACATTCTTCTATACCAATAATCAAATTAATGATATTCTTCAATGCTGATAGGTTTAATAGATAAATATGTGCCTGTCAAATAAAAGTTATCTGAATGATTAAAGTCTGAATTTGAAAGTCTGTGTATAAAACTTGATGAATAATCAGTTCATTTTGGCACATCTAGTTTTTAGATCCTTCATTATTATGGACTCATTAACTGAGCAATTATTAAAACTTTAGTTACTACTAATTTTTCTCCCTTAAGCTCCTTTCAGTGTTTTGTGCCCAATAAACAGAAAAATAGAGAGATTCTGGAGACTAGAAAAGTGTAGATTTTTCACCAAAATGAGGAAAATTGCGCTTCTATTTTGAAAGAATTTGAAATCTCCTTCTCGCCCTATGGAATGACATTTAGGCATTTGGTATCATGAATCTAAAACTTCTCTTCTTAACCTTGGCTTTGAAACCTGCTTCCCTAGCAAACATAAGTTAGTTGAAGCCAATCTTACTGTTACTGCTCCATGATTTTTATTAACTCATGGCTTGTTCCATGAAGTATGACAGTTTCTAGTTCACAGACTTTGTGGAATATTCTATGTGACATGGGAAATGCAACATCAGAGTATGGTAAGGTAAGTTTGGATGGAGGACAGATGTAAAACAGGACTTCACATCAGTTACAATACCCCCACCTCGTTTGGAGTGTAGGTGAGTTCATTTTCAAAATTATTCTGTATGGTTGTAATACTTATGTTACTGCTCACTCACATTACTGCTTACTCACTGGATTGAGTGCAGTCTTTTAGAATGGTTCGTATTAAATTTATATTTAGGTAAGTAATGAAATAAGATCAAAGGTAATTTGATAGAAGGCTGTGATAATCTAAATTGATATAATACAGTAGAAGAAAATATTTAAATGAGCTAAATATAGCATAAGTATATTTATCACTTAGGGAATAGAATACAAAGGAAATACTTGTAGAAACACTTGTTTGTAATAATATATTCTAAATAATTTCTGAATTTATGGAAATAATAATGGATTGTAACTTTCTTAAATTCTTAGTGCTATGTTGTGATAATTGAGGATGTCTTATTTCTATTTCAGGTAGACTTAAACTATATTATAAACTGTCCAAAGTAAATTAATTTGGATTTTTTAATATATGAGAAGTAATGTTTTCAATAAAAAATATTAAGAGTGAAAATAGCTAATTGCATGAATATTAATTTAGAATTATTGTATTGCATGCGTTAGATTGGATTGCATTATTGTATTGCATTTTTTTATTGAAAGTGCTTTAGGAGGGATTGCAATTGTTGACATTTCAGCTAATGATGACAGTGTACCAATGGTAACCATGATGTAGACAGATGTCCTGTAGCAATTAGGGTAATCGCTGTGGGGTTTGAGAGTTGAAAGAAAAAGTATACCAAAGAAAATATGAGCTTACACTCCAGCAGTAGAGAAGCATGGCAGATACTTGCTTAGTGATATATAAGATCAGTATTATTTCCACACCCACCATAAGCATGATTTTTTCTTGGAAAGATCACTTTAGACTATTGTTTTATCTTAAGAATTTGAAGAACTGAAACCAAAGCTCATCATTACAGATATAAGAACAATATTTACAATTAATTAGTTCAGAAAGTGAAAAGTGAGGATGAATAATCCAGAGAAACAACAATCAAGAAAAAAATAGTGATGATGAAGAGAAGGCTGATATATAGGCTTATTTGGGGCATGGGATATTGATCAGTTGGCACAGTATATGCCACCCAAACATGAGGACATGACTTTGAATCTACAAACCATGTAAAGCCAGACACAGTAATGCATCAAAATTCCAGTACACAGAGAGGAGAATCCCAGGAAACATATGGGTCAGCTAGGCTGACATGCATGACGGAAAATAATTAAGTAAATTTGTCTCTCCGAAGGTGGTGGGTAATGATCAACACCTGAAGTTATTTTTCTGACCTTCACACATGTGCTGTGGCCTTCATATATATTCTCTCTCTCTCTCTCTCTCTCTCTCTCTCTCTCACACACACACACACATATTATATTGTTCAAACACACAAAGGAATACAAGCCTATTTTTACGAAGTAATGAATAATCCTTTGCAGAAGTGACATGTCAAATAAAGCTATTCAAATATTCAAATTCAATTCTACGAAGCAACAGAAAACCAAATTCTAATAATAAAATGACTGGTTACCAGCAAATTATTTGGTATAAGTGGAAAATGAATAAAATAATTGAAAGATGACAGCACAGGTCTGAGAATTGCTTTCCATGACATTTGTCTGTAAAGTCCACTGAGTATATGGTCTGATAAAAATAGAACCTTAATCCAGGTTGACCAGAATCCTAAAAGATCTGACTTTTTTTTTATCTAGGTAAACACATCACAGTGAACAGAAAATGTCGGTAGCTTCGTTAAGGGCTTGTGCAACCTGCAGCAGGAGATATTTTCTCCAAAAGACAAAAGTAGCTAATCTTTTTTCAAGAAGCATATAAATGGCTTTTGCTAATTTGTATCTTAAAATATGTAGCAGAATTGCTAGAACAAAAAATGGTAAAGTTGGTTTCCAAGAAATACATGTTTTCACATGTTATTTATTTTTTTGTGACTTTTCTAAAATACAAAAGAAAAACGTGTATATTAGGGGGTAATTTAAAACTTCAGTTTTGAAATTATTTATGAGTGTTTGTCAAAGGTGTTTTATTTCTTCCATTTAAACTTACCATCTCTTTTTATACTCCAATTTATTTTATTTTAATTTATTTATTTAAAACAATTTATTCACTTTGTATCCACACTGCAGCCCTCTCCCTCCTCTCCTCCCAGTCCCCCCATCCCTCTTCTCCACCTATGACCTTTTCCTAGTCCCCTGATAGGGAAGGACCTCCTTCCCTTCTCTCTGACCCTAGCCTATCAGGTCTCATCAAGGCTGGCTGCATCATCTTCTTCTGGGAACTGACAAGGCTGCACCCCCTAGGGGGAGGTTATCAGAGAGCCAGCCACTGAGTTCATGTCAGAAACAGCCCCCTTACCCATTACTAGGGAACCCACTGGGAAACTGAGCAGCCAATGCTCTTCCTTTGAACAGGGGGTCTAGATCCTCTCCAAGCATGGTCCTTGGTTGGAGTATGGGTTTCTGCAGGCTCCCCTGGGCACAAGATTTTAGGCTCTTTTGATCTCCTTGTAGAGTTCCTGCCCCCTCCAGGTCTTTCTATCTCCCTCTTCTTCTATGAAGTTTCTGGCACTCTGCCCAAAATTTGGCTATTGCTCTCAGTATCTGGGAACCCTAGTGGGTAGAGTCTTTCAGAGGTCCTCTGTGGAAGGTTCCTGTTTTGTTTCTCTTCTCATGTATATTACATTTTCTTTTCTGAATAAGGATTGAGCAATTTACCCAGGGTCTTCCTTCTTGCTTAGCTTCTTTGGGTGTACAGATTTTAGTATGTTTATTCTATATTATATGTCTAATATCCACTTATAATTGAGTGTATACCCTGTGTATCTTTATGCTTCTGGGATACTTCACTCAGGATGATCTTTTCTAGTTCCCACCATTTGCCTGCAAATGTCATAATTTTCTTGCTTTTAATTGCTGAGTAATATTCCATTGTGTAAATGTACCACACTTTCTCTATACATTCCTCCATTGAGGGACATTAGGTTGTTTTTGGGATTTTGGCTATTACAAATAAAGCTGCTATGAACATAGTTGAGCAGCTTAAAGACTGGGAAAAGATCTTCACCAACCCTCCATCTGAAAGAGAGCTAAAATACAAAATATATAAAGAACTGAAGAAGTTAAACACCCACAAGCCAAGTAATCCAATTTTAAAATGAGGTACAGAGCTAAACAGAGAATTCTTGAAAGAGGAATATTGAATGGCAGAGAAGCACTTAAAGAAAACAAGTAACAGGACAGGAGCCTACCGCAGAGAGCCTCTAAAAGACTCTACCTAGCAGTGTATCAAAGCAGATACTAAGACTCATAACCAAACCTTCAGCAGAGTGCAGGGAATCATATGAAAGAAGGGGGAGTTAGTATGACGTGGAAAGGAGATGAGCTCCACAAGGACCAAATATATCTGGGCACAGGGGTCTTTTCTGAGACTGATACTCCACCAAGGACCATGTATGTATATAACCTAGAACCTCTGCTCGGATGTAGCCCATGGTAGCTCAGTAACCAATTCGTTTCCCATAGTAAGGGGAACAGCTCTTTGACCTCTCCACACCCCAAGGGAGGAGCAGTCCTGCTAGGCCACAGAGGAGGACTTTGCAGCCAGTCCTGAAGGTATCTGATAAAACAGGGTCAGATGAAAGGGGAGGAGGTCCTCCCCAATCAGTGGACTTGGAAAGGGGCAGGGAGGAGATGAGGATGGAAGGGATTGGGAGGGAATGAAGGAGTGGGATACAGCTGGGATACAGAGTTAATAAAATGTAACTAATAATAAAAATTAAAAAAAACAATATCAGTAGAATAAAAAAAAAAGAAAGAAATGCTCAACGACCTTATTCATTTTGGAAATGCAAATAAAAATGACTCTGAAATTTCACCTCACAGCCATCAGAATGGCTAAAATAAAAAACTGAAGGGATGATGCATGCTGGAGAGGATGTGGAGAAAGGGGACCCTCCTCCATTGCTGGTGGGAATGTAAACTTGTACAACCACTTTGGAAATCAATCTGGTGCTTTCTCAGACAATTAGGAATAGTGCTGCCTCATGATCTCCTAGGCATGACCTGAAAGATACCCCACCATTTAAACTTAATGTCTCTTGATGAGACTTTTTCTTTCTTTCTTTCTTTCATTTTTTTTTTTTTTTAGCCATTTAAGTCATTGGAAATAAATGAGAAAGAAATGCACAATTTGATGATTCCAAGCAATAATCTTTTCTCTAGTTCTTTTTCTATCTTCTTTTTACATCTTGTAAGGTGAAATTCTAAACCATGAAGCACACGTGAGCATCAGCCAGCCATGGAACAGTCCTTCCCATTCACGGTCTTTAGATGAATTATGCTTCTGAGGACAAAGCTACACTGCACTTTGCACATGGGTCTCTGCGTATCAGTGAGACTTCCATATCTTCATCCCCTGTCATCATGTCATTTTCACTTTTTTTGTTGTTGTTTTGCTGTCACTGAGAAATCTCAATACCTCAAAAAAAAAAAAAATGCCTCAAGAAACAACTTGGTATTTCACACTCTTAAGTCTCTTGATTCTGAGATTTCCCAACCTTTTCTTGACTGCTTGAGACTTTTGCAAAGTGGTCAAAATAGCTGCTGAGTATCTTGATGTTATATTTGAGGTGTAGGGAAAACACACACTCTAACCACTAGGGAGAGAATGAAGCCCATGGTGGTCATAGCAAGATATCAGACACACCTGCAGCATTAACATAGGACAAGTCATAGAACCTATTAGCCGAGTATAGTTCCTCACATTTCTACTCTTGTAATTTTTCCTTGGGGAGTGAAGGTTATTCTGTGGTTTGTGGATCATGACTTAGATTACTGTTTAACAAGAACTTTGATCAACAAGCTAGATAACTTTTCTGAAAATTCTCCTAGATCCATCACCATTTGTTATTGATTCACACATTTTGTGGTCAATAGTTCTTTATGACACTAGCCATATATCTTGGAAATCTCAACATAGAAAGTATTATATTCATCAGTTTTAATTATATTTATCATCTGCTCTAATACTTATTTTTAATATCATGTGAAAATAGCATCCTCAGAACATTTGTTTTATTTTCTAGGATTTCAAATACATTCTTTTCAGCATTATTAGAATTTTCAGGCTGCTTTTTATCTTTTAGCATTTGGATACATTGTATATCCAAAGCAATATAAATTACAGGCTGACTCATGAATATGCCAACATTGGATTCCATAGTTGAGTTCAACCACGACATCCTCACAATATGACCTTGACATAATCTATAGGTAATTATACTGTAAAATTCCAGGTATATATTTTAAAGGTATATAGAAAGTCTAGGTGGGGAAATGGCTCAGCAATTAAGAGCTCTGGCTGCTTTTGCAAAAGACATGGGTTCAAATTCTACCACAAACAGTTTTAACTCCAATTCTATAGTGTTCTGGAATCTGTGAGCATTGTACAGATATTCAGGCAAACACACATACACATGAAATAAAAACAAATTAATTTTTACTAATAGACATGGTAGCATCAAATGGGAAAAATTAACAAGGCCTTTACACTAGCTAAGGAACTATGGGCAACTAAAGGATAGTGAGAGCAGGAGAAATAGTCTCGCACAGGGAAGAACACACCGATTTGTGACCCAGTATTGAATGGTTATCCCTGAAGACACAGGCAGGTAAATAATATACGCGCTGAGCACGTTGTTTTCATATATTGAGGAATGCACACTTGTACCTGTGTGTACAACAATTAAACAACGATTAAAGAAAATAAGGCCATAAATTTTAGAGACACAGAGAGGAATATATGAGAGTGGTTGGAGGGAGGAAAAGGAAAATGGGAAATAATATAATAGGTACTCAAACATTAAAAAATGATTTTAAAAAAGAGAATCTATGTTAAAAGAACAGAATATCAGCAACAGCAGGCATGGTGGTACATGCCTTTGATCCCTGCACTCTGGGAAGCAGAGACAGGTAGATCTCTGTGAGTTCCAGGACAGCAAGGCTACACAGAAAAACCCTGTCTCAAAAAAAAAAAAAAGAAAAAGAAAAAGAAAGAAAGAAAGAAAAAAGAAAGAAAGAAAGAAAGAAAGAAAGAAAGAAAGAAAGAAAGAAAGAAAGAAAAAAGAAAGCATTTCAGTTATTTGTACTCTTTGACCAGTTGTACTAAAACTAAGTTCTACAATGACTTATCCTAAACAATGTCAAAAGATAGTCCTGAGAGGGGACAGCATGAGGGATTTCTGGAATTAATAGACACTTACACAATGCACAACAGGTAATTTCTCTTAAAGTTCTGAATTCTAATTCTATTCTGATATATCTACAAGGTTTGTAGTAGTAAGATCTGAATTTCTGTAGGAAATGACAACTGAAATGAGTTTCGCAAGATAAGAGAATATGATCAAAACAGATTGTATGAATTCTCAATTATTAAAACTATTCACTAAAATAAAATTAAAATGTGAACAGACATTGTATACTTACTTATACATATCCAAAATATGCTCAATGCAGTTGCTCAACCATATTCATAGCAGCTTTATTTGTTACAGCTAGAATCTGGAAACAACTCAGATGTCCCTCAACTGAGTAATGGATACCGAAATTGTGTTGCATTTACACAAAGGAATACTACTCAACAATTAAAAACAAGGAAATGATGACATTTGCAGGCAAATGGTGGGAACTAGAAAAGATCATCCTGAGTGAGGTATCCTAGAAACAGAAAGACACACATGGTATATACTCACTTATAGGTGGATATTAGGCATATAGGATAAACCTACTAAAATCTGTACACCTAAAGAAGCTAATCAAGAAGGAGGACCCTGGGTAAGATGATTAATCCTCACTCAGAAAGGCAAATGGAACAGACATGGGAGGGGGAGAAAACAGGGAACAGAACAGGACAGGAGCTTACTACAGAAGACCTTTGAAAGACTTCCCAGCAAGGTATCAAAGCAGATTCTGAGACTCATAGCCAAACTTTGGGCAGAGTGCAGGGAATCTTATGAAAGAAGGGGGAGATAGGAAGACCTGGGTGAGGGTGGGGCAACAGGAGCTCCACAGGAGAACAACAGAACCAAATAATCTGGGCCCAGGAGTCTTTTCTGAGACTGATACTCCAACCAAGGACCATGCATGGAGATAACCTAGAGCCCCTGCACAGATGTAGCCCATGGTAGCTCAGTCTCTAAGTGGATTCCCTAGTAATGGTAACAGGGACTGTTTCTGACATGAACTCAGTGTCTGGCTCTTTGATAACCTCCCTCTGATGGGGAGCAGCCTTGCCAGGCCACAGAGGAAGGCATTGCAGCCAGTCATGATGAGACCTGATAGGCTAGGGTCAGATGGTAGGGGAGAAGGTCCTCCCCTATCAGTGGACTTGGGGAGCGGAATGGGAGGAGAAGGAGGAAGGGTGGGATTGGGAGGGATGAGGGAGGGGGCTATAGCTGGGATACAACGTGAATAAACTGTAATTTATAAAATAAATAAATATTTTAAATTACACTTTATTTACTTTTATCCCCCCCTCTAGTTCCCTCCCTCCTCCCCTCCCAACCCCTTCCTTCCTCCTCTTTCTTTAAAAAAGAAAAAATCCACAAAAAAAGAAAGTTTTCCATACCTAATGAAAAAGATGCTCATCTGGATACAAGAGCCTAACAAAATCCTACAAAAGGGGCCAGAATTGAAATGTCTATCTTGTGTTATAATTAAAAAACAACAGCAGCAATGACAACAAAAACAAATTCTGGGACCAATTGCATGCTGGATTGGAAAAAGCAAGCAACTGAGGTTCCGGGAGGCCACCCACTGGGTTTTGCAACGCTGACAAATTGGTGTATTTCTGGTTTAGGCAAAGCCTCAGGAATTTTGCCTCAAGACTGTTTAGTGTTGCAACACTGCCCTTCCATGCGTGTCTCATACTTCTGCCGTGGCGGAGACCACCACTGCCTATTGCTTCACTCATTTGGGCAGATTTCCCGCAGATTATTTTGAAGATGTATGTATATCTAGAAATAGTGCTGTTTTAAAAAAAAAATCTTGATGATTTCATAATCCCTGATGAATTTCTGACTTGATTCAGGTAACTTTAAAACCCTCCCGCAGTACAGCGAAAAAAAGTAGGAGCTCTGTGAACCACCATGTGTCAAGCAGTTGAATTACACCAAGAGGAAAAACAAGACTGAAACAAATTAAAAATCAAGGAAATACATTAATTCTAGGTGTAATCCAAGGGTAAGGCCCAGGTGTGCATCATGATAAAAGACTATATGAATATAGAAACAAAAAATAAATTGTTATCCATACAAGACAAGACAGACACCTGTTTCTTAGAAAAACATTGACATAAAAGCAAAACAAAACTCTTGCTTTGAATGCTTCATGTACATTTGAAATAAGAAAAAGATAAAAGTTCTGTTTTGAACTCATACTGAGAATATAGAAAAAAACTACTGCTATAAACTTATAATGAACAAAAGTATCTAGATATAGTTCTAATGAAAGTACTTAGAATCAACAGTCCTGCTGAAACTCTCTTTTTATGTAACAATTGTATCTACTTTTGAATGAGGTTTTTTTTTTTTTCATAGACGGTACAAAAATCTAAGACACAATTAAATATTTGTTGAAGACTGCTGGAATTTGCTTCATGCATCAATTATATAGATGTATATACTGTCCATATATCAGATTGCCTGTATGTATATATGTCCAATTGTGTGTATTTATATATGTACGTTTGTACATATATATGTATGTATGTATGTACATAAAAATGTGTGTGTGTGTGTGTGTGTGTGTGTAGCCACAGAGAGCAAAGCTACCAGCCTGAAAACTTAAAGAGTTAAAGTACACATATGTACCTGATGGGCAGCTCAGGCTTCATGTGGGTTCTCTAGCAAGGAAAGTGGGGACTGTCTCTGACAAGAACTCTGATGCCTGCTATCTGATCACTCCCTCCTGGCAGAGTGTCCTAGCCAGGCCAGAGTGGAAGAGGACCTTTCAATCCTGATGAGAACTGATGAGCTGGAGTAGGTTGGGTACTCCCTTAACTGAGGAATAGGGGAGGGGGAGGAGAAGAGGAGAGAGGGAGCTACGATTGGAATGTAAAGTGAATAAGGAAGAAAGAAAGAAAAGAAAGAAAGAAAGAAAGAAAGAAAGAAAGAAAGAAAGAAAGAAAGAAAGAAAGAAAGAGAAGAGAGAAAGAGAGAGAGAAAGAGGAAGGAAGAAAGAAAGAAAGAAAGAAAGAAAGAAAGAAGGAAGGAAGGAAGGAAGGAAGGAAGGAAGGAAGGAAGGAAGGAAGGAAGGAAGGAAGGAAGGAAGGAAGGAAGGGTTAAACTACAGCAGCCTGAGTCATCAGCCTGACAGTTGAAGAGTTAAGAAAGTTCAGTTTCTTGCCTTGAACAGTGGCCCCAAATAGCCTGAAAGCTTGAGAGTCAATGTACAGAGAGAAACAACAGAGCCACCAGCTCCTTTTGATCCCCATTGCTGACATTTCTGTTCGACCTCAGCCACCCCTGGACCCTGTGATTTAAAAGCTCACTTTTTATAAGCAACCAACCAAACAAAACATACACACACAGACACAGTCACATGACAAAACAAGGAATAAATAAGGGTTATTGGAAGCTGTAGGAGTGAAGGGTCAAGTCAACCACAAAGGCAGGCCAATAAAAATAACAGCTGAAAAGATAGCTCAGTGCTTAAGATCACTTTCTGTTCTTTTAGAGGACTCTGGTTCAACCTCTAGCACTTACATGATGACTCAAAATCATCTGTACCCAGTTTCAGTGGATCCAATCTTTTCTTCTGGGTTCAAAGGGCATCATGCATGCATATGGTACCCAAACATTAATTCAGGCAAAACACTCATACACATAGAATAAAAATAAATAAATTCTTTAAAAAAATAATAACAGCTGATTATTTGACAGAAACATTTAAACCCAAAATGTTAGTTATTTTTATAAAACTGTGTTTCTCAGTTTCTCTCTTAACCTAGCTATCATACAAATAATTGAATCTCTTATATTTGTTTAATAATAAGCTTCACAACACAATAACTGAGCAATTACTACTCTGTTCTTAACCTTCTAAGCTAGTTTGGTTTCCTCCTAGCTTTCTTCCCACAGATGCTTGCAGTTTGTAGCTTTCCTTGCTGAGCTCACTCTCCTGGTCCCTCCTGGACATCTGTACATTGCTCAATTCCCTGGCCGAATCCCTTACTTCTCTCTTTAACTCCTACTCCCCTGATGACAGGAAATACAGCCCTATTCTCTCCCCTGCTCAGTGACTCTCTGTAAACTGCTTTATAAGCAGACCAAGGAACAATTGGGAGCAGAGTTTCTGCAACACTGAGGCAGGAGATTTCTCAGAATAAGGCTTGCAAACAGATATGGGAGGATACAGAAATCAGCATTTGAACTTCCTACCCAGAATATTATGTTCAACAAAACTACCTATTAAAGTTGAGAATAAACAGAAATGTTCCATACTTTAAAAAAAAGGTGATATAAATTAATGACCACATGCCCAGCTCTATAGAGGATATTAAAAGAAATACCCCATACAAGAAGGGAGGATAAGCTTACCCATACAGTCTCAGTCACAGAGCTAAATAAGGAATGCCAGAGCAGGTAACAAAAATGAAGTCTAAAAAAACATCACAAAATCAATGATATGGCATGATAGATACACACATTTTGATAGTAACTCTCAATATTAATGATCCAAGCCTCTAAGAAAAAGACACAGACATTGGATTGGAAAACAGGATCCTCTTTTTGCTGCCTCCAACAAGCATGCCTTAACATCATAGGTGCAAATGGCCTTGGAGTAAAAAGATGATAAAAAGTATTGCAGTCAAAGAAATGAGCAGGCATTGCTATCCTAATATCTGACAAAAAAGACTTCAAAAAAAATCAGTCAAAGGAGACAGAGAAAGTCACACTCCTTAAGGATATTAAAATTACTCAGCAATGAAAAATAAGGAAATCATGAAATTTGCAGGTAAATGGAAAGGAGCATTCTGAGTGAGCTGTCCCAGAAGCAGAAAAACACACACTGTATATACTCACTCATATAGACATATAATATAGGATAAACCTCCTAAAATCTGTTCATTTAAAGAAACTAATCAAGAGGGAGGACTGAATAAAATGCTTAATCCCCATTCTGAAAGGCAAAGAGGATGGACATCAGAAGAAGAAGAAAACAGTAAACAAGCTAGGAACCTGCCACAGAGGGCCTCTGAAAGGCTCTGCCCTGCAGACTATCAAAGTAGATGCTGAGACTTATGTTCAACTGTTGGGCAGAGTGCATGGAATCTTATGAAAGAAGTGGGAAATAGTAAGATCTGGAGAGGACAGGAACTCCACAAGGAGAGCAACAGAGCCAGAAATTTGAACACAGGGGTCTTCCCAGAGACTCACACTCCAACCAAGTACCATGCATGGAGATATCCTAGAACCCCTGCACAGATGTAGCCCATGGCAGTTTAGTGTCCAAGTGGGTTACATAGTAATGGGAAGAGCGACTTCCTCTGACATAATTTGATTGGCCTGCTCTTTGATCACCTCCCCCTAAGGGGGAAGCAGCCTTACCACAGAAGATGACAATAGAGCCACTCCTGATGAGATCTGATAGACTAAGATCAGAAGGAAAGAGAGGAGGACCTCCCCTATCAGTGGACTTGGGGAGGGGCATGGTTGAAGAAGGGAGAGGGAGGGTGGGATTGGGAGGAGAGGAGGGAGGGGCTTATGGGGGAATACAAAGTGAATAAAATGTTATTAATAAAAATTAAAAATTAAAAAATTCTATAACATATATACATCAAACACGGGTGCATGCAGTTTCATAGAGAGAACAGTACTGGACATAAAGCCACTGGTAAACTGTATACTGTGATGGTGGGTGTCTTCAACACCCCATTCTCACCAATAGACAAGTAGTCGAGACTAAAGTGCACAGAGAATCATTGGAGTTTAAAGGCACCACAAATCAAATAGACTAATAGACATCTGCAGAAGCAATCCACTCAAACATGTATTTTCTGTAGCCCATGGAACTTTCTTCAAAATAAATCATATATTAGGACATACAATAAATGAAGGAGAGAAAGGTAGGGACAACTAATGCAAATGTGTCTTTACTGCAATGCGAAAGGGGACAACAAATACATTTGTTACAAGTCAATAAAAATGAAAGTCTAAAACGAGAGATGTTTTTTAAGAAACCCAAACCCAACTGAAAGAAGACAGCCTTACAAGAAAATGTGTTTTTTTTTCTGAAAGCCTCAGAGAAATATTAAATTTAGATATTTTGAATAAAAAATGTAAAAAATATTTGATCAAAAATTTTTAATGTGCAATTTTTTTTCACTTAAGGAGGATTTTCTTAAGCATTGAAGGAAATATATTCCAGTTTAAAAATACTGAACCTAGAGGGTATTATGCTAAGTTAAGTAAGCCAGACACAAAGTATAAATACTGCATGATGTCACCTTTGTGTGAAATCTATAAAAATTTAACTACGGGGCAGAGTGTTTGCTGTGGGATAGAAGTAAATGGTGTATTTTAATCACAGAGCACAAGCACTCAGTTAAAAGATGAACAGTTTCTTAAATCTACGTATACCATGCTGACTATAATGAATAACAGCAAATTAACTAGAAATTTTCTAAGACCCGAAATGTCCATACCTCATACAAATTTCATTTGTCTAGGGGGATAGGTATAGTAATTACTTTGAATCAACTATTTCACAGTGCATGTAAAAACATCACATTATATATCCTGAATATATATGTCTGTTGCTTTTTTTGCTTTTGTGCCTTTTTTCAAGTATATTTCATTGAAGCTGGGAGAGAAAACTTGTCCACTTGAAAGTCAGTCACTATACACATACATACTTATATGTTTGTATGTACACAAATATATACACATATTTATATATATATATAAATATATACTTATATACATATATATGAGTTTCCTCTTTTGAGACATGTCTGCTTGATACCAATGCTCTCATTTCTTATCTGTATTCATTATTTGATTCTTTAAAATGTTTCCTTAAAAATTCTTGAAAAAAGAATAGTTCTTGACTATGTCTTCATATCATACATAAGGCACAACTCAGAACGATGATCCTGAGTGACTGATGTTTTGCAATACAAGACACTCAAGGATGCACTGTATTTTTGTTCATGATGTGCAGAGCTGGAACTCTGAAACAGTGAAAACAAGTTTCCTCTGTCTTGAAGCTCATCTTCATGTACTATCAGTAGCCCTCAAAAGAGAAGAAGCTTGTTTTTCAAGCACCTGAGCAACACCAAACTTACAGTCAGGGCTGTGCAAATGTGGGTAGAGCCAAAAACAAATGTCTGTAATTGACACCATTGATATCCTTTTTAAAAAAAATAGAAATGATGCTAAAGAAGTAATAAACCAGACAACTTGGCAAAAGCACCCTTAGCCAGGAAAATACAGACCTGAGAAAAGGCTCAGGTTAACCATTCCATATTGAGCATAAAAAAAAAGCAAACTCTAAAGACATTCTAAAAACTAGGACAGAAACAAAGTAAGAGTTCTCTAATAATTCTTTTGGGGTTGAGCTTTTGAGTACATGTAGGCTTTAAAGTTCTTTCATGACCTTGTTTAACAGTTGTCATTTTCCTCACTAATTACAACAAAATAAATGTGAAAATATCAATTAAAGAGGAAAATTGGGGAAACACAGAAAGTCTTTCAAGATAGCAATGTTTTTTTTTTGTTTGTTTGTTTTTTTGCCAGGGACACATGACAAGACTTAGAAGGAAGGAAAAGTCAGATATCAAGACCTGCTTCCAAACTCAAAAGTTTTCCAAGCGTGTTCTCATCTTAGAGAGAAAAAGGAGATTTAGGAGACAGAGACAGGATAATCTCAAGTTCACAGTGAACCATGTGAATGTCACCAATTCCAGGCAAACAAGAGCTATTTAGAAAAATCCAATCTTTAAAAAATGGGTCCAAGTACTTTTGGTTTGCATTTCGCTGATGAGAAAGGATGTTGAACAGTTTTTAAATTTATTTTTTTATTATTATTAATTATAATTTATTCACTTTGTAGCTCTATTGTAGCATCCTCCCTCATCTCCTCCTGTTCCCACCCTCCCTCCCTCTTGTCCCCTATGTCTCTCCAATAGTCCATTGATAAAGGAGGACTTTCTCCCCTACTGTCTGACCCTAGTCTATCAGGTCTCATCAGGACTGTCTGGATCCATTTTCTCTGTGCTCTACTAAAGCCACCCCACCAGGGGGAGGTGATCAAAGAGCAGGCAACCAAGTTCATGCCAGAGATTGCCCATGCTCCTCTTACTAGGAAACCCCCATGGAAACTGGGCTGTCCATGGGCTACATGTGAGCAGAAGGTTTAGGTCTTCTCCATGCATGGTCCTTGGTTGACTCATCAGTCTCTGCAGGCTCCCCTGGGCCCAGATTTATTTGATTTGGTTGGTCTCCTTGTAGAGCTCCTGTCTCCTTCAGGTCTTTTTATCTCCCCTTCTTCTATAAGATTCCCTGCACTCTGCCAAATTTTGGCTCTGAGTCTCAGCCTCTCCTCCAATGCCTTGCTGGGTAGAGCTTTCAGAGGCCCTCTGTGGTAGGCTGCTGTCCTGTTCTCTGTCTTCTCCAGCTTCTGTTTATCATGTCTGTCCTCCTGAATGAGGATTAAGCATCTTTCCTCTGGTTCTCCTTGTTTAACTTCTTTAGGACTATAGATTTTAGTACGTTTATCCTATATTATATGTCTAATATCCACTGATGAGTGAGAATATACCATATGTGCCTTTCTGCTTCTTGGTTTCCTCACTCAGGATGATCTTTTCTATCACCAACCATACATTTGACAGAGGGATAATAGCCACAATAAACCAAAAACTCAGGAAGTTAAACACCAACAAACCAAGTGAGCTCCAATTAAAACTGGGGTACAGAGCTAAACGTAATTCTCAATAGAGGAATATCAAATGGCAGAGAAACACTTAAAGAAATCCTCAAAGTCCTTAATCATCAGGGAAATGCAAATCAAAACAACCCTGAGATTTCACCTTACACCCATCAGAATATCTAAGATCAAAAACTCAAGTGACAACACATGCTGGAGAGGTTGTGGAGGAAGGAGAGGCCTCCTCCATTGCTGGTGGGAATGTAAACTTATACAACCACTTTGGAAATCTATCTTGTGCTTTCTCAGAAAATTGGGAATAGTGCTTCCTCAAGACCCAGCTATACCACTCCTAAGCATATAGCCAAAATATGCTCAAGTACACACAGGACATTTGTTCAACTATGTTCTCAGCTAAAATCTGGAAACAACCCAGATGTCCCTCAACCAAGGAATATATACAGAAATTGTGGTACACTTACACAATGGCATACCACTCAGCAATTAAAACAAGGAAATCACAAAAATTGAACATCTCTTTGAGTGCTTCTCATCCATTTGAGTTACCTCTTTTGAGAATTCTGTTTAGATCTGTATGCCATTTTTTTTTTAATTGGGTCATTTGTTTTCTTGTTATCTAGTATTTTGAGTTCTTTTTATGTTTTGGATATTAGCCCTCAATCAGATGTGCAGCTGATAAAAACGATTTTCCCGGTTCTGTGGATTTCTGCTCTGTCTGAAGGATGGTATCCTTTGCCGTGCAGACGTACTTCGGTTTCAGGAGGTCTCATTTATTGTCAGACACAGTGCCTGCGCTGCTGCTGTTCTCTTCAACGGAAGTTGTCTCATATGCCAATGCATTCAAGACTGTTCTCCTGCTTTCTTTCCTATTAGGTTCCACATCGGATTTTATGTTGAGGTCTTTGATCCACTTGGGCTTCGGTTTTGTGCAGGGGGATAAAAGGCTCTATTTGCATTCTTCTACGTGTTTCATACAGTTAGACACAGCTACTTAGTGGATATTAGATGGCCAACAGAAAATAAACTCAACTGTCTTTGGAGGTTCCTTGTCTCTGAATGTCATGCTAGGGTTTTTCCTTTTTATAAAAAAAGTTATTTATTTATATGTATGGTTTTTTTTTCCTCTCTCTTTTTACCCTACAGGTTCTTTGTATATGCATTATAGCTTTCAGTTGAGTGGTTTTATGGGATTCCTGTGTGTATGACCTTTAGAAGTCTGTGTCTGTATTTGTATCTTGTGCCTTTTCTTGGGCTCCTTTCCATTTCTTTTGTATTGTCCTAACTTTGCATTAGTTTTGTTTTCTGTTATATACATATTTTATTATATTATTATCCCTTAGAAGATTGTTTTCTAATGAAACAGAAGGGAGTGGATCTGCATAGGAGAAGAGTTGGAAGAAACTGGGAATAGTAAAGAAAGAGAAAACCGGTAATTGAGATGTATTATGAGAGAAAAATATAAGCTATTTTCAATAAAAGGAAAAAAAAACTCTTCAGGAAAGAAAAAATATTTTATTCTAGGTGTATCTACAAAAAAAGAATGGGGTCAAATGTATGTAATTAAGGTTCATAAAAATGGTATGTGGATATAATTAGACATCCAGGACAAATGCTGAATCAGGATGTCAAGTTGGGTACCACACAACATTTAAAACAACCCTGAGGATGAATGGTTGGTACTTCCATTAATACACATTTTCTGTTACTAAATGAATAACCATTTTGTCAATTTTGAAAAAGTAATTTAATAATTGTAAAACAGTATGTAAGTAACAAACCAAAATTTTGAAACAGAATATTTTTCAAATCAGTATATAGCTTAATATTTCATAAAATTTATTATAACAATTATTTTTAAAGTATTTATAAGGCAAAAAATCCTTTCTATGGATAATAAAGCAGTAGTTAAATTTGTTTGTTGTGCAAAATAACAGTTGCCCGATGACATGAGTTTCTATACTCACTGATTAGGTACCATAAACATCTATAACATTCTTGTCGATAATTCTGACTTAGTATTACATGGAAATTATTTAAGTTTATATTTTGATTAACTATTAATTATATCCATTGTGTTATTATATTTTGTCAACATTTGGAACATATGAAATACAACTCTAAGTTTTGTGGCATTGTCAGTTGTTATATATTAAACACAATAAATAATGGGGCAAAGATCTATTCTGACACCCCTGAATTGTTCTGTCACTTATGAGCTAGGCAACTATAATTTTGAAGTCAATGGAAAAATCAAATTGATTGAATGGTTTGTGAAAATCAATTAAAGTTCACAGACAAGATTATTTTATAAACAATTTACAATATGAAGTTTATATCCTCTATAAAATAGTAGAATAAAGATTTTTTTAGAATCCAAAACAATATGTTTCATATTTCACTTATAAATTAATTTGCTCAGTACTAATAACAGTAGTATTTTCAAAAATATAGTTCCATAAAACAATTTAAGAAGTGGGAAACAATAAGATCTGGAGAGGACAGAAACTCCAAAAGGAGAGCAACAGAACCAAAGAATCTGAGCACAGGGATCTTTCCTGAGACTGATACTCCAACCAAGGACCATGCATGGAGATAACCTAAGACCCCTGAACAGATGTAGCCCATGGCAGTTCAGTGTCCAAGTGGGTTCCATAGTAATAGGAACAGGGACTGTCTCTGACATGAACTGATTGGCCTGCTCTTTAATTACTCTTTAATTGCTCTTTAATCCCCCTGAGGGGGGAGCAGCATTACCAGGCCACAGAAGAAGACAATGCAGCCACTGCTGATGAGACCTAATTGACTAGGATCAGAAGGAAGGAAAGGAAGACCTCCCCTATCAGTGGACTTGGGGAGGGGCATGCGTGCAGAGCGGGGAGGAAGGGAGGAATTGGGATGGGAGGAGGGAGGGAACCACAAGGGGGATACAAAGTGAATAAAGTATAATTAATAAAGTATTTAAAAAAAATAAAAATAAGAAAGGAAAAAATCACAATCAAATTATTAAACTTTAAAAACATCAAGGAATCAAAACATTAGTTGTAAAAATAGACAGATGAGACTATTCTCACCAGCAATTATATACAGATGTCAAGTGAGCATTTGATGAGTTACTCAACATTGTACATTATTACTGAATAGTGAACTTAAAATAAATAAACAAATATATGCCATCACTTACTTATTGAATTGTCTAAAATCTAAACTACTGATAATGTCAAATGATGGCAAACATGGAGAGCAATGTTTGCTCAGCATTCAAAATGGTACAGCCATTTCAGAGGAGAGTCTAGTGGAAAACAGCCTGGTGGTTTTTAACAAAGCAAAACATATTCTTGCCATATGATCTAGCAAACAAGCTCCTTGAAATTTTTCCAAATGATTTGAAAATTTGTGTCCATTAACATACAAAACTGTATGTAAATGTTTATATCAGCTTTATTCATAATTGCCCAAAGGAAGAAACCAAGATGTTCCTCACTAGAAGAGTGAATAAACAAACTTTGGTACATTGAAACAATGGAATATTATTCAGGGATGAAAATAAATGTGCTTTGAAGCTATAAAAATCCTTGGCAGAAACATAATCACATAATGCAAAGTGAAGAGAAGAAAAGAAAAAAATCACCCGAAAAAGTTATTCATTTGCAACCTCAAAGCATGAAACTCTTGGAAAGACAAAGTTATACAGACAGTAATTAGACTACAGAAAGGGCACATTTAATAAGTAAGGGAGCACACATGGCATATACTCACTCATAAGTGGTTATTAGACATATAATATAGGGTAACATACTAAAATCTCTACTCCTAAAAAAGCTAAACAGGGAAGACCCTAGAGAAGATGCTCAATCCTCATTCAGAAGGTAAAACGCGATACTCATCGGAAGCAGAAGACAGGGAACAGGACAGGAGCCTACCACAGACAGCCTCTGAAAGACAAAACTGATTCTGGTATCAGAATCAGAGGCTGAAACTTATAGTCAAATTTTAGGCAGAATGCATGGAATTTTATGAAATAAGGGGTGAGTAAGAAAGACCTGAAGCAGACAGGAGCTCCAAAAGGAGACCAACAGAGCCAAAAAACCCGAGCCTAGGGGACTCTGAAAAGAATGACATCCCAAACAAGGACCGTGCATGGAGAGGACCTGAAAATCTGGCTCAGAGGTAGACTATAGACTCAGTCTCCAAGTGGGTTCCCTAGTAAAGGGAACAGGGACTGTCTCTGACAGGAACTCAGTGGCTGACTGATCACCTTCCGCTGAGAGTGGAGCAGCCTTACCAGACCACAAAGGAAGACAATGCAGCCAGTTCTGATGAGATCTGATAGGCTAGGATCAGATAGAAGGAGAAAAAGACCTCCCCTATCAGTGGACTAGGGGAGGAGCATAGGGGGAGAAGAGGGAGGCAGGGTTGGACTGGGAAGAGATGAAGGGGAACTACAGCTGGGATACAAAGTGAATAAATTGTAATAAATGATGATAATGATGATGATGATGATGAAAAATCATTGTTAGAAAAAACTATTTCTTAATCTTGAACATACAACATTTATTAAAGGCAAAACATTAAAAAAGGTATAGAAAGGAATTCACTTTAATGTAAACTGGGTTATAAGAAAATGCCTTCCAAATGTTGACTAGAAATAGTCAAGTATGTCACAACAATGTAAGATGACAAAAAAAGAGAAAACTTTGTAGGGTGTTCACAGAGAAACATTTCTGCTCAATTTCCAATGATACCGAATTTACTTGCAAAATAAATTAATATTCATCAAACTGCCAAAAGAGTTGTAACAAGAGATCCACATTTATGTTTTCCAACAGACATTGAAATGACAAACAGGTATGTGAAAAATGTTTAGCGATATTAATCATCATAGACATGCAGTTAAGACTACAGTATCAGAGACCTGCACTTAAAACTGAAGTGTTGTGTGACTTCATATCATTAAAAATTGTCTATCACAAAATAGGTGAAGATAACAATTGTGGAGATCACATGGAATAAAGAACAACCACTCCACACGGTCTCTGGGAATAGAAGCTAGTGAAGCTACACAGAACCAAGTATGAAGCTCCCTCAAAAATTACAAATCAAACTACTATGTATGATGCAACAGGCCCACTTCTGGGTATATATTCAAAGAAGAGAAAGCCATGATATCAAGGAAGTATCTTATTCCCTATGCTTAATTAACAACAACCAAGACAAATGCAAAGAGCCTTTATGGGGTCTGTCAACTGCTGAATGGTTTAAGAAAATGTAATATATATATATATATAAGAAATTGTTGTTTATTCATAAAAATTATGAAATCCCCCCACCTTATCCCTCCTGTTCCCATCCCTCTACCCTCCCCCAGTTCCTTCCTTCCATCTGCTCTAATCTATTTCCCCTTCTCAGTAATATTCAAGCATCCCTCCTCGGGCCCTCCTTGTTACTTAGCTTCTTTGGGTCTGTTGTTTGTTGCATGGTTATCCTGTGCTTTATGACTAAAATGTGCTTACAAGTGAGTACATGCCATGTTTGTCATTCTGGGTCTGGATTACCTTACTCAGGATGATTTTCTCTAGCCCCATCCTTTTGCGTGCAGGTTTTATGATGTCAATGTTTTTACTGGCTGAGTAATGCTCCATGGTGTAAATGCAATGGCTGTGTAGTGGGTTCTTCATGTGGGATTTCCAACGCAGGAGCAGAGCTATCTCTGACCACATTGCCTGCCTCTGGATCTTTTCCCCTAACCGGGCTGCCTCCTCTAGCCTTAGTAGAAGATGTGGCTAATCTTACTGCAACTTGATATGTCAAGGCTGGTTGATATCCATGAAAGGCCTCCCCTTTTCTGAGAAGTAGAGGAGAGTTATGTGTGGGGGAGGGCAAGGGAGAGACTGGGAGAAAAGGAGAAAGAGGACGCTGTAAAGTAGATAAATAACTTAGTCAATTAAAAAAAATGGTGTGAATAAAAAAAGAATGAAATCCTGTTAGCTCTGATGATGATTGGACTGGAGATCATTATATTACATGAAATAAACTAGAAACAAAAATAGAATGGCATCATGATCTCACTGAGATATAGAATCTACAGAAGGTGATCTAACAGAAACTGAACTAAAATGGAAGTTACCAGAGGCTGTGCAAGATAGATGAGTGGAAGAACCGCCGAAAGCCCATCAAAGGATGCTACTTGCTATAGACAGAGCTGAGCAACTGCAGGTGTGCTACCGTGAAGGCGTATAGGCAACAGTGAACTAGTCATTTAGAAAAAGAGTGAACGATTCTCCATGTGTCCCTGTGGATATATAACAGAAGAGACGTTTACGCAATTTAATCTAAGCATTCTGCACTGCACACAGGTAGTAAAATGGGCCATGACACCACTTGAATTTACGCAATCGTTGATGTGAGTTAATAACAAATTCAAACTTAAACATTAAAACATAAATTGTTAATCAAATGGTTGGTCTCAAAATTGATATCAAATAGCGATTAAAATTAATGTGAGGGAGACATATCAACCAAAAATCTCAAGATTATAAACTGACTTTTGTTATTTTATGGTACAAATTTACTTTAAACATGTCAAAAGAATTAAAAAGTCATGAATTTCTCATGTCTAATTCTGAATAAATAATTTAAATAATTACAATATTGTTAGAACTCCTTGAAAATTAATTTAAAGCTGATCAATGCCAATACTATTAAAAGAAAATCATACATGAGTGACAAAATTTTCTTTTTATTAAAAATATAAGATTTATTTTATAAGTTGCTGCCAGTTAATATATTGCTTAGTACCTCTATTACTGTCAGTGTGTACACAGTTTTGAAATTTTGGGGTCATAAGTAGAAAATACAACTGCTCTAAATTAACCTGTATGTAAATCCCTTAATCTAGAGTCCCAGGTCAGGGTAATAACAGATGATGAAGACAGAATGTAGGCAATATGACACAAATGAAAATAAAAAGTTGATATTTTTCTAATCTCAACGCAACCATATTTTCCTCTTTTGTGAGTGTTATGGATAACTGAATAAAAATGTGATTGGCAGTGAAAGTGTAAAACCATAGGCAAACCCATGGATTCAGGATAGCCATTTTTATTCTACTGATGTTCACTGGATAGAACCGGCCCAGGCAAGTGTTTGAGTAGCTTCCCTAATCCATATGTGCAATGTTTATATTTGTGAGTTAATTAGAATAAAGCGATTTTTTTAAGTTAAAAACTTAAATCTACTGTCCCAATACATAGAAACAAATGATTTATATGAAATTAAGCATTCAAAGTAAATCTAAATGTATAGCTACATTTGTGGAGTTTTTAATATTTATAATTTTGTTGTCAAATACTAAAGATATCTACAAGACAGAGAACCCTCTTCTTAGATGCACATTATCTAAGTTGTTTGATCTAAAGATTATATGTCCATTCTTAATATAGACGTTTTACCAGACCAGGAACCTATGGCTCATCCTGTTGATTCTTTAATATTATCCAAAGGCTAAAAGCTGTAAGTTTTGGCAAGGTTCAGTTTATCTGTTTTGAAACTTAGTTCTGTTATTCATTTAAAATTACTGTATACTGTGATGTAATGCTGTGCTCATTTGGTTTGAGGCAGTAATGATTTGTCCCAGACTCAGATAGGACTAGGCCAAAAAACTTATTCACCATTGCCAAACATATAACTAATTATAAATATACTTTCCCTTCTGGGATCTAGAGTCTGCTCCATAACTTCTATGAAAATTCTGCCTTGAATAACACTCCGATTTCTGTAATTGTATGGGATATTTTGAAATTGATATATGCTAAGTTCACCAATTTTTTTCAAGATTATTTTGATTACTTGGCGTTTCATACACACACACACACACACACACACACACATTGCATCACATCACATCACAAAGTTTGGTGAAAATTACAAGCAACTTATAACTTAATTGGGATTAACTCATTGCTTGGCCAGAGTAAACCTTTAATACAGGAATTTAAACCCTCTTTTATCTTTAAGATCATTTCTCTTTAGCTTTACAAGCAATGTTTAATAGTTGTCAGTCTTTAGATCCCCTGAATAGATGTAGCCATAGCAGCTCAGTCTCCAAGGGGGGTCCCTAGTAAGGGGAGCAGGGACTGTCTCTGACATGAACTGCCTGCTCCTTGATCACTTCCCCCTGGAGGGGTGGCCTTGCTAGTCCACAGAGGAAGAGAATGCAGGCTGTCCTGTTGAGACTTAATAAGTTAGGGTCAGATCATAGGAGAGGAGGGAGTCCCCTTCTCTGAATTAGGGAAGGGAAATAAGGAGGAAAAAGGAAGGAAGGTGGGACCAGCAAGAGAAAAGGGACAGGGATACAATCAAGATATAAAGTGAATAAATTATAAAAAATAAATTTATATATTAAAAAAGAAAAAGAAACTTTGTTTTATCCTCTTAAATAATCAGTTATATTTCATTTCTTTTTTCTGTTATTTTTTCCATTTTTCCCTTAAACTCATGTATTTATTCTATTTAGATTTAGTTTCTTATTTTTCTGACATTATGACATGCAAGACTAAATACAGCGTTGGTGTTATTTTCTGCTATAATTTTCGTGTGCACATTTTCATTTAAAGGAAACTAAGTTGAATCTGATATTTTCTTATGCTTAATCTTGGCATTATCCAGTGCTAAAATTTTCCTATTTTCTCTAAAGATATCTTCTCTGGTTATAGTTCTATGTATTTAGAATTTTCCTTATTTATTTCTGTTGTAGATTCCTAGTATAATTCTGTTCTGGTCAAATGTACTGGCTAATAAAATCAAGTATAGCATGTCCTTGTCAATACACTATTTAATCTGTCAATTTTTAAAATGTATTGTAATGTCCTAGTATAAATGATTAATTTTGTATTTTTCTGTTCAGTCTTACAAGTTTTGCTTCACAGATTTGAGGATTCTCTTGATCAGTGACTAATATTATATGTATTACATATATATATAAATATGTAATATTTATATATATACAGATTATATTTATTTTTGGTAATTTTTTGATCCTTAGATAGAAAGCTAGTAGACAAATAAGATAGATAGATATATAGACAGACAGACAGTCAGATAGATAATTTGGGGATTTTCACCATCAATTCATATATGTATATTTAATTAACATATCTGAGACTCTTTTATCATGAAGTACCCTCTTTGACCTATTAAAAGCAATTTTCCTAATGTATATTTTATCTAGTTGTTTTCATAAGTTCTTCATTTTTATTGTGGTTTCCTTAATATGCCTACACACTTAAATATATAGACATACATATTACACATGTATGCATTCCCTGTATGTATAATCTGTCTTTTGATTATAATGTTTAGAATATTTATACTTAATATAATATCTACATAATTATATTTTTCTGTTCATTGTTTCTTTTTCTCTTTTCTTCTCCCTTTTTCTTTCTTTTCTTTCTTCTATGGTTCTGAGTCAGGGTGGCATGAAGCACAGTCAGACTTAAAACTATCAGACTTAGCTAGATAGTTGAGGATCCTTATTTTTCTTTACTCACCACACCAAGTGTAGAAATTATAAACACCTAACACCGTACATAACAATATGAAATTTGAGGGAGGTTACGTTTTTGTTTTTGTTTTAAAAGCGGAAGAATCTTAACCCAGAGTTTTGTGTATGTGTGATAAGCGCTCTGACACTGAGCTACACTCCAAGGTTTTAGCTATATTTTCATTTATGACTTTAATATTTGCATTAATTAATATTTGCATCATTTTGCCTCTTCTGTTTCTCTCTAACTGGTTCTTCTAGTGATAAATGCATATTTTCCACATCATTTTAACTCTTAATTTCTTATTTAAAAAGAAAAATTTTAGTGCTTACATCATAGATTACAAGGATGTATGAGAACTGTCTGTTATAACGATGCAGTATGACTTTTGTTAACAAAATCTAATATTTTCTAAAGTTAAAAAATGACAATTATGTATTTGTAAGAAGTTTGTTACTTTGATTTTAATATTTATATTATTCACTTCTTTTTAAAGATTCTAGTTACACTTGAGCATCATTTTCACTAACCTAAAAGATTTTTGTAAATATTTACTACTGGCTGTGCGTGCTAAAATTGTACATACAAAAGCCCTTATATTCCTGGGATGGATTTACTTTATCTCATATTACAACCATATTTTTTAATTTTAATTTTTTCACAGTTTATTCATTATATATCGCAATTGAAGCTCCCTCCCTCAACTCCCTCTCAGTCTCACCCTCCCTCCCTCTTCCCCTCATCCCCTTCCCCTAGTCCACTGAAAGGAGGAGTTCTCCATTATTGCTATCTGCCCCTAGATTGTTAAGTCTCATCAGGACTGCCTGGATCCTCTTCCTCTGTGACCTGGTAAGGCTGCAACATCAGGGGCGAGTGATCAGAGAGCAGTCAACAAAGTTCATGATAGAGGCAGCCCCTGCGCTCATCACTCAGAGCCACATGGAGAATGAGCTGCCAATTGGCCACATCTGAACAGAGGGTCTAGGTCCTCTTCATGTTTTTACTGATGTAGATTCTTTAAAAGTTTGTCCTTTTATGATTTTGAATTTGAAATATATCATCCTGTGTCTTCTAGATTCTATCGATTCAAATGGTATATATGGTACTGATTGGATTCTTTTGTTTATTTTTTTTTATAATGAATCATTCTGTCTGGTTGCACTGAAATTTTTTATTTTGCAGAGAGCTAGAGAGGGACATTTGGGAGTATTTGGAGGGACAACAGAGAAAAGAGAAATAATGCAATTATGTTGATCTCAAAAAGAAAAGAAAAAAATTTCATGTTGTATCTGCTTTCAACCGGTAGATTGCAACATGTCAATTTTTTAATTTATCAATTTAAGATATGTTTCAACACTCTCCAAGAAATCTGTAAAATTTTCAGCTTTTTGTTTTTTAGAGTATGGTGCTGAATTATTGACCTTTAAATTTAATTTTAATTACCATAACTTTCTTTTTTATTTTTATTTATTTATTTGTTTGTTTATTATGATTTATTCACTTTTTATCCCTGCTGCAGCCCGCTCCCTTGTCTCTTCCCAGTCCCACTCACCATCCCTCTCCTCCACCTATGTCCTTTTCCTAATCCCCTGATAGGGAAGGACCTCTTCCCCTTCTCTCTGACCCTAGCCTATTAGGTCTCATCAAGGCTGGCTGCATCATCTTCCTCTGTGGCCTGGCAAGGCTGCATTCCCAGGGGGATGTGATCAAAGAGCCAGCCACTGAGTTCATGTCAGAGACAGCCCCTGTACCATACCCTTTACTAGGGAACCCATTTGGAAACTGAGCAACCAATGGGCTTCCTCTGAAAAAGGGGTCTAGCTTCTCTCCATGCATGGTCCTTGGTTGGAGTATCTGTCTCTGCAGGCTCCCTGAGCCCAGGTTTTTTGGCTTTGTTGGTCTCCTTGTGGAGTTCCTGTTCCCTCCAGATCTATCTATCTCCCTATTCTTCCATAACAATTCTGGCACTCTGCCCAAAATTTGGCTGTGAGTCTCAGTATCTCCTTTGATACCCTGGTGGGTAGAATCTTCCAGAGGTTCTCTGTGGAAAGCTCCTGTCCTGTTCCTTGTCTTCTCCCACTCCTGATATCTATCCTCTTTGCCCTTCTGAATGAGGATTAAGCATCTTCCCTAGGGTCCTTCTTGTTGTTTACCTTCTTTAGGATTATAGATTTTAGTATGTTTATCCTGTATTATATGGCTGATATCCACTTATAAGTGAGTATATACCATATGTGCCTTTTTGCTTCTAGGTTACCTCATTCAGTATAATCTTTTCTAGTTCCCACCATTTACCTGCAAATGTCATGATTTCTTTGTTTTTAATTGCTGAGTAGTATTCCATTGTGTAAATGTACTTTCTGTATCCATTCCTTTGTTGAGGGATATCTAAGTTGTTTCCAGATTCTGGCTATTACAAATAAAGCTGCAAATGTTTTTGTTGAATGGTACATAGACATACCTAGGAGTACTATAGCTGGATCTTGAGGAAGCGCTATTCCTACTTTTCTGAGAAAGCACCAGATTGATTTACAAAGTGGTTGTACAAGGTTACATTTCCACCAGCAATGGAGGAGTGTTCCTCTTCTCCATAGCCTCTTCAGCATGCATCATCCCATGAGTTTTTGATCTTAACCATTATTCTGATGGGTGTGGGGTGAAATCTCAGGGTCTTTTTCATTTGCATTTCCCAAATGACTAAAGATGTTGAGGATTTCTTTAAATGTTTATCTGCCGTTAGCCTAACTTTCAACTTCAAAATTATTACCTTCTTGCAGTTTCAGTGAGATATTCTTATTTACTGGTTTATTGTCAGTAAAATTTCCATCATGGTTTATATAAATAAGTATAACACACACCTCTTTAAATTCTTTTTATTAGCTTTTTAGCTTGGCTTTCTGGGAGATGCTCTTGTATTATTGAAGCTTGGTGGTTATTTGTGGACTGCACAAGGATTATTCTCAAGCCCTTGGAATCAGTACAATACCTGTCCTCTTCAGGAAACTCCGTTCAATGTTTAAAGAAATGTTGTCCACATTTAACTTTCTTGAGGCTGTTTTCATGACCAGTAAGCACACTGATATAAACCATTCCAAGGTCACTTCCAGGATGCTCTAATGTTTTTGATCACATTAGTTTCAGTTGCAATATGTGCAACCTCAGCCAGAAATGATTTATCTTAATTATGTCTGTTACTTCAGCCTAATAGAGCTCGATAGTTGGTTTTTGGTTGTTTGCTTGCCTTCAAGTAGACCTTGTAATCAGCAGTGCAGATGAATGAGGATGCTACTCAGCATTCCAAAAGCCAAGGTTACCAGTTTTCACAATCTTCTGGTCCTGGCAAACATGACTCTGAGGAGCCCTAGGCCAGAATGTCAGCTTCTTAATGCTCTTCCCCAAGTTCAGCAATTTTTCAGGCAAAACACTTCTCCAATTATTCTGTGACTTGGTTAGTTTCCAGAGAAGTAGAATGGTACTATGTGACAGTTTTGTGGCAGTATTTTGTTTTTATGGTGTTTATTTGTTAATATATCTAGTCATATAAAGGTCTACCTTGTGACTTTTAATTTGTTTCTCAGTTGCAACAAAAATTCAAATAACTTCACAGACAACTTTAGTGTGCATGAAGAAATTTAGAATTATTTTAAAGTATAGTAACATGAACAATGAAGATAAAATTTAAATTTGAGTTACAGGAATCATAAAGAAAATCCTGAATGTAAACCTGGCTAAAAATTCATGAGCAAACAGAAAGGAACAGGTAGTTGCAAGAAAGGAATTTCATGAAAGGATGGACTAGTTGAAGGTAAAAGTAGAGAAATAAAAGAATGAGCTCAGGTGAGTTATTGAAAAGAAGTGTTGAAGAGTAGTTATAGTCATAAAAACAGAAATGTATGTGCTATGTTAGAAAGATTTCTGAAAGGTTGTGGAAAACAGGAAATAAGGGACCAAGAGACAATGAAATCTGGAAGTTATGCTCAAGACAGCATGCATAATGGTGAACATGCAAGCCCCAAAAAACAGTTACAGCACACTGTTCCTTTTGTAAATGTTTTTGATATTTTTATTATTTAATATTTAATTTAAATATATTTTGATCAGATTCTTCCCCTCTCCCAAGTTTGTCCAGATCCTTTCCTCCTCCCTACCCACCCACATTTAAGTTCTTTCTCAGAAAATAAACCAAAACCCATTGTAACAGCAAAACATCCCGAACCTAGGAAACAAAATAGAACTTTACCACCCCCTCTCAAAAAACAATAAAAACATAAAACAAAAAACAAACAACAACAAAAAACTATTACCAAGTGAAAGCACACACAGAAGCTGTGGAGTTCATTTGTTGCTCAACTACTGAACATGAGCTTCTCCCTGAGTGGCTGATTTACCCAGTGCCATTCTATTGGAGTAAACTGATTTTTCCTCTCCCAGAAAGTATAAATGACAATTCCCTTGTTAACCTTTACCCTGGAAGCTAGGTTTTTATTCATTCATTCATTCATTCATTCATTCAATCAATCCTGTTTTTAAAATATAACAAAATAAAATATAAGATAAAATAAAAAAATCTATCATATCAAGATAGACAAGACAGACAAACAAAAGGAAAAGAGCTCAAGAGAAGGCACAAACATCAGAAACCAACTTCTTTGCAAGCTCAGCAATCCCATAAAAACACTACTCTGGAAGTCATAAGTACTGGGTATCTGTTATAGACCCATGCAGGCTCTGTGAATGCTGCTTCGGTGTCTGTGAGTACATGTTGGCTTTGCTCATGTTGATTTAAAAGGCCTTGTTTTCTTGGTGTCCTCCATCTTCTCTGACTCTTAGACTCCTTTCTTTTTCTTTTATTAACTTATTGAATTTACATCTCGGTCATAATCCCCTTCCTCTTCTCCTCCTAGACCCTCCGTTCCTCCCTCATTCCCTCTCCCCTAATCCTCAGAATAGAGGAGCCCCCCACCCAGACACCCCAGCTCATCTATTCACATGAGGACTGAATTCATCTTCCTCCCTTTGGCCTTGTAGGGAAGTCCCTTCAGGGGGAAGTGATCAAAAAGCAGACAACATAGTCTATGTCAGAGATATCCCCCACTCTCTTAACTAGTGGGCTCGCATGAAGCCTAGTATGCCCATCAGACTTATCTTCTTGGGGTCTGTGCATTGTATTGTGTCTATCCTGTACTATAATATGACCTAATTTTGCTCATAAGTGAGTACATACCATGAGTGTCTTTCTGCTTCTGGGATACCTCATTCAGAACAATCTTTTCTAGATCCATCCATTTGCCTGCAAATTCCAAGGTTTCCTTGTTTTTAATAGCTGAGTAGTATTCCATTGTGTAAATGTACCACAGTTTCTGTATCCATTCTTTGATTGAGAGACATCTAGTTTATTTCCAGTTTCTGGCTATTAGGAAGAAAGCTGCTATGAACATGGTCAAGCAAAGTCCTTATTGTATGGTGGAACATCTTTTGGGTGTATGCCAAGGGTGGTATAGCTGGGTCTTAGACTCTTTCTACCTCCTCTTCTGAGGGGTCCCCTGAGCTCTGAGAGGAGGGTTTTGATGGAGACATCCCATTTAGGGCTGAGTATTCCAAGGTTTTTCGCTCTCTGTATATAATGTCTGGTTGCAGGTCTCTATATTTTTTCCCATCTAACATTGTGTTTCCTATGAAAAAAATGCTGCTCAGAGCATTTACAGCACATTTGTTTCTGATTGTGCCATAATGGAACTTTCATAGACAGTTGGTAATGACTTGGAAAGGTTAAAAAGGAAGGATTTAGTTTAATTTAAGCCAAGACTAGCTGCAAGGAACAAATGGTATTGACTCCAAAATCTCCAAGATAGAAGCATCTCTGTGTGTGTGCATGTTTGTCTCTGTTTAATATCCAATCCCCTTTGATTATCTGAGAATTCCATACATGCATATAATGCGTTTAAGTCTGTTATTCTGTCTCCCCAAATTCCTCTTCTATTCCCCCACCATTTTCCCCTTTACAATTGTGCTCACAATTGTAAATAGTGCAAGGCTGCCTAGTGCTGCCACAGGTGTGGGGAAATCTACTGAGGAAGCAGAGGAACTCTCAAGGAACTGCAGCCTTCAAGAAAACTGGCAGACATATACATGAAGCAGGAACTATTAAGGACTTGCTTACCCTGTCTTGGCAGAGTTCGGCAGTCGACTTGTCCTGCATTTAAGCTTGCCCATTTTAGGCAGAATTTGTCTGTTGTGAAGCGAGGGTATTTTCTTTACCCGAGTGGCTTGTTTGCCACATTTGAAGCCATCTCCATATGGAGGTTCTTCGATGCTCATTATCTTCTTTCAGGTAGGCGGGGTGCTGCCAAGAAAATGACTTGTCTCATTGTCAAAGAATCTTTAAAATAACAAGAACATTTTAAATGCCATATTCTGTAGGTCTCTGAAGTTTTTGAAGACTACCTATCTTTATGTAATTGGTTTGTATACAAAATCACATCTACAGGGTCCGAGGATTGTTCAAGGTTCCTGAATAAACTGCATTGAAAAAAAAATCACATCTATCTGTCAAACCTACAAGACTAACTGTTCAGCAGCAAACTGTCTCTGTCAATTTTTTATCTTTTGGAAGCTGCTAACATGCACTTCCTATTTACTCTCATAACTAATTTTATTCCTTCTCAAGTCTCTGATGGGGTTGAAGACCAAGTAGTTACAGTATCACATTTAAGATCAAGTTGTTTAGAAATTAAGAAATCTTTTTATATAGGTAATACCAATAAGGATAAAAGTTAATTTAGGTATAGAACTTTAAACTTATCAAGATAGATAGGATAATCAGACACTTTCTCCTAAGATACCCTCTCTATGTGCTAAATACACATGGACTAGACATTGCATGTGTAGATCTTACCTAACAGTTTTCATAATTTCATAATTATTATTGTATTGAAAGAAAAGGAACCTTTTATTGGACTTAAAGGGGAAAATGTTGGTATAATGTTCTTTTAAAATGTATATGCCTTACCCTTGTTAATTCAAATGCTGATTTCCCCACCCCCAACTCTCTGGTTTCAATCTGGATATTGCATTGTGATACTCACTATAAGCATCCTGTCTCAACTCTTGTGTAAACAGGACACAAATAAAGCAACTGGATACAATGTTGTGCAATGGGAGGAGCCAGAGGACAGGAAAGAGGGGAGGAGCTAGAGAACAGGAAGGGGCGAGAAGGAGGAGGAGCTCGAGGAGAAGAAAGCACGAGGAGAGCAGAGCTGGAGGGGAGAGCTTGGAGGACTTGGAGCGTGAACCAGACCTAAGATTTCACAAAAAGCAAGTATAATGTGGGAAATCTAAATGTTAGGAAACTGAGGGCTTGGAGGTTTAGGAGGCAGTAAATATTGCCCAGCATTGTGTTCTAGGTTAACTAAAAAAAAAAAAAAAAAAAAAAGGAAACTGGCTCTCCTTGCACAAGAGCCATCAACTGGAAACAGCAGCTCAGCTAGAGGTAGAACTTGGTGATTTCTCGTTAGGTGCTAGGGACTCCTTAGCATCATCCCCCAAGCTGAAGGGTTAGTTTGGTGGGGACCGTTTCTTAAGGCACCACTCCTTCTATTCCATTCAGAATCAGGCCTCTCTTCGTCTTTTTAAGCTCACCCTTGGTCCCAAAGTTGAATTCCGTGAGGCTCTTCTTGTCTTCAAACTGTGCATTTCTTTTCTTTTTCTTTACTATCTTTCCCCGTTCACACCAGGATCTTGGAGCAGCAATATTTCAAAAACTAAATATATGATGCATCTAGAAGAAGAAATGAATTACATTTTAGCGTATGGTTCCACTTTTAATTTAAAAAAAATAATAAATATAAATATATCTAACACTTTTATAATGTTATAACAAACTATTTGAAACTTTACTTAAAGTTATTGGTAATGACATAATCCAAAGTAAAAAGAAAGCTCTTGGTCCATTATATATGCAAGGAGATAATACAATCTGGCTTTGATGTATTTCATCTACTATATGATATTTTTACACACGTAAAATTTAAAAATGCATTGCATCATCTTGTGCACAATTATAATAAACATTTGTACAGTACAGCTTCAATTCTTCAGGTCATGCCAAATGTTCGCTGAAGGCAGTGAGCATTTCTTTATAAAGCAGCATCAGGAGATCTGAAAACAACGCTAAGGCCTATAATTACATTAAGACTGACTCATAGATTATGCCAAGAATAATTTTGTGCCTTCACGTGGGCATTACACAAATATCTTTAAAACTTAGTATAAGCTAAACAAATGTGAGCCAAGGTGAGAAGTGGGTTTTCCTAAACTGTACATGTAGTCATTAGTACTCTTATTAGCTCCTGTAAATGACCACAAGCTATTATGAAATTCTCTATTTAGAGTCTGAGCTAAAAGACTATTCACTGGGTATGGAATTCCAGAAGAATAGCTAAGTGATAATGGAGTCCAATTCACATCACTGTAGCGCCAAACCTTTCTTAGCTCAAATGGAGTGAAATACATTCATTTTCCTCTACTCAATGCTTTCCACTAATGGCCTCGCTCAGCACTTTGGACACTTGCTCATCTAAGCACTTTTTGCTGGGAAGAGGAGGGTGCACGGAGCCACAGCAGCTGCCTAATGCTCAGTTGTCCTTCTGCTGTTTGAGGATGCTCACTTACCATCACATGAACTTTCCAGGCTGTTAGCTCTGGTCAGGCACAAGAACTATCCTTTCTTCATCTCAGAGAGTCGGAAAGATCAACATGAGCTTTCAGAACTAAGTGATAGAGAGAAAAGGGAGTTAGAAATTAGCTCACATAGTACATTTTTCAAATAACACTTATGGGCTGTTGGTTGTCCGATATACCTACTGAAAATGTGATGACATGAGAAAAGGAGAAAGCAAACAGATACAAAAGAGAAGCACACAACATATTTTTATGATGGTAAATACCTATTTTCTTACAAGTTCAATATGAAGGAACTGTATGAGATGTTTGTATTTGAAATGCCTTTATTCCACCTCAGATAAGGTTCCCAATGAGAATAATGGAGTTTAAATTGTGCTTACCTACAATGTTTAAATAAGTAAATATACATTTACTAGCACCTAATACTAAATTATATTTTTATTTACATAAACATTAAAAAATCAGATAATCAGAAAACTGAAATAATGTATGGGTTATAAACAGAATATCTAAGCTATAATCAGAATATTTACCAATATATTTATTTATTAAGTAATCATAGTCCCATGAGAGTTTGCGTAGTTTCCTAAATACCTTATTTCCAAAGCCAGAATAACTCATAGTTTCCTTGCATGCTTTCCTGTGCTGTTATTGTTATAAGGCAATAACAGCAGAAGTTATAGGAAATATAAAATTTTATATTCATTTATTTATACACTTTCAACATGGAGATTGTTGCAATATTATCTATTAGTTTCTAACTTACCTTTTTTATTTACTTAACAGCAAATTATGTCTTCCAATAAGCTGAAACATTTACATTTAGCTGAGGAACCCTTGCATGGCATTCCAGCTGTAAGGACACTATAAGACTTGGAATAAGAAAAAGTATTTGCTCTCACTTGTGGGGGGAAGATTGAAGACCTGACAAAACAGAAGGTTCTGATCCCCAAAAACAAAGAACAGAGGTGACAGATTTGGAAGGAAGATAGCTAAGAGGAAGACTGTCTTCAGGAAATGGCCCGTGCAAAGGTGTTAGGACAGTGTGTGAAGTCCATCTGGAATGAGGAGGAGACATCCTTTCAGGATCTCCTGTCTCTCTCCAGCAGTGACTAGTATGAGGTACAAATGGGTGTCACAGGAGGACACTGATTGTGTAGAAAATAAACACAAATCTTACAAGATGGAAGAGTTTGCACCTGCTGTGGGTTTTATTTCAGGTTTTGATTCAGTTTGAACTAACTAGTAATGCTTGCCATCAACAAAACAATAAATATTGAGACCTGATAGGTTAGGGTCAGATAGAAGGGGAGGAGGACCTCCCCTATCAGTGGACTAGGGGAGGGGCATAGGGAGAGAAGAAAGAGGGAGGGTGGGACTGAGAGGAGATGAGGGAGGGGGCTACTGCTTGGATACAAAATGAATAAATTGTAATTAATAAAAAATAAATTATTTTTAAAAAGAAAGTATACACCTACTAACTAAACCTCAATTTAAAAATGGGAATAAACTATAATAAATAAATAAATGCAAAAAGAAAATAAAGCTTTCATTCTATAGAATATGAATGATAATCTTTGGTATAAGAACTTGACTGTTACCAATTATTAAATTGGTATGGTTTCTCAGTAAGCAGGAGAAAATCAGTCTGAGCCTTAAAATCATAGCCAGACAAGTAACATTATATGGACTGAGCATGTTATATTTATGTATTTAGGAGTGTGTGTGTGTGTGTGTGTGTGTGTGTGTGTCACGAATTTAAAAATAGGTCATGAGTTTGAGAGAGAGCAAAGAGAGATACGTGAGAGGACTTGGAGGGGAAAAAAGAAAGTGGGAAATGTTATAATTATATTTTAATTTCAAAAATGAAAACACAAAGAAAGAAAAATAATAATGTCTCCATAACTGACTAGAAATAACTCAGAAAAGCACAAATATAAATTTAAATTACAAAAATAAGAGATGCAAACAGAAACATCAGTGCAAGCTGTCAGGGAGTGTGACCAACTTGGGTTCCACAATACAGAAATTGTCATCAACACTGTTCTATTAAGACCCACTGTTGGTTCTACAGAACTTGAAATGCTAAACCTTTTATGAGATGTCTTACATTGCTAAAATATAGACACCCCTGTTAGACTAGTATTTGTACACCTCCAGCTGTCAGCTCCCTTGTGGCAGACACTGCTAATTGCTATCACCGATATTCCACACCAATAAGCATGATTGGTGGGCTCCTAGTCCCCAACCATGACATATCTGCTTTCCAAGTTGAGTAACATAAACTATTCTGACCAATGATAACGGAACAGACCTGAAGTTTGCAGGCACTTCTAAAACATCCACTTAAAAGCTAAGTTTGAATTCTTCATTCTTTCTCTAAGTTTTAAGGTAGGTACTTGTTATTTTCAGCCAGGTTGATGAGACGATATATATTCAAACAAGAAAAGTAAAAGAGGTTTGTGCTCTTAAATCATCTACGGGAAGAGTTTCCTTTTTATATTTTTATTTGTTAATTAATTAATTTATATATTCACTTTACATCCCAATCATAGCCCTCTCCTTCCACTCTTCCAGGCCCCTCTCTTGCTTCTTCTTCCTCCCCAACTTCCCTCTCCTATTCCTCAGATAAGAAGAACCCCCACCCCTACCCCAACCCACCCTACTCATTAAGTTGCATCAGGATGTCCCCTTCTCCTGTGGCCTGGTGAGGCAGCCCTTCCAGGGATGAGTGATCAGAAAGCAAGCAGCAGAGTCCAGCAGAACAGACAGCCTCCCCACTCCTGCTCCCCTTACTAGTGAACCCACATGAAGCCTGAGCGCCCATCTGCTACATCAGTGTAGGGGGTCTAGGTCCAGTCTATGCATGGTCCTTGTTTGGTGCTCAGTCTCTGCAAGCTCCTCTGGGCCCTGGTTAGTTGGTTCTGTTAGTCTTCTCGTGGAGCTCCTGCCACCTCCCAGGTTCTTCTATCCTTTCTGCCACTTTTCCTCAAGACTCCCTACACTTCACCCAGTGTTTGGCTGTGGGTCTTAATACACGGCTGGGTAGAGCTTCTCAGAGGATAGCCATCCTAGGCTGTTTTGTTCCCTGTCTTTAGCCACTTCCACTCTCTATTTATTTCTTCTTCTGAGTGAGATTAAAGTATCCTTGGGTCTTTCTTATTACTTGTCTTCTTTGGGTCTATGAATTATAGTATGTTTCTCCTGTATTACATGGCTAATATCTGCTTATAAGTGAATACATACCATGTGTGTCTTTTGGGTTACTTCACCCAGAATGATCTTTTCTAGTTCCATGCATTTGCCTGCAAATTTCAAGATTTTTTTCTTGTTTTTAATAGCTGAGTAGTATTGTAGATCAATAGTATTACAGATCAAAACTGTGTGGTACTGGCATAAAAATAGACTGGTTGATTAATGGGATCAAATCGAAGACCGAGAAATAAACCACACATTTATGAACACTTGGTTTTTTAACAAAGGAGACAAAAGAGAAAAAAGGAGAAAGAAAAAAGACAAAGGAGAAAAAAGAAAGCATTTTCAACAAATGGTGCTGGTCTAACTGGACATCTATATGTAGAAAAATAAAAATAGATCCATATTTATCACCCTGCACAAAAGTAATGTCCAATGGATCAAAGATCTGAACATAAAACCAGACACGCTAAATCTACTAGAAGAGAAAGTGAGGAAGAGCCTTGAACTCATTGGCACAGGAGACAACTTCCTGAACAGAACACCAACAGCTCAAGCTCTAATATCAGTAATTAATAAATGGGACCTCATGAAACTGAAAAGATCCTGTAAGGTAAAGGACACTGTCAATAGAACAAAATGGCAGTCTGCAGACTGAGAAAAGATCTTCACTAGTCCTACATCCCTCAAAGGACTAATATCCAAAATATATAAAGAACTCAATAAATTAAACACCAACAAACAAAATAATTCAATTTTTAAAATGAGGTACACTTGGAGATCTTTCTGCCAGCTCCCCATCTGCTTGGCCCATCTGGGTCACAAACACAAAGCCCAGCAGAGGTGATCTGGGCACAGGACCCAATCCCCATTGTTCCCCACCTCCAGGAGGCCTGTGTGGTGCCAAACAAGATTTTGGCTTAGAGGACTCTCTGCCTGCTTCCCTTCTGCCAGGCCCACCTGTGTCACAGACACAGCAGAGACGGTGAATTCAGTGGAGGTGAGCTGGGTGCTGGACCCAAGCTCCATTGTTTCTATCCCAAGGTGGACTGTGTGGTGTCAGACTAGCTCTCAGGATTGGTGATCTTTCTGCTTGCTCCCCATTTGCCTAGACCACCCAGGACACAGACAGTGAACCCAGCAGAGGGACCACCAAGCTGGCAGACAACAGAGTCAACCAGATGGCTAGAGGCCAGCATAAGCGCACAAGCAAGAAAATGCAGGGCCAAATGACACCACCAGAAACCAGCAGTCTCACCACAGCAAGCCCTGGACATACTAACACATCTGAAGCACAAGAAAAAAGATGTTAAAGCTGAGGTTAGAAAATGATAGATGCTTCTCGGCCTTTTGGCTAAGATCAAGTGTAGAAAATGATAGAGACCTGAGAGAAAAAAAAGCTCTCAAAGTAGTACAGGCAAATACAAACAGGTGAAAGAATTGAACAAATCCCTTAAAGAAATAAAGAAATGCAGGAAGCTAAAATCAAACAGGAAAGGAAATGAATAAAGCTAATTTACTACCTTAAAAAAAATGGAACTAGAAGCAATAAAGAAAATAAAATCGGAGGCAATCCTGGAAATGGAAAACCTAGGAAAAAGGACAGGAACTGTAGACACAAGCATCACCAACAGAATGCAAGAGATGTAACAGAGAATCTCAGGGATAGAATATACTATGGAAGAAATCAATACATCAGCCAAAGAAAATGTTAAAACTAAAAGGCTCCTGACACAGAACATCCAAGACATCTGGGACACTATGAGAAGACCAAACCTAATAATAATAGGAATAGAAGAAGAAAAGCTCCCAGCTTCAAGGCCCAGAAAATATTTTCAACAAACTCAGAAGAAAACTTTCCCAACCTAAACAAAGAGAGGCCTATAAATATACAAGAAGTTGACAGAATACCAAATAGAAAAGAAAATCACCCTGCAACATAATAATTGAAAGGCTAAATGTACAGAACAATGAGAAAATATTAAAAGCTGGAAGAGAAAAGGGCCAAGTCAAAGGAAAATCTATCAGAATTACGCCTGACTTCTCATCAGGTGTACGCTAAAAGCCAGAAGGGCCTGGACAGATAGCTTACAGACACTAAGAGACCACAGATGTCATCCCTGACTACTCTACCCAGCAAAACTTTTAATCACAACAATGGAAGAAAACAAGATATTCCATGACAAAACAAATTTAAACAGTACCTATCCACAAATCCAGCCCTAAAGAAAATACTAAAAGGAAACTCCAACCCACGGAGGCCTACTACATCCACGAAAACACAGGTAATAAATAACCCCACATCAACAAAACCGAAAGAAGGAAATAACACACACTCTCTCTCCCACCACCAACATCAAAATAACAGTAAGTAACAACTGGTCATTAATATCTCACAACATCAATGGCATCAACTCCCCAATAAAAAGACACAGGGTAACAGAATGGATACCCTTCTTTCTGCTGCATACAAGAAACACACCCCAGCAATAAAGATAGACATTACCTCAGAGTAAATGGCTAGAAAAAGAAAAATATTTTCCAAGCAAATGGACCCAAGAAGCAAGCTGGAGTAACCATTCTAGTATCTAACAAAATAGATTTTTTCAACCAAAATTAATCACAAGAGATAGAGGATAATGCATACTCATCAAAGGAAAAATCCACCAAGACAACATCTCAGTTCTGAACATCTATGCCATAAATGCAAGGGCACCGTTATTTGTAAAAGAAACAACTAAAGCTTAAATTACACATTGAACCCCACATATTAATAATGGGAGACTTCAACACTCCACTTTCTCCAATGGACAGACCATAAATACAGAAACTAAATGGGAAAATAAAGAAACTAACAGATGTCATGAATCAAATGGACCTAACAGATATCTAAAGAACATTTCACCCAAACACAGGAGAATATACCTTCTTTTCAGCACCTCATGGAACCTTCTCCAAAACTGACCATATACTTGGTCACAAAGGAAGCCTAAACAGATATATGAAAACTGAAATGAGCCCCTGCAGACCACCATGGAACTCAACAACAACAGAAATCCTATTAACTCATGGAAACTGAACAACTCTCTACTCAACAACCATTGGTTAAAGAAAGAAAGAAACAAATACTTTTTAGTTTTCAATGAAAATGAAGGCACAACATACTCAAGCTTATGGGACACATGGAAGCATTGCTAAGAGGAAAGTTCATAGCAACAAGCACCTGCATAAAGAAATTGGAGAGATCATATACTAGTAACTTAGCAGCACACCTGAAAGCACTAGAACAGAAGAAAGCAGACAAACCAAAGAAGAGTAGGTGACAAAAAATAAACTCAGGGCTGAAATAAATAAATTAGAAACAAAGAGAACAATACAACGCATCAATAAAACCAAGAGCTGGTTCTTTGAAAAAACAACAAGATAGATAAGCCCCAAGCCAAACTAACTAAAAGACAGAGGGATAGTATCCAAATTAACAAAATCAGAAATGAAATCAAGGACATAACAACAGACACTGAGGAATTTCAAAAACTCATTAGGTCTTACTTCAAAAGCCTGTATTCCACAAAATTGGAAAACCTAAGAGAAATGGGCAATTTTCTGGACAGGTTTCACTTACCAAAGTTAAATCAAGATCATTTAAACAGTTTAAATAGTCTTATAGCCCCTAAGAAAATAGAAGCGGTCATCAAAAGTCTCCCAACCAATTAAAGCCCAGGTCTGGATGGTTTTACTGCAGAATTTTACCAGACATTCAAAGAAGACCTAATGCCAGTACTCCTTAAACTATTCCACAAAATAGAAACTAAAGGAACATTGTCAAACTTATTCTACAATGCCACAGTCACCATGTTACCTAAACAACACAAAGACTCAGAAAAGAGAAGTTCAAACCATTTTCATTCATAAACATTGATGCAAAAATACTGAATAAAGTACTCACAAACAGAATCTGAAAACACATCAAATATATCATCCACCATGATCAAGTAGACTTCATCCCAGGTATGAGGGGATGGTTCAACATGTGAATATCCTTCAACATAATCCACTGTATAAACAGACTCCAAAAGAAAAAAAAATCACATGATCATCTCATTAGATGAAGAAAAAGCCTTTAACAAAATCTAACACCCCTTCATGGTGAAAGTCTTGGAAAGATCAGGGATTCAAGGTCCATACCTAAACATAATAAAGGCTACATACAGCAAGCCAATTGCCAACATCAAATAAAATGTAGAGAAATTTAAAGAAGTTTCTCTAAAATCAGGGATAAGACAAGGCTTCCCTCTTTCTCCATACCTCTTCAAAATAATATTTGAAGTTCTAGCTAGAGCAATAAGAAAACGATAAGAGATCAAAGGAAAACAATATGGGAAGAAAGAAGTCAAAGTATTACTATTTCCAGATGATACAATAGTGTTCCTAAGCTACCCCAAAACTTCCATGAGAAAACTCCTGCAGCTGATAAACAGCTTTAGCAAAGTGGCTGGATTCAAGATTAATTCAAAGTATCAGTTGCCCTTTTGCACATAAATGACAAACAGGCTTAAAAGGAAATTAGGGAATGGCCTTCACAATATCCACAAAATAAAATAAATAAAGGTAACTCTAACTAAGCAAGTCCTACATGTCAAGAACTTAAAGTTTCTGAAGAAAGAAGTTGAAGAAGATGTCAGATGATGGAAAGATGCCCCATGCTCATGGATCGGTAGGATTAACATAGTAAAAATGGCCATCTTACCAAAAGCAATCTACAGATTCAATGCAATCTCCATCAAAATACCAGAACAGTTATTTACAGACCCTGAAAGAGCAATTCTAAACTTTGTATGCAAAAACAAAAAACCTGGAATAGCAATAAAGAACTTCAGGATGTATCTCGATCCCTGACTTCAAGCTACACTGAAGAGCAATAGTAGTAAAAACTGCATGTTACTGACAAATCCTACAATGAAATCAAATTGAAAACCCAGAAATAAACCCACATACCTATGTTCACTTGATTTTTTACAAAGAAGCCAAAACCATATGCAGTGAAAAAAAGACAGCATCTTCAACCAATGGTGCTGGTCTAACTGGATCTCTACATGTAGAAAAATGCAAATATATCCGTATTTATCTCTCTGCACAAAATTCAAATCCAAGTGAATGAAAGCCTGGGATACAAAGTAAATAAATAAATTGTAAAGAAGAAGAAGAGAGAGAAGAAGAAAAAAATTAAAAATGGGCACAGAACTAAACAATGAGTTCTTAGCAGAGAAATCTCGAATTGCAAAGAAGCACTTGAAGAAGTACTCAACTTCCTTAATCACAAACACAAACCAAAAGGATTCTAGATTTTATCTCACACAAGTCAGAATGAATAAGATCAAAATCTCAAGATACAGCACATGCCAGCAGGGTGCGGAGAAAGGGGAACACTCCTCTATTGCTGGTGGGAGTGTAAACTTTTACAACCATTTTGGAAATCAATATGATGGTTTCTCAGAAAAAAATAGAAATAGCTTTACTTCAATGTCCAGCTAGTGTGATATCTCTGATTTCAAACTGTTCTACAGAGCAACAGTGATAACCACATGGAACTGACATACAGACAGGTTAATCAATGGAATCAAATCAAAGAAGCAGAAGAAAATACACACATATGGACACTTGGTTTTTGAAAGAAAAAAAAACTATACAATGAATAAAAATAAAATAAAAATGTGTCTTCAACAAATGGTCCTGGTCTAAAGGATGCCTACATATCCTGTAATGCACGTAGATCCATTATCAGTTAGCCTGCAAAAAACTCAAGTAAACGTGAATCAAAGACCTCAACATAAAATCAGATACACTAAATCTAATAGAAGAAAATGTGGGGAATATCCTTGAGCACATTGGCAAAGGAGACAATAGTGTTCCTTAACAAAACACCAACAGCTCGGGCTATAAGATCAACAATTAATAAGTGGGGACTCATGAAACTGAAAAGCTTCTATAAAGCAAAGGACACCATTGAAATAACAAAATGGTAGCCTAAAGAATGGAAAATTATTTTCACCAACTCCACATCTGACAGAGGGTTGAAATACAAAATATAAAAGAACAAAAAGAAAGATTTCAGCTTACACCCCTCAGGATGACTAATATCAAAAACTCAAGTGACAACACATGCTGGAGAGGACGTGGAGAAAGGAGAACCTTCCTCTATTGCTGGTGAGAATGTAAACTTGTACAACGACTTTGTAAATCAATCTGGTGCTTTCTCAGAGAATTGGGAATAGTGCTCCTCAAGATCCAGCTATTCCACTCCTAGACACATACCCAAATATGCTCAAGCATACAATAAGAACATTTGCTCAACCATGTTCATAGCAGCATTATTCATAATAGCCAGAATCTGGAAAGAACCCAGATGTCCCTCAGTTGAAGAATGGATACAGAAATTGTGGTACATTTATACAATGGAATACTACTCAGCAATTAAAAACAAGGAAATCATGAGATTTGCAAGCAAATGGTGGGAACCAGAAAAGATCATCCTGAGTGAGGTATCCTAGAAGCAGAAAGACACACATGGTATATACTCACTTATAAGTGGATATTAGACATATAATATTAGATAAGCATACTAAAATCTGTATACCTAAAGAAGCTAAGCAAAGAAGGAGGACCCTGGGTAAGATGATCACAGGTGGAGAAAAGGGAGGGAGGGACGGAGGGGTTGGAAGGGGAGGCGGGAGGGAGGTACAGCAGGAATACAAAGTGAATAAACTGTAATTAATAAAAATAATTTTAAAAACTAGATTATCCGTCCTCATTCAAAAAAGCAAACGGGACAGACATCGCAAGAGGGAAAAAAAAGGGAACAGGACAGGACCCTACCACAAAGGGCCTCTGAAAACCTCTACCCAACAGGGTATTAAAGCAGATTCTGAGCCTCATAGCCAAACTTTCAGTAGAGTGCAGGGAATCTTAGGAAAAAAGGGGGAGAGTAAAAACCTGGAAAGTGAGGAGCTCTGTTACAACAACAAACCAAAAAATCTGGGTCCGGGGGTCTTTTCTGAGACTGATGCTCCAGCCAAGGACCATGCATGGAGATAACCTAGACCCCCTGCACAAAGGTAGCCTGTGGAAGCTCATTCTCCAAATGGGCTCCCTAGTAAGAGGAACAGGGGTTGTCTCTGACATGAACACAGTGGCTGGCTCTTTGATCACCTCCCCCTGATGGGGGAGCAGCCTTACCTGGCCACAGAGGAAGACAATGCAGCCAGTCCTGAGGAGACCTGATAGGCTAGGTCAGAGAGAAGGGGAGAAGGATCTCCCCTATCAATGGAATTGAGGAAGGGCATGGGAGGAGATAAGAGAGGAAGGGTAGGATTGGGAAGATGTGAAGGAGGGGGCTACTGTTGGGATACAAAATGAATAAATTGTAATTAATAAAAAATAAATTAACAGGGTCAGATGAAAGGGGAGGAGGTCCTCCCCTATCTGTGGACTTGGAAAGGGGCAGGGAGGAGATGAGGGAGGGTGAGATTGGGGAGGGAATGAGGGAGCAGGATACAGCTGGGATACAGAGTTAACAAAATGTAACTAATAAGAAAAATAAAATTTAAAAACATTAATTAATTTTAAAAAGAAAGTAAACACTAACTAAAAACCCAACTTAAAAATGGGATACAGGTCTAAATACAGAATTTTTGACAGAGGAATTTCTAATGACTGAGAAGCACTTAAAAATGTTCAACATCCAGAGCTGGAGAGCTGGCTCAGAGGTTCAGAGCACTGACTGTTCTTTCCAAGGTCCTGAATTCAATTCCAAGCAACCACATGGTGGCTCATACCTATCTATGACGAGATTTGTGCCCTCTTCTGGTGTACAGGCACACATGAAGACCGAATGTTGTATAAATACTAAATAAATAAATCTTAAAAAATGTTCAATGTCCTTGGTCATTGGGGAAATCCAAGTTAAAACAACTCTGAGATTTCATCTTACACCCATAATAATGGCTGAGATAAAAAAAAAAAAACTCAAGGGATAGTTCATGCTGGCAATTAGGTGGAGCAAGGGAAACATTCCTCAATTGCTGGTGGATGTGCAAATTGTACAACCACTTGGGAAATCAATTTGATGGTTTCTCAGAAAATTGGGAATAGTGGTACCTCATGAAGCAGTTACACCACTCCTAAAGACACTCCACCATACAACAAGGACTTTGCTAACCACATTCATAGCAGCTTTATTCACAATAACCAGAATCTGGAAACAACCTAGATGTCCCTCAAACAAAGAATGGATAAAGAAGCTGTGATGCATTTACACAATGGAATATCACTCAGCAATTAAAAACAAGGATATCATGAAATTTGCAGGCAAATGGATGGAACTAGAAAAGATCATCCTGAGTGCAGCACCCCAGAAGCAGAAAGACACACATGGTATGTATACACTTATAAGTGGATTTTAGCCATATAGTACAGGAAAAGCATACTATAATACACAGACCCAAAGAAGATAAGTAACATTGAGGACTCAAGGGAAGATGCATAAATCTCACTTGGAAGGGGAGATAGAATAGACAGAGGTAATGGCTGAAGAGAGGGAAATTGGTAGGAGAGGCAGTGCAAAGAGGTAAGAGAGTGGAGAATAAACTTGGGAAGAGCGAGCATGAGAAGACAGGTCTGTAGAGAGAAGGGAAACTTAGTGGGGATATCTCTGTGACAAGCTGGAAACCTAAGTCAGGGTAGGCTCCTGGGAGGATATGAGGGGGATTCAAGCAGAGACTCCTAGTAGCAGAGACCATAGAGACTGAAGAGAACACCCTCTAACTAGAATAGTCTCCTAGCAAAGAAAGGGGCTCACCAACGCCAACACATAAAAACTTTGACCTAAAATTTACCCTGCCTACAAGATGTGCAAAGATAAAGACAGAGCAAACAGAGCAGAGACCAACCAAAGATCTATCCTAAAGGAGAGTGTCAACCCCTGATATTGTGAAAGATACTCTGCTAAACTTGCAGACAGGATCCTGTCAGAGTTGTCCTCTCGGAGGCACTACCCAGCAGTGTTTCGAACCAGATGCTGAGACTCACAGCCAGACACTGGGTGATACATGGGGCATCTTGTGGAAAAGTGGGAGGAAAGAGAAAAGGGCCTGGAGGAGACAGGAGCTCCACAAGAAGACCAACAGAGCCAAGGAGCCAGGGCCCAGAGGGGCTTGCTGAGACTGAAGCTTCAACCAAGGACCATGCATGAACTGGACCTACTCCCCCTACAAAGATATAGCAGATGAGCAGCTTAGGCCTCATGTTGGTTCTCTAGTAAGGGAAATGGGGACTGGATTGAACATGGACTCATCTGCTTTTGATCACTTTCCCCAGGTGGGACTGCCTTGCCAGGCCACAATGCAAGAGGTTACCCTCAGTCTTGATGAACCTGATGATCTGAGCTGGAGGGAAAAGGAGCTCCCCTTTTTTGAGAAAAAGTGGAGGGGGAAAGGGAGGAAAAGAGGGTGGGACTGGGAGGAGAGAAGGGATGGGGCTACAACAAGGATATAGAGTGAATAAAAATTAATGCATTTTTAAAAATGGGATTCACAGCTAAACAGAATTCTCAATAGAGGAGTAAAATGGACAAGAAGCACTTTAAGAAATGCTCAACATCCTTAGTCATCAGGGAAATGCAAATCAAAACAACCTTGAGATTCCATCTTACACCAGTGAGAATGGCTAGGATCAAAAACTCAAGTGACAACACATGCTAGAGAGAATGTGGAGAATGTGGAGAAAGGGGAACCCTCCTCCATTGCTGGTGGGAGTGCAAACTGGTACAACCACTCTGGACATCAATCTGGTGCTTTCTCAAAAAACTGGGAATAGCTCTACCTCAAAGCCTACCCTGACTTAGGTTTCCAGCTTGTCATAGAGATATCCCCACTAAGTTTCCCTTCTCTCTACAGACCTGTCTTCTCATGCTCGCTCTTCCCAAGTTTATTCTCCACTCTCTTACCTCTTTGCACTGCCTCTCCTACCAATTTCCCTCTCTTCAGCCATTACCTCTGTCTATTCCACTCCTGGGCACATACCCAAAAGATGCTCCACCATACAACAAGGACATTTGCTCAACTATGTTCATTGCAGCTTTATTCATAATAATCAGAATCTGGAAACAACCTAGATGTCCCTCCACTGAAGAATGGATAAAGGAAGAGTTTCTGGACAGAGTTGTTTCTCTCCTTTAAGTTATGGACTTTAAGATTCATTGACACTGTTGACTAGCCTACATCTTCACTTGAAATTTAATGATATATTCTGAGAGACATGTCATAACTGAACATTTTTAATGAGATAAAGTAGCCACTTAGGACATTTATTCGTGGTTATTCTCATGGAAGCCTATAGATCTCAGAATAAGAATGTCAACAGTTTGCCATCAGATTAAGTTTCTTAAAGTTTAGATGATAAATACAATTATTTAGTACATGGAATAGAACCTATATGATAAACCTATGTAATATATGTGTATACATTCCAAATACATATTAGACAGAACCCCAGCATATTGCCTCAAACTTGAAACACAACTGAGTTCAGCTCCAGAGTTCTGGGATTGCAAATAAACTCCATTCGTTTCTATTCTTGTACAAAAGATGTTATTTGTTGATTGTATCAAATGATACTCTTTAAAAATGTATTAACTTTCCAGGTTCTGGCTATTACAAATAGAGCTGCTATAAACATGGTTGAGCAAGTGTCCTTTTTGTGTACTTGAACAAACTTTGGGTATATACCTAGCAGTGGTATAGCTGGGTCTGGAGGAAGCACTATTCCTATTTGTCTTAGAAAGCGCCAGATAGCTTTCCAGAGTGGTTGTACCAGTTTACATTCCCACCAGCAGTGGAGGAGGGTTCCCCTTTCTCCACAACCTCTCCAGCATGTGTTATCGCTTGAGTTTTTCATCTTGGCCATTCTGATGGGTGTAAGGTGATATCTCAGGGTCGTTTTGATTTGCATTTCCCTGATGGCTAATGAGGATGAGCATTTCTTTAAGTGTTTTTCTGCCATTCGATATTCCTCTGTCGAGAATTCTCTGTTTAGCTCTGTTCCCCATTTTTTAATTGGATTACTTGGATTGCTGCTTTTCAGTTTCTTTAGTTCTTTGTATATACTGGATATTAGTCCTCTGTCAGATAAAGGGTTAGTGAAGATTCTTTCCCAATCTGTAGGCAGTCGTTTTGTTTTGATGACGGTATCCTTTGCTTTACAGAAACTTTTCAGTTTCATGAGGTCCCATTTATTGACAACCCAGATGTCCATCAACGGTGGAATGGGTACAGAAATTGTGGTATTTTTATACAATGGAATACTACTCAGCAATCAAAAAGGAGGAAATCATGAAATTTGCAGGCAAATGGTGGGATCTAGAAAAGATCATTCTGAGTGAAATATCCCAGAAGGAGAAAGACAAACATGGGATATACTCACTTATATAGACCTATAAGATATGATAAACATAATGAAATCTATACACCTAAAAAAGATAATCAATTGAGCAGACATGGGGTAAGATGATCAATCCTCGTTTAGAAAGACAGATGGGATGTGCATTGAACATATGACAGGAGTCTACTGAGCGCATCTGAAAGACTCTAACTAGCAGTGTTTTCAAAGCAAAGACTCATAACCAAACCTTTGGCAGAGTACAGGGAATCATAAGAAAGAAGGGGAGTTAGTCTGATGGGGAAAGGATAGGAGCTCCACAAGGACCAAATATATCTGGGCACAGGGTCTTTTCTGAGACTGACATTCAACCAAGGACCATGTATGGATATAACCTAGAACCTCCACTCAGATGTAGCCTGTGGTAGCTCAGTAACCAATTGGTTTCCCAAAGTGAGGGGAACAAGGACTATTTCTAACAGGAACTCAATGACTGGCTCTTTGGTCTCCCCACCCCCAAAGGGAGGAGCAGTCCTGTTAGGCCACAGAGGAGGGCTTTGCAGCCAGTCCTGAAGATACCTGATAAAACAGGATCAGATGAATGGGGAGGAGGTCCCCCCTATCAGTGGACTTGGAAAGGGGCACGGTGGAGATGAGGGAGGGAGGGAGGGACTGGGAGGGAATGAGGGATCGGGACACGGCTGGGATACAGAGTTAATAAAATGTAACTGATAAAAAAAATAAAATAAAAAAACAAATTAAATTAAAAAAAATAAAAATAAATAAATAAAAAATAAATAAATAAAAATGTATTAACTTAAAATTCTCAGTCATTTTTCCCACACTGTTTCATCCAAGATTTCTTCAACATCTTATTGGAAACTTTTTAACCTGGATTCATTTATTTAAAAAATAATATTGTTTTTATGGTACAAGAATTGCAAATCTGATAGAGTGCATTCAGAGACCTTCTCAATATGCAGAAGCTTCTTAATGGAAAAGCAAGCTTCATCCATCACTATTGTTCAGGCCATGTGAGAACAGAGTTGTAGAATAGTATAAAGCAGCTCTTTATCATGAAGAGGCACATTGTTACTGCATTTGAATATATAGCATTCTACTTTGCTTCTGCTTTGACTTTCTGGTTTCCTGTAAGGGTGTGCTATGCATCCTTCCCTTTATGGCCTCTTGAGAGTTTAGCATTCCATTAAAATTTTCCGAATGCTGAGTGAAGATAGCCTACACTCTGGACATGGTGGTGCACACCTGTAATCCCGGCACAGGCGAGAGGATTGTTATTAGATGAGTTGCTTTGTAAAGCAAGTTCCAGGCAAGCCAGGGCAACTGAGCATGACCCTGGTTTTTTTTTTGTTTTGTTTTTTGTTTTTTGTTTTTTTTTTCTTTTTTGTTTTTGTTTTTGTTTTTTCGTTTTTTGTTGTTTTTTTTTTGTAAGTTGAAGGTAGAGAAAAAAGGATGATTAAAAGGAGGAGGGAGTGGAAGTCTGTTGTACATTTTCCTCATATAGGTTGTCACTTTTCTTTGTGCTCTTTACTTGTTAAGCGATCTTAGCTCCTTTGGAAATACAGAGCAAATACACAATTTTAACAAAATATTAAGAGTAAGGGGGTTCTGTTTAGTATTATTATTAGTGTTTTTCTTATTTTTTGCAATTGTGTAGCATTTAGGTAGCTTTTAACAACATAATCAACTTCCTCAATTCTAAAATTTCTCCAAGATTCACATTTCCCTTTCTGTTTGATTTCTGCTGTATGAGTCAGTCAGTGTGCTATAAGAATCCCAGTAAGTTCTGTGATGGGTTTGACTGGACTGAAGAACAAAAGGAACAGGTGTGTCTGTGACCATGACTGACAGGCTGTAGGCACAGTGACCCTGGTGTGTGATGAGGTCTCTGGCCTGTGGTGGACTCCAGATGAGAATTTCAGAATATAACTATCATTTCAAAAACAGACCTTCATTCAATCAACTATAGTCCTCCACGCTACCAACTGAGCCAGGCCACGGAGGAAGACAGTGCAGATAGTCCTGAGGAGATCCCATAGGGTAGAGTCAAAGAGAAGGGGATGAGAATCTCCCCTATCAGTAGACTAGGGGAGGGGTATGAGAGTAGAAGAGGGAGGAGGGCAGGATTGGGAGGGACTGGGTTAGGGGGCTACAGCTGGGATAAAAAGTGAATAAATCATAATAAATAAAAAAATTAAAAAAAGAATAAAAGAAAACAGACCTTCAGAATCTTTTGTCAATGAAACTTGAATTCTTGAATTCCTATGCGTTCTGAAGTTGGTAATTAATTGTAACCTGCAGTGTTGAGTCTGGTTCAGACAACCAAAAATTAACTCAGAAGTCTGTGCTACAAAAGAGAGAATTTGGCTAGAAAATATTATTCCTCACTATTGTGAAACAAAGCATAGGAAACCTGGCCTAGCTGGGCAAAGTTATCGCTGCCTAGGTATAGGCAGGCCTCCAACTACAGAGCATGTGGTCTTATGAAAGGTTTCTGAATGGAAGTGCTGTGAATTGCATCATACATAAAAAAGCCAGCTAACACCCTATGGCTGGAGACGTCCTCTTATTGATTTAAGATGATTCTATGGCCTCGCCTGCTAAATTGCTGCATTTGTGCAATGAACTCTCAGAGCTTTAAAGATTCATGTCTCATGGACAATTCTATAATTGTTTTCTCATAAAGTATTTTCTCATACTCCAAGATTATTTTTCTTCTTACTCAATTCTAAACTCTATGACTGGGAGTTTCATATGTCTTTGGAATCACATCACTGTTTACAGATATTATGAATATTCAGGATGATTTTTTGGTGCTGTCTTCTTTTGTTGACTTTTTCTCTTCTAACCTTCCCCAACATTCCTCAAATAAGATATATATCAAATATAATATATATATCAAATTGTCTCTGAGAGAATTAGCTTAACAGCTCTCCAATTTTATTCTAAATTGCCTTGCCTAGCCTGATTTTCTGACTATCTATAAACGCAAATATCTTCAGGTCTTAGAATTGCAAGACTAAGATTGAATGCCACAATATTTAACACTGCCTCCCCAGGTCCTAAGGATGTACAATATCTTAAACTCCCAAAACTAGTTTTGCTATTATGTTTTCATATATTCAGGCACTGGAAATCTTACATTAACTTAAGGGAAGATTGTGAAACTCTAAAACTTTTAAAATGAATGAGGGCATTTCAAAAATATTATTCAATGAAAAGAAAGCATGTACCGAAGAAAAAAGCTTAGCTATGAAAAGAGAATGGATTTCTTATTCACCAAGTCAGTAAAAATTAATAATATGTTTTAGCTTTAATGATAATATTCCATCTCAAATATTATTAAGTATGCATAAAAGTTACAGCTACCTTTCTTGATGTGGGGTATTTTTATTAGTTTCAATGACTATTGTCTCAATTTTGAAAACGCAGATTTCACTGTGGGTGGTCCCAAAGAGGCCAGGATCTGAAAGTAATGGATGGTTATTTCTCTTCCACATAGCTTTGAGCTTTAAATGATATCAGTTGGGGATTTTAAAACATTTTATTTTTGCCTCTACAAAACCCTGAAATCTTCTATTGCAATCATGGGATGCGTGCACTCTCTAAATAATTCTCTGTTTTCTAAAGCATATACCGCTTCAGGCTCCAAGATCTTCATAGTGAAGCGGGCACAGAGAGCAAAGGACCCTCGCCCTAGGCCATTCTGTTTAATCATTCATTTCAAGAAGGCTTGGCAGAGCGGGAAGAGGAGGGGTGGGCACATTAGCAAACAGAGTACATTCACTGTATTTTTCTATTTAGGACCTACACAAAGGATTACTTTCAGACCACACACCTTGGCCCACGGCATAACATTTAAAAGCACCATTAACAGAACACTATACACACAGTGAATCTTTTACTTTGCCAGTATATCACCATTCACATGTCTTCCAGAAATGTAAAAATATATACCCCAGCAAGAAAAGTAATCACTTTAGCATTCAATATCACTTGTAGAAGTCAGAGGTAAGGTTTGTTCAAGTACCACCTATACACTTAAATAATACACTAACACTTTTCAGAATATTTAAAATAAATTGTGATAACATAAAATTGCCTGAAAGGCTTCTAGAATATGTTTTCACTAGGTCACCATACCCGAAGTTTACAGCTAAAGAAAGCTGAAGATCCATTGCAATACTGTACAAAGCAATGAATGTTGTTATTTTTCATATATAAACTTTGAAGTCATTTTATGTGTTTACCATAATAAACATGAAATACATCAAATATATGAGTGTTATTTCCATTAGTATCTATCAATAACATTATAAATCCACAAGTGGAATCCAAAATAGCCTGAGATGTTTTACATCGATATTGTACATTATAAGTATGAAATTAATATTCCTGCATATTTACATGATTTACACATGACATGATATCAGAAATTGTACATATGTGATTCTGCAAGACAGTTCCCTTTCAATATAGCTCCATTTGGATGAGGTAAAACAATGAAGTACAGATCTAAATTTCAGTTATCATTATTCCCACTACAGACTTTCTAGATTATATCAAATAGAGAGGTAGGTTTATGCTTTTCACTTAAGTGTGTTCAATGTTTATCATGAAAATAATGAATGGAAGTGTAGCAAATGTTTTTATTTGTGACAAAGGATATACAGAAACAAGAAACACTAACATTCAAAAAGCTCTTTCAGATATGCCAGATTTACATACTCAAATAATAATTTAAACAACAAGAATCTTTAATACATTTAAACACAATTTTATTTTTAAAGTAGATCAGTTATCATTTATTCTTTGTGACTGAATGTGCAAAGTCCATCAAGAAGCCAAAGGAATGTCCACTCAATTGCTATGCTGGCCCTGCTAATGAGAAGCCTGGCCACAAATGGGCTTCTCCTAGTTACTGATGGGCGCTTAGTAAAAGTTCTTTCAGCACAGTACCATGGAAAGATATGCTGTAAATATCATCATTAAATCACAATCATTAAAGTGGAACTGGAATGCCCTATGCATGAAGAAGTATGTTTAGGTTACATGAAAGAAGATGAGGGTGCAAACATGATCAGACCCGTTTGTGAAAAGGAAAAGATGAAGAGTCCCTGCTTGTAGAGCCAGGTCTAAAGCACCAATTCTCAACCTTCCACTGCGACCCTTTATTAATACAGTTCCTCACGTATGGTAAGCCCCGCCATAAAATTAATTTCGTTTCTACTTGCTAACTCTAATTTTGCTACTGTTACAAATCGTATTGTAAATATCTGTGTTTTTCAATGGTCTTAAAGAAGCCCAAAGGAGTGTCGACCCACAGAGAAATACTGCTCTAGAATTCCCAGGATCCTCGAATGTCTACTGTCATCAGCACAAAGTAATTGGTACTTCTTGTTCCAGAAGTTGCTGGAACAAGGGATCAGGTGAATCTGTCTTCCTTCCATGTTCCAATATTAGTCAAATAATTAAGCTACTTCAGATTTATCATGATTTGTTTGAAACATATGTAAATTTTAACATTTTCTTGTCTGCTTTATGTCTCTTCCATCCACCCTAAATTACATGTGGAAAGCAAGACTTTAAAATTAAAACATCTAAGGGCTGGAGAGATGGCTCAGTGTTTAAGAGGATCAGTGGCTCTTCCAGAAGACCTGGGTTCAATTTCCAGCACCCACATGGCAGCTCACAACTATCTGTAACTCCTGCTTCGGGGCATCCTGCACCCTCACACAGACATACATGCAGTCAAAACACCAATGTATACAAGATAAAAATAAATACGTTTTTAAGAACTAAAAGACCTATTTCGATGTGTGTTTTAGACCACATCAGAAAGGGACTGATTTAGCATCACCATGCCCCAAACTACCTCAAATGCATACTAATAGCTGTCAAGGCAACAGACATTAGAAAATTAGAGATGGAGAATCCTGATCAATTAAAAACAAATGAGGTGAGATCGACAAGTATTTAGGCTTGATGGCCTTGGACAGTTTCCTTGCCTTGGAACTGAAGGAGCTGAGAAGAGGTCCAGAGAAAATCGTGCTCTAAGATGACAAGACAGCACTAAAATTCCAGATCAGGCAAAGTGCCTCGGGTTTGCAGGGCAGAGCAGTAGAGAGAACTCTGAACACGGGAGGAGTCCAAGGGATTTGTTGAGAGGAACCTTTGTATAGCCAGCAGTGCAGAGATTTGAAACAATCTCAAGTCACAGAATAAAACGCTGGAAAGGTCCCTCCCACATGCAGTACAGAAGACAGTGGTAATGGCTAGCAGTCAGACAAGAAAATCTTAAAATATGTGGGTCAAGACAAAAAGGGTCCTATCTGAGAGGCAGAAAATAATTACCAGGGCTGGTTTGAACCCTGCTTCACTCTCACACACAAAATCATAAAATAAATGAAACATTTCTAAGTAATTTGGATGAATCCCAGTAGAAAGGTCAGGAATATTTATAACTATACAACACATCCAGCCCGCTACTAAGGAAACTTGACAGTCTCTGCTAAGCAATCTAAGAACATCAGACGTGCATCAGGAAGGAGGTAAGAGTCATGATTAATAGAAAACCCACTCAACTGAAACTGTCCTGGGACTAAAAAAAATATCAGAAAAAGACCTAGAAACTTACAAACTCTACCCCATCTGTTTATAAGTTGAAGTAGAAACACTAAACATATAAAAAGTAAGAAATATAAATTCAAGAGTTATATTGAAATATCTTAGACAGAAAAAATACATTGTATGCGAAACTAGATTTTGAAATTTTAAATTTGTACTGCTCTAATATTCATAATCCGTAACAACTTCTATATTTCTATATTTCAATTGAAGCAGAAAATTTTCAACCAATTTCAACAAGTTTCCAGCATACGGTAACTGCCATGCCTGAATTGCTTGCATGACCCCTTTGCTCCAATTCATTTCTGGTTTCCCATTGCTTGATATTGAAGATCTACACACTCTTGCTAGAATCAGCCTAATTTATAATCTTATTTTAGCTTATGTATTATATGCTAGTCAAACTAAAATTTCTCATTTTTGAAATATATCTAGATTTTTCTCTGCCTGGCTGATTTTTATGATCTAAATTGGGTTGTCCTCCAGATTCACGTTTTGACATGCTAATCCCTAGAATGTGGTGGTGTGTGGAGTCATACATTCACATAGATAATTACAGCAGAACAAGGCCCTTAGTATGGAATCCTATTTCTTATGAATGGTATTCTTAAAGAAAGAAGAAATACTCCTGTGGAGGATGGAGAGTGTGCAGAGAACCAACTATAAGTGAAGAATTCAGGCAGCCATAGCAAAGTAAGACACTACCTACTGGCGTCTGGCTCATTCAAGCTAGCCTGCTCTGAGTCTCGTCTCAACTTTTAGTTAGAGGTTTTATCTACATACTCTCTGGATCTATAACCAAATGCCTTGCTCCTCAAGAGCTAAATGCACATATTTTCTTTTTATCTTTCTGCATTTTTATTATTGTCCTCGGATTCATACCCTGTCACTGTTTTGGATTGACATTTCCTAAAGAGTATAGCCTATTTTTACTTTATTTTCACATTACTCACCAGATCTATCTACTCAAGCATAGAGTGGGGTCTTCATTAATATATTTGTTAGTTTATGTATGTCTTAGATGAAGCGTTTACAAGCATACAGCTGTGCATTTATGTATTTTTCACTGATGAGTTCTTAATAAACTGAATGTAAGTAACTTCATCTGTCTGATGGAAGTATTGGTTGTTTCCATACTTTTCTTAGGCAGTAAGGCTTGCTTTTCAATAGGTATTATAAGTAAATGCATAATTTTCTGACACATTCAAGAAGAAAAATAACAATTATATATTTTGTGATTGTTGTCCCTAATTCTACTTCTGCTACAGTAATTAATGTTTATAAATAAGTGGTTTCAGTAGGTAACCTGACATTATGATGATGGGAATAATTATCCTGCCCTCTCTGGAGTCAGAAACAAGAAGTGACTCCTCCTTGCATAGCTTCTACAGAAGTTCAAACACCACCGTTTCCAACATGTTTACCCCTTGCTGTGTCCAACCTTGCCTTTGGCTTATTCTTACCTCTAGAGCTAATGTTTTGTTTTGTTTTTTCAATCAACAAAACTAAGCTAAAGGCACCAAACCCAAATTACACAATAAAAAGCTAAATTGACAGGAAGAGATTTAACTATGTGTGGCCTTCAGACGTGTAGAACTCTTCATGCTTTCACTACTCCAGTTTTGGGAAATTATGTAGCTTTTCACACATTTCACCTCTTATAAGATCAGTAAAGTCAAATGTAAAAAAAAAAAGCCTCATTCAATTTATGTATATGAAGTGCATAGCATGCTAACTGACACTGAATTCTTTACCATATTAGGAGTACACTAATGACTCAAGTTATTAAAATATGTCCATAGAAAAGACAGGATGCTGCTCCTTCCACCCTTCATCTTCCTCTAACTCTCCCTCCTTCCCTCACTCTCTTTTTCTGTTTCTTCACATTGTTGTTATTAGATTTTGTGTCTGTAGTTTTGCTACTGTTGTTAATAATTTTCATCAGGAAACCGAAGCAAAGGTTTACTTCTGGATCATTTTAAATGCAGGTAACACTAGTGTTCTTGGAGTTGGGTATTAGATAGCAAAGGATTTATTTTTATGAGAAGCTTGGTACAGCCCACTACTACCATTAAAGCAGAAAGATTGCTCCTCAGAGTTCCCTGCCCTGGACTGCCTGTTCTCTAAGTGAAGGCTTTCCTTTGTGGTTCATCCAAACCTCAGCTGACTTCAGAAGTGGTTCTTCATGTTCTAATTAACTGATTGTGGTTTATTGACATCTATGGCACAAGTTAAGTCCTTAGGAGGCTAAAATTCTAGGATCAACCCTGTTTCTCTAATTAAATGCTCTGCACAGTTAATGATTTGGTGATATAACCTAGTGTCTTTCCATTAAGAGACTGCCATTCTCAGGCCTCAGGAAGGAAAGGTACTGTCATTATGTATTACTGACTTCAGGGTACAAACCTGCCTGGAGTCAGACTCATCTGAAGGACTGGGTGATGTCTTGGACTAAAATTAATTCACCGTTCCTTTCAGAAGATGAGAACTCCAAACAGGGCCACAGACAAGTACAGTTAAATAACTTCCAGGTTGATTTAAGAAATAGAAGGCAACAGCAAAGAGTTAAACATGAAGACATAAGTGGATTTTCATAGGTTAGACATTGATCAGAATCCTAACTAGTCCTGAACATGAAAGAATTGCGGTGCCAGTTGCTGCGATACTAAAATACCAAGCAACTAGTGACTACGCATAAAGTTAAATGCGAGACCAACAGGAAAACAGTCCTTTGGGTGGTAGAGTGGCGTGGCAGCGTTGCTACTTTCACTTTTATTCAACTTTCCTTTATTACTTTTGTATGAGTCACTGTTTTTCAAAATGAGAATCGTATCCATAGGCTAACTTCACAGGACCCTGGAAATGCAGTGAGTGTGTGTGGTTTAACAGAGAAGCCATGCTTTCAGACAAGCTTGCCTACTCCCTTTTGGTAGTAACTGCTAGTGCTTCATTTAGCTCCAGCAAATGTGGATGTGAGCACCCTTAACAGCTGAGCCATCTCTCCAACTCCATCCATTTTGCTTGAAATCAGCTTCACTCCAGTTTTCAGACTTAGAGACACTACACTGCATTCCAGAATAAACAGAGTCTCATCCGAGTCCTGGTGGAGCCCTTATTCTCCTCTCTGACCTCATGGCCCAACATTTGTTGGCAGTGTTTTTATGAGCAATCCGGCCTTCTGAACTTCACAGTCGCAGAATACCAGTCCTTTTCTAGCTCACAGTTACAATCTCCTTCAGTTCCCCCAGACACACACACAAACTAATTCCAAAGGCCTGTAAATCAGTGGGTCAAGTTTATCGTAACAACCTCCTTCATCAGATCCAATTTTCTGTATTAGTTAATTTTCCACTGCTGTGTGGCATATTACCCAGCAAAAGCAACTTAGGGAAGACAGGGTTTATTCTGATTTACACTTTGAAAGGATAGAGTTTATCATAATGGTAAATCCATGATAGGAGGGAGGAGCAGGAGGCAGCTGCTCAGACAGCATCCGACATCAGGAAGCAGAGAAAGGTGAAGAGTAGTGTTCAGCTTGCTTCCTCTTTTTTTTTTCCCCTCTTCATTCTTGTCAGATTTCTAGTTCCTTAGGATACTCACATTGAAGGTGAATCTTCCCAGCTAATTGATTCTCTCTAGGTATGAATAAATACACACACACATACACACACACACACACACACACCATGTATGCATGAGAAATGGATAGACAGAGACAGAGAAAGAGAGAGAACTTCACCTTATAGGTAATTCAAAAGTCAGTCAGCCTGAAAATAAAAGACCAACCATCACAAAAAACCATAGATATTTCTAAGAATTAATAGAAAGTTAATCCTGGCATAGATGTTTGTCTTTCTTGCAGATATTAAATTCTAACCCTAGTGAATAAAGGATGTATGTGTTTGTGTGTGTGTGTGTGTGTGTGTGTGTGTGTGTATGCTTTCAAAGATTTAAATGAAGTTTGAGGCAAAAAGTTTGTAGTTGTGTGTAGTTAGATTCTACAGTTTGCAACTGCATTTTGGAGTTCAGTCTATGTAATGTATTTTATCTGTCAAATTCATTTTACAATTATGTTGGAGAAAAAAATTCAAATAAAGCATTTCCAAAGCAGGTTTCACTTTTTCAGTTCTTACTCTAACATATCAAATTCTGTCTCTTCTGAAGTGCCTTTTCTAAATGCCTTTTATTAAACTCAAATGTCCTCCCACCCACTTGTGAAAGTATAATGATAAGATAATCAAAGATCAAAGGTTAAGAGGTCCAGACCTAAAATTCCTTTTCCCACTCAGCTGCTTCTTCAGTCCCTAAGAAACGCTGTTTAATTTAGATGAAAAAAAAAAAAATGCAATAAGGCTGCTCTCCTGATTCAAAGGAAAAGGATCCAGAGAAAATTTGCAGGTGATTGTATGGTTGTGTTTACTCTTAGGATTTCCTGAGCTCACTAGTTTTTAACCTTGGAGCTTAACTACCTTCGATTTTAAGAATTGCATCCAAACTCCATTCCAAAAAACTCTACTGGAGAAGGGCATCATGGCTATCAATGAGAAGGACACAGGCTACTTCCACATATAAGAGTGAAAACAAAACTAAAACATGAAAGAGATGAACCGACAGAGGTTCATCTGGGCCAAGAGCAGCAAGTTAATTCCTCTTTTAATTTAACTCTTGGGATGGATTTATATACATTGAGAAATGGGACTCTACGGAAATCCTATAGCCTTTTTTCTATTTCCAAGCTGAAAAATAAAATAACAAAAAAGCTTCATGGGACTTTTAACATTTTTTTCATTTCAAGAGAATGTAAGTAAACCAGGAAAACATTAATAAAAATATTTCTACCTATATACAAATTATTTTTATTTATAAATCACAGTATGCAACTATTTTTACTAAGAAACTAGATAATGGAAGCTTTCTTTGAACACAGCATTTCTAATTGAAGGGAATAGTTTGGTAAAGGCAACGCTTGTCCAACAATCTATGCTTAACAATATTTATTTAAAATTTGTGGTATCTGCTATTGAACTTGCATAGAACATGTGGAAAGCTCTCAAAAAACGTCTATTTTAGTGACTGGATGAAAAATGAAAGAAGTGAAGGCAGATAAAAGGGAGACTGAGTTGAAGTAGTATGTGATAGACAAAGAATGAAAGAGATGGGAGAGAGAGGGAAGGAAGGAAGCCAGAGAAGGAACAAGGGAGGGATGATGTGACATTGGTCCCATGTAAAGAAGCATTTCCTCCATTGGACCTTGAAAAGTTTATTAATGCATAGCCTTAGATCTGCCTGTTACCTTTTCCAGTTCCCAAGTGAGCTCTTCAAATTCTGTGATTTAATATTCTAGTATCTCAGCCACCATCCAACACATTTTTAAAGTGGGGGCTCCCATCAGTGCTGGATTTCCATATTTACCTTTCTACTAGACGTCTCCATAGATACCACATGATAAAGTTGGCACCTAGCACACAAAATCTTAGCTCATGCTCTCTCCCTGGAAATCTGATTCTCTTTCTTCAGTTCTAACAATGAAGTTGCCTTTAGTGCAGTTTTGTATAGATAACCAGTACAGATTCCTTTTATTTTATTTTATAGAAGAAAAAAATCATACAATGTGTTTTGACCGTGATTCTTCCCAATTCCTCCTAGATCTTTCACATATCCCTACCCACCCTATTTCTATATTTTCCCCTTTAAAATAATAAAAAAGAAGTAACAAAAACAAAAAGAAGCAAAGGCAATTAAAAAAACACCTACAAAATCTGCAAACACACACAAAACAAAAAATCAAAAAAAAAACAAGCAAAAGATTAATAAAACAAAATATGCCAAAGCAAAGCGAAACAAAGAAAAAAGTCCTCCAAAAATACCATTAAGTTTCTTTTGAGTTGACCCACTACTCCTGGGAGCGGGGCCTGCTCTGGAATGTGGCTGATACACACACTGATACGCCATTGGAGAAAATTGATTTTCTCATTGCCAGCAGTGTCAGCTGCAAATGGCTCCCTGGTGAGACCCCACGTCCACTGCTCCCTCTCCATGCTGAAATCCTCTCTGGCTTGAACCTGAATAGGTCTTGCGTGCTGCCACAGTCTCTGCCAGCACGCGTTCTTTCTTTCTTTTCTTTCTTTTTTTTTTTTTTATTACAGTTTATTCACTTTGTCTTCCAGCTGTAGCCTCCTCCCTCGTCCCCTCCCAATCCCACCCTCCCTCCCTCTTCTCCTCCCACGCCCCTCCCCAAGTCCACCGATAGGGGAGGTCCTCCTCCCCTTCCCTCTGACCCTAGCCCATCAGGTCTCATCAGGACTGGCTGCATTGTCCTTCTCTGTGGCCTGGTAAGGCTGCCCCTCCCCCCTCAGGGAGAGGTGATCAAGAGCCAGACACTGCGTTCTTAAGGGTCAGAGTGACAAAGCTCGGTCAGGGAGAAGAGCTCCCACTACAGCATAGGAAAGAGGAGCCAGGGCAGCCGGAGCTCACAATTCCCAGTTTGATGAAAACATGCTCTCAAGTGCTTTCCAAGTTTTCGGTGCCAAACTCCCGCCACGTTGAACAAATAACACTCTAATTTGATTAACCCGTTTTGTGCTCTAATACAGACATGTGATAAAATGTGAAATTTGGTTTTTAGAATTCTTGGTCATATACTGAAAGCTAAGGATTTCCCCACCCGCTCCCCATCTTCCTGAAGTAAATTTCTAAACTTTAGCTCAATGAATGCAGCCATGGGCTCTTTTTCTTTTCTTTTGCTTTTTGTTTGTTTGTTTTGCTTTGGTTTTGTTCTCTTACTGTCCTCTTTACAGCTTAGGACTGTCTCATTAATGAAGTTACATTTTAAAATCCGCAAGCCAAGTCCGGATAGTCCAGAAAATGTTTTAAACAAGCCATGCTAGGAGGACAACTACCCTAGAACCCTGCTTCTGGCAATGTCAGTTTCTGTTAGAGTTCTATAGAGAGCAAAGGCAGCCCAGCAATATGAAATGACTGAACTTTGACGAAGCGTATATCTGCATCTTTTGCTGTTCTTGGTGAACTTTATAGAAAGTTGTTGCCCAGGCATCCAGTGGTGAAACATACAGTACAAATGACAATCAAAAAGAAAGCTGAGCGGGGAAATATGGGTGGCAGCCAAGCAGGAACCTGTGAGGGTGAATGGGATCAAGTCCTCACTCCAGCCTTGACCCTGTGGGAGTTCTTAAGAGCTACTGACAGAAATGAAGTAGGTGGAGGATCTGAACACCTAAACACTTTCCTGAATCTCAGCTAAGTAAAACTCAGCTACAGTGGAACCGTGGGTGATCTTAGAAATGCTGAATTATTTTGCTCTTTATTTTCATCACAGGACTCTAAAATGCTCTAGGAGAGAAGGCTACCGAATGTTCTCCTGGGTAGGATGCTGAAGCGGAGCCGGCTGAGGAGGTCTGAAGGCTGTGTGGACCTCACTTAATAAAATATCAGCCTACTTTATCAACTTTGAAACGTGCACCCACTGTAAGGTGTGAAGGTAGAGACCGGGGGAGGTGCTGTGTGAAAACTCTGCCTCATTCAGGAAAATTCTGTATGAAACTTTGAACATAAAAAATATTAGTTTAAAAAATTCTCTCCACTGAACATTAGAGCTCTTGAAGTGTAAGCATCCACCGGTTTCCACGGAGAATTTTTTAAAAACCCTTTTAAATTTCAGCTGTCCCTCACTTTAGAGTTTGTAATACATCATACACTCGAAAAGCAGCAATAAGATTCTCATTCGTATGAATTTATAGTATATTTCTGGTTTAAACATAGATTTTTTAAGGAAATACATAATATCACTTCATAAACATTTTTATAAAGACTAGGAAAGAAATAATTCAGAAATTTGAAACAAATTTTAGGTGGAATGTATTGTTAAATCAGCTAAGTACTTGATAAAATTCTATGCTTAAAACAAGTCAGCATTGACTATCGTGATTTATTTCTCGAAAGTAACATGTAAGCCAGGCACTATGGTGCATGCCTGTAATCCCAACACTCTGGGAAGCAGAAACAGGTGGATTTCTGTGAGTTCGAGGCCAGCCTGGTCTACAAAGCAAGGCCAGGACAGCCAAGGCTATACAGAGAAACGCTGTCTCAGAAGCTACCTCTCCCCCAAAAAAGTAACATATATTGCAAATACGAATTTATTCTGTCTCTTGTAAAGATGTGAATTACAATCTAGCACCCAGCTTAAAGACTTTATTATTTATGTCTAGATTTCCCATTGAAATCACATCTTTATCTACTGCTGTGTCTTTTTCTTAGTTTTTTTTTTCCCCTGTCATTTTGTAGTGTCCTATTCTCTGTTTTGTTTGCTTTTGTTCTCTGCACTACCCTCCATTTTACCCTTATCTGAAAATGTTGGCACAATTTCTGTAATTAAAGAACAGATGCTGTTTCTGTATATAAGTAGTCATTATAAGGAATCGCTATTTTTAGATTTTCTTTCCAAGGCAAGAGGATTACAGAGACATCTCAAACTCCATGTCTAACTTTGTGGCCTGGGGTCTAAAAAGCATCATTGTGTCCTTAGATATTCAAGAGATAAAGGCTAAAATAGACAATGTGTGTGTGCGGTGTGTTTCTGTGTGTGAGTGTGTGCTTTGTGTGTTTGTGATGTGTGTTTCTGTATGTGTGAGAGTGTGTTTTGTTTGTATGTTTGTGTGTTTGTGTATGTGTGTGCTTTGTGCGTTTGTCTGTGGTGTGTGTTTCTGTGTGTGTGTGTGTGTATTTGGTGTCTGATGTGTGGTTTATTATGTGTATGTCTATGTGTGTGTGTTAGGTATGTGTCTGCATACATGATAAGTGGGGCATGTGTGGTGTGTGCCTGTGTGTGTAATGAATGTGTATGTGTGTGGTGAGTGCTGTGTGTTGGTGTGTTTGGTGAGCGCTGTTGTGTGCTGTGTGGTGTGGGGATGTGGGGGTGTGGTGTGATGGGTGTGGCAGTGGTGTGTAGTGTGTGTGGCAGGTGTGCCTGGGGAGTGTGTGTGGTGTGTTTGTGTGTGTGTGCATGAGTGTGTGTGTGGTGTATGTCTGTGTGGTGTGTGTTTGTCTGTGGTTTATGTCTGTGTGGTGTGTGTGTGTGTGGGTGTGTGGTGTATGTCTGTGGTGTGTGTGTGTGTGTGTGTGGTGTATGTCTGTGTGGTGTGTATGTGGTGCAGTATCTATTTGTGTCTGTGTGGTGTGCGGTGGGGGTGGGGGTGTGAGTGTGCATTAGTGTGAACACACCTGAGTCTACTGTTGAGCTCACATAGAGATCAGAACTGCAGATCACGCAACTTTCATGATCACTTTCTGCCCTCAGAGGAGCGTGCAGTTCACAGACTCGCCGAGGCTTGCCTGGAGGGTCTCCCTGTCTGCACTGCACAGGGCTAGTGCCGGCTTCTGCTGTCACCTGTGTGCTGGGATGGAGTGTGGGTCCTTGCACAGCAGCCATGCACCTGTGCGCTGGGCTGTCTCCCAGCCCTTGAGAAGAAGCTTTACTTCTTTGTCAAAAGTCTTCCCAAAAAAAAAAAAAAAAAAAAGTCTTCCCAAACACAGGACACTAGAGAAGCAGGAATGGACGGAATGAGAAGGGAAGAGTCAGGCTCATGAAATTGCATTTATTTTTATGGTCAAAATATTTGCTTGGTATTAAAATGAAAGTTTCACATGTTTATGGAATGCTGTTATGTTTGAATATGTGGGTTATATATCTTATACAATGTTCAGATGGGGGTAAACATAGCTATCTTCTTAAACATTTATCACATTTTGTGCTCAAAATATTCAAAAATGCTGCTTTATTCCAATTTTTTTAAATATACAGTAACCATCACTGTTTGTAGACTAATTTTTAAGCATTGTTTTACTACTTTCTTAGAGCAATTAAAGGGAAAATCAAAATGACTGGTTAAAGTAAACAACGTGAATCATTGAAAAAAAAGAATAAAGAGATAAAATCAAATGAGCTGAAAAATCATTTCTGCTAGCCCCCAAACAAGAGAAATGCAGGTACCTGTTATATATGGCAGACCCCTGTGTGTGAACCTGAGTGCCGAGTGTGCGACAAGAGGGATGTGGAGTACTTTGTCCATCATTGGGGACGACACTTCACTGACACAACATCTTCCCGTGACTGACCACATCAGCAGACACGGCTGTCGCCCTCAGATACTCTCCGCTCTCTGGAGCCATAAAGGTTCTCAGAATAGTATTTGCTGCTCCTTAAGAAGAAATGATCTTGGATGATCATTTAGAGTGTGCATTCCGCAGTAGGCCTGGGCCCACGATCACAAACATTTGTGTATACGGGAAGGAACATTTCATATACTAAAGTTTCATGCTTAAGTACAAAATCCTATAAAAAAGTAATCAATATCCTGTTTTTATTTATGTTTTGTTTTCTTTGTTTTCAGACACAAATGAACCAACATATGGTCTTCTAGAAAACAAGTGTGATGTTTCTTTGTTTCTCTTTACGAAAAGATTTTTTTTTTCCTTCAAACTTAAGCCAGATATGAGGAACCAGTTCTGTAATCCTACCATTTGGGAGGCTGGGATAAGTGGGTTTTATAGGTTTAGACCACCCTGGGCTACAGAGTGACAGCATGTATCAAAAATTTAGTTAATTAATGAAAACTAAGATATAATCAACCAATATTTTCTTTTATTTATTTTTACTCAGGGAGGAAGGAGTTTTATTTGGTTTATGTTTCTTTTTTTTCTTTTTCTCTTTTTTTTTGCATTTCCAAAGTTTATTGTAAATTCTTTTTTATGCCCTTTTTTTAATTATTATTATTAGTTACATTTTATTAACTCTGTATCCCGGTTATATCCTGCTCCCTCATTCCCTCCCAATCCCACCCTCCCTCCCTCATCTCCTCCCTGCCCCTTTCCAAGTCCACTGATGGGGGGGACCTCCTCCCCTTTCATCTGATCCTGGTTTATCAGGTATCATCAGGACTGGCTGCAAAGTCCTCCTCTGTGGCCTAGCAGGGCTGCTCCTCCCTTGGAGGGTGGGGAGGTCAAAGAGCCTGCCAGTGAGTTCCTGTCAGAGATAGTCCCTGTTCCCCTTACTATGAGAAACCAATTGGTTACTGAGCTACCACATGCTTCTTCCCAGCAGAGGGTCTAGGTCATATCCATACATTGGTAGAGTGTCAGTCCTTGGTGGAGTGTCAGTCTCAGAAAAGACGCCTGTGCCCAGATATATTTGGTTTATGTTTCTAAGTCTCAATCCATCACTGAGGAAAATCAGGGAGCGAACTCAAGGCAAGAATGTGGAGCAAAGACCGTGGAGGAACGCTGCTTTCTGGCTTATTCTCATTTGAGCACTGGCTTGTGTTCACCAATATTTTTAAATTTGTTCTGATGGACATTGTTTTAAGACTTATAAAATATAGTCACTCTAATAGTTATCTTTCAGTTTGACAGAGTAGCTAGCCTATCTGGTTCTTATCCCAACTTTTTTTTTTTTTTGAAGAACAAGTTGAGAGTTAAGGAAATTATGAGTTTAATTGAACAGCTACCCTAACCTTGTTTGTACTCCTTATCTCAAAACAATGTATAACCCATAGCAAACAGGTGTAGGAGCGTGAGACCACATAGCCATCTAACTACAGACAGAGTTTTATTTTCATTATGTTTCGAACACTGCCTTGCAATAAATACAACAGAACAAAAATCACGAATGGCTTAGGTGATCTATTATATGTTGGGAGCTATGGTAACTACTTTGGTATCTGGCTTTATTTAGTAGGCACAATGGTCCCATTAGAAAGTTGATATTTGATAGCACTGTTTCAAATTTAAAAGGAAGTTTAAATTCTAAAACTTTTCAAGAGAAATAAAGAGCAGAGTTAATTTTTCACTAATTCCATTAGTGTTAATTTCCAACTTGGCAGAATGAAGATTGGAACTGGACCTTTTGGCATATCTGTGGAGCGATTATCGTGATTGCATGAACTGAGATCTGAAGATCCGCATACTTTGGGTGGCTGTGAACGGTATCCTAGACTACATAAGTAAAGAAAGGGCGGCAGCGAACATCCAGCCTGTCTCCTTCAGCTCCTACTGCTGAGACTTTCCATCCATGTTAGACTTGATGCTACTATTGGGGAAATACTTTCCTATGTAGCTGCTTTTGAGAAGCAGGGAATGCCTTCATTTTAGGCTTTCTCCCTCCAGATGAGAGGTGAGCACCCCTTGAACTGTAAGCCGGTTCTTTTGGTCAGAGTACTTTGGCACAGCTGTGGAAGAAAACGTTAACATAGAAATTGGTGCTGAGATATAGGGCTACTGCTGAGATAAACCTGACTTTTCGGAGCATTAGAAAAGTTTTGTGGCTAGAATGTGGAAGAGTTTAGAAAATTGAGCTGGAAAAGCCCTTGAACGGTAGAGTCAGATGATGCATTCTGAAGAATGACTTGAAGGCTGAGAAGAATCAAGACGTTGGGTCCCCAGTTAAGGGGTTTCAGAGGGGAACAGCGACTCTGTCAAGAACTTGAAGAGGTGACCTGCTTGTGATACATTGGCCAGAATAATGGCTCCATTTTGCCTCTGTCCTCAGAACTTGAGTTAGGTTGAATTTTAAGTCATGGACTAATTTGTTTGGCAGAGGAAATTTCAAGACAGCAGAATTTTCAATATAGTTCTGAGAAATTAAGAAATCAATTGTTATTGTTTTTTTTTCTCATTAGTTACATTTTGTTAATTCTGTATCCCAGCTGTATCCTTCATTCCCTCCCCAGTCCCACCCTCCCTCCCTCATCTCCTCCCTGCCCCTTTCCAAGTCCACTGATAGGGAAGGACCTCCTCCCCTTTCATATGACTCCATTTTGTCAGGTATTTTCAGGACTGGCTGCAAAGTCCTCCTCTGTGACCTAACAGTACTGCTCCTCCCTTGGGAGGTGGGGAGGTCAAAGAGCCAGTCATTGAGTTCCTGTTAGAAATAGTCCTTGTTCCCCTTACTATGGGAAGCCAATTGATTACTGAGCTATCACGGGTCACATCCAAGCAGAGGTTCTAGGTTTTATCCTCTCATGGTCTTTGGTTGAGTATCCATCTCAGAAAAGACCCTGTATCCAGAAATCTTTGGTCCTTGTGGCGCTCCTATCCTTTCCACATCAAACTCCCCTTCTTTCATATGATTCCCTGCACTCTGCTGAGGGTTTGGTTATGAGTCTTAGTATCTACTTTGGAACACTGCTAGTTAGAGTCTTTCAGATGCTTTCTGCAGTAGACTCCTGTCATACGTTCAATGCATATCCCATTTGTCTTTCTAAATGAGGATTGATCATCCTACCCCGTGTCTGCTTTCTTGATTATCTTCTTTAGGTGTATAGATTTCATTATGTTTATCATATCTTTTAGGTCTATATAAGCGAGTATATTCCATGTTTGTCTTGTCTTTCTCCTTCTGGGATACTTCACTCAGAATGATCTTTTCTAGATCCTACCATTTGCCTGCAAATTTCATGATTTCCTCTTTTTTGATTGCTGAGTAGTATTCCATTGTGTAAAAATACCACAATTTCTGTATCCATTCCTCTGTTGATGGACATCTGGGTTGTTTCCAGGTTATGGCTATTACAAATAAAGCTGCTACAAACATGGTTGAGCAAATGTCCTTTTTGTGTACTTGAGCAAATTTTGGATATATGCCTAGCAGTGGTATAGCTGGGTCTTGAGGAAGCGCTATTCCTAATTGTCTGAGAAAGCGCCAGATTGACTTCCAAAGTGGTTGTACCAGTTTACATTCCCACCAGCAATGGAGGAGGGTTCCCCTTTCTCCACAACCTCTCCAGCATGTGTTGTCACTTGAGTTTTTGATCTTTGCCATTCTCAGGGTCGTTTTGATTTGCATTTCCCTAATGGCTAATGACGTTGAGCATTTCTTTATTGTTAAAGAGATCAGTGCCATTGAATAGAGACCACCTGTGCTACAGCAAAACAGGAAAGGGGTTCTGAGGCCCAAGCTCTGCCTACCAGACTCCATACATCCAAAGTCATTTGAAGGAAGGATGCCTAAGCTGAAGGCATTCCCTGCTCCTCAAAAGCAACCACAGAGGAGAGTATTTCCCCAGTACCAGCATACAAAATCTGATATAACCGTAGTCCAAGAGAGCCAGGCTCCAAACAGAAATGCTCTAAGTAATTGGCAGTATAATCCACGGGTCCTGGTTTTGGAGACATAAAAGCTAAAAGATTTAAGAGGGTCATGGAGTCTTGCACTGTAGTTTCAGAAAATGTTTGAAGCTAAACAAAGTGTGATAAGGCTGCAGTCCCCTACCAGAGGGTGTGAAGAGGCCATTGTGTAAAGTCTAGGTTCCAGCTGAGAATCTACATTGTTAGAGATACCACTAATGTGTTATGTTCACCAAGGAGAGTTGTGGACATGGAGTAAGCAAACCCAAGATAGAAGCTATGTGTGTTGCAGAGCTGAAGAGATGGGTCTGCCCAAGCCCTTCAGCCAATGCCATTATAAACCCCAGATTTCTGACACATAGCTCAAAGATGTGACGTTTTCCCTGATGGCTTTTAGTCTTGATTCACTCCAATTTTTCCTGACTGTGCTTGCATTCTCTCATTTTGAAATGGAACATTTAATTTTACGATTACGTTATATAATTGCTGTGGTGTTTTGAATAAAAATGGACCCCAAAGGCTCACATATTTGGATGCTTAACCGCCAGAGAGTGGCACTCTTTGAAAAGATTCAAGGATTAGAATGTGTGGCCTTCTTGAAGTAGATTTAACCTTGTTGAAAAAAGTGTGTCACTGGGAGTGGCTGTGGGTTGCAAGCCAGACCCAGTGTCACTCTCCATCTCTACCTATGGATCAGGATGTAGATCTCAGTTCCTTCTACAGTACCATGCCTGCGTGCACACTGCCATGCTCCCACCATGAAGATAATGGATTAAACCTCTGAAACTGTAAGCAAGCTTCAAGTAAACATTTTCTTTCATAAGAGTTGCCTTGATTTTGATGTCTCTTCACAGCAATAGAACCGTGACTAAGAGAGAAACTCATAGCTAAAATATTTTGGACCTTGAAACCATTATAATTTTTAAAGTCTAGCAGGATTTTTAAAAACATACTGATGCATTTTACATTGTAACATGCTCATGAGTCTACAAGGGAAAATTACAGTTTGAAAGTGATGTATTTGGATGTCAAGATGACAAGGATTCGAATTATGATGTTCTGTATGGTCAACTTGATAGCATCTAGAATCACCCAGGAAACAGGCCTCTGGGCATGCTTATGGAGGATTATTTTGATTACACTAATTGACATGAGATTTGTCCACTCAGGGTAGCATCATTCTCTGGCTGGGACAGTAAGTGGAGAAAGTATGTTGAGCAGAAGCAAGCATCCATTCATAACCTTCTTGCTTTTGCCCACTTATAGTGCCTGCAGCGTGACTGGCTTCTGCATGCTCCCACTGCCAGGATTCCTCACTGTGGCAGACTGAACCATAAGCCAGAATGTGCACTTTATCCATTAAAGTACTTCTGTCAGGTTATTTTATCAAAGCATGGAAAAAAGAACTTTTAAAAGTAAAACTTTAAAAGAGAGAAATTTGAAATATTTTAGCCAAATTACTTTTATATATTTATATTTATGTATACCCAAAACTTTTGAAAAAACTGTTAAAACCTAAATGAGCATTTTAAAACATATGAAGTAGATATTCTAAGTAATTATTAAGCAGCATCTTACAAATAAGTATAAATACCATTGTTGCTTTGGCTGTGTATAAAATATCAGTGCATCCTATTATCTATAAATTTCATATAAAATTCCACTTCTTATAACCTATTAAATTCTCAGTGTTTTAGCTTAGTCAAAGGAAAAGAACAGATTTGGAAATAAAAATAGACTGTCAGGTGTTAGTCTATGTAGTCTTATGCTAAATATAATTAAGAATTTGCCAAGTTCAATTCTATCTTTCTAGAAATTCTAGTATTGAACCCCCAAAGATCACCCTATAAAGAGGTAAGCTGAAAGAAAAGAGAGGACGTGTGCACTTAGTTGACCAGGTCAGCAGCCATCAACAACAATGGAGTAGGCGGACATAGTTCAGAAGGCGAGTGTGTGCCAAGTGTATGTGAGGCTTCAAGGTTCAACACCCAGCTTTGAAAAAAAAATGCCAGTGTAACTGTTACAGTTGTTCTCCAAGAGGCAAAGAGAAGAGGATGTGCCCTGGAATCCAGTGAGATCTAGCAAAAAAGAATGCCCCTGAATTCATGTGCTGCCTTTAAAGAAGCCAAAAGGGAAGCTCAGAGTCAGAAAGGAACCCAAAAGCCATCCTCAACTCTTTTTACCTTCCACTCTTTTGTCACTTCCCATTGCTTCCAGTTAGTTTAATAAAAAAGTCCGTTACAGTCTGGAGTGAAAGAACCAGCCCTCTGGAAAATTAAATAAAAGTGGGGGTGAGGGGGAAGAAAGAAGAGAAGGTAGCAAATGAGAAGGAAAAAAGAGGAAAGGTTATGTTTAAAGGCAAACCAATACAATCTATGATCACATGCATTTTCAGTAAAGAATAATAAAAACATGTAATCTGTGATTTCACCCCAAAGCTCACTGGTTAGTATGTAAATTGGCATGGTTTCCATGAGAAGAAATTAAAAGATTCCCTACTACTGCAAAGAGAAAATGTAATTGAATCCAAAATACTTGATTGTATTACAAGTTAAAATTTGAAAATGAAAATGGAAAGTAATACTATTGCCCCAGCCTGCAATATAGCTTCCTAAATATTCTAGAAACAAAGATTTTGATGATCTTCTACAGAAAAGAATGAAGGGAAATTTTTATTAAAGGTAGATGCCTGAATAGAGTGATATATTTTTTGGTCCAGAAACAATGGAATGCTTTAAACCACAGAGGAGCTGGACATACTGAGCTGATGATGGAAAATATTTTGGATTCGTTGACCTTTGCTAATATAAGATACAAGAGAAAGACATCAACAATGGGATTTAAGAAAGCCTAAGATGATTTTTTTTACCTTCCTTTTCTGTACACTTCTCTGAGTTTCTGTGTTTTCCCCCTTTCTGTCCTTCCCTCCTGCCTTCCTTCAGACCTCATAACTACAGCTCTAAGAATACTACCTTCTGATGGAACAAGAATCTGCATCTCCGGACAGGAAATCAAGCTTCTTATGTACAGGCCGTCACCAGCAGCTTTCACCCGCAAAGCCAATGTGAAGCCGTAAAAGCAGTCACCTACAGAGCTAAGGTCAGAGAACCATGTGACCTCCTCTAGTCCTTTTATTTTTTTCAAATTCAACACCAACCAAATGGATGGCTAGAGTGTATATACAGATAAAACGAAACACACAAACACACACACACACACACACACACACACACACATCAAAGATCCTGGGTCTTTTCTACCATGGAGCCATCAAGCTCCTGCACACAGCATCATAGCCCCAGGAAGATATAACTGTCAGTTTCGGCTGTGAGAAGCTCTCATTTGATCGTCAGGCTAAGTGATCTTCAGAGTCTGAAATTGGCCAGGTCTCTATGTTTCTCACTGGGATGTTAGAATTCTGACACCCTAAGAAATGGAAAGCATTTCATTAGAATATATTGATATTTATCTACATGTGGTCATTACTATGGAAATAAACATCATATTGGACTTCCTGTATAGGAAGGAGGGGAGATTTTTCAATCTCTACTGATTTGTTGTTTCTGCATGAGTGATAGATTTATTCAAAAGGCTGTCAATCTGAAGTCTTTCTAGGCCATCCCTTGGAATTTCATTAATGTAATGAAAAGAGAAAATAAAAACTAGTCTATAAGACAAAAGGCATGGTCAATGATCTGAATATGTCCATATCACCTTTTATAAATAAGTTAGCAATTATTTATACACTGTTTTCTGAGAGTCTTTATCTGGGAATTTTCCAAGATATGCCGCTTACTTTCACAATTTAAAGACAAAGTACCCATTAATATCAGCCCACTAGAAAGAGCTCGGCTCCGAGAGCCATATTATACACTATACCTACATATTTATATACCATACAATATATTACGTGCTGGTCAGCCACAAGACTGTCCAAACATGGAGGCAAGTAGTGGATTTCTGAGCCCATATTCTGGTGTTTCAAGTAAAACTCTATATGCAGAATAACCAGCTCTGACTAATAACATATTTATTTAATGTTTCCACATAAACAAATCCAAATTATTAATTTGTTTCTCAACTTTAATATAAGAATGAAGAGAACCTGGAGTCTCATCTAATTAAAGAATGAATAATACCAGTAACTCACAATGATATTAATGGATGATCTCAAATGATCTTTTTATTCTAATAACTGTACTTTAAACTTTAAATTTCCTAGGGATAAATATTTAAGCAACTAGGAAACTAAAATATATTTCATACTTGCTTACTGCAGACCCAGATCAAGTGTATGTACAAGTATGTGGGTGATTAATTGGACATAATACTGGAACTAGACTGAAAAATATTTGGGACTGGATTTCTCATGACTCTGACTCTAGAATCAGTTAGAAAGAAAAAAAGACAAAATTCTATGACCTGAGGTTTTCATAGAACATGACAGTTTCTGGGCAAAGGATTCATCTTAACGAGAGTCCCGTGCTCAAGGATTTCCCTGTCTATGGATGTCACCCCAAATACATGTGTAAGTATGTATCCAGCCCTACCTAAAGCATGCTATGGATCTACTCTTTATTTACCTGAGTTGGTTTTCTAAAAACAAAACAAAACAAACAAACAAAATAAAAGAAACCAATATGCCTGGCTGTCTTTCTCCTTACCTGTAATCAAGAAGATTCTCATTGCTGTATAGACAAGTAGTTGAAGAAACACAAGCAGCCAGAGGAGAAAGTGCTCGTACACATGAAAACACACAACCACAGAATGTCAATGACAAGGTTGAAGACAGTTATTGAGCACCTGTGTTTAACACCGTGCCTCCCCTGTGCTAGCCTATCCATCTTGGTATGTGCTGATTTTTTTTTTTTACATTACTTACATTTTATTCACTTTGTATCCCAGCTGTAACCTCCTCTCTCTTTCCTTCCCAGTCCTACCCTCCCTTCCTCATCTCCTCCCATGCCCCTCTCCAAGTCCACTCATAAACACTTCTCCCAGCTTAGATTAACTTGCTAAAAACCTCAATTTAAAGGTTTAATGTGTTAGCCGTGTTTCATAAAAAGCAGAATATGAGAACTGATTTTAACCACAGGCAAACATACATTGGCTTTAACTTTATGCATGTTGCAATGGTCCTGGAATTTGTTTTCTAAACGATTTATTAATAATCCTTAGAAAAGTAATAGCATATGGGCAGAGCGGCCATACCCTTGTCTTTGTGGTGTTTCAAGGTAGCCCACCTTTGGTGATAGCTGTTTTCTTAAACTGACCACAATGGCTGGATGGAAGCTGCCTTTCTGAGCTTATTAGTCTCAATTTGGAAATCTTTTGAATTGAAGTGTCTCGCTCTGACTGCCCTCCTGCTCACTACGAGGGAATCCACACAGGAGTCTTTGCTTTAATTAATTAGGGTATAATTAAACAGCAGGTAGCAGGCAGAAGCCTGAGAGTCACTTCCATCTGTTCCGTGGGGTCTCCGGATGACAGCTAGAGTCCCCTCATGCATTTTACCTTAAGCAGTTTTGTATTTTAATTTCCAACTATCTCTTATAAATTGCTCTTATAATTTCACTTGATAATTTAACACTTCAAATTGGAGTCCCTCCAGCATTTACCCTGAAAATGCAGAAAGAGGATTATGAGGGGGAAGTGAACATTTAGATCAGCAAACACAATTAAAAGAATATATCATACACTTATTAATGTGAAGTAGGGGGTAGATGCCCTTCCATGAAAGTAATCAATTTTAATTTAAGTATAGAGGTAATTGAAAGCCACAGGGAAGGTTGACGGTGTTTCAGAATATGGATGATGGCATGACTTCAGGGAAGCTTGAACTGTTACATTTATTTCCAGTCTGAACAGAGTCCTTGAACTTCCAAAAACAGGAATGTAAAAGCATTTGCTAAAAATATTGCCTTAAAATATTTCCAAAACTCCAGAGTAAAATAGTAATACTAAGTTTTCAAATACTACTACAATTGCTATTTCTACATTAAAAAAAATCAATCACATTGCTTCAGTGACATTTTTAAGTCTCTTGAGGATCAGATAGATACCTATTAGATTCAATCACTTATCTCTACAAGTATACAGGGATGTGCGATCAATATTTGATTTTCGCCAGGTATTTAATCGGCTTTTTTTAATTTCTTGGCTACTGTATGAATCTCATTCCATTCCTTGGTGGCAATGTGTTCAAATCCACAGAAGACTAAATCTTTGAATGATGGTTAAGATCACAGGGCGGTACTGTTCAGAAGTATAACTGTGTTCAGGTTTGTCTTCAGGTTCTTTATTCTTTAGGTAGAAAGAATGGCTTTAGTAGATGTCATGTGGTGTGAGATATGAAGGGAGATGGCAAAAATAAAGGACATTCATAACAAATGATGCTGTGACATGGGCTTGTTTTATATGGATAAGAGAAAAATAAGCAATGAGTGTGTTACAATTATTGCTCATTTAACTTTAGTGTTAATATTAGAAGATATAATTACGAAGCTACCATCAATTGCATTGATTTAATCAGTATATGTTAATTGTG